>NC_052615.1:36504207-36816958 GCF_016545825.1 Eucalyptus grandis
TACACTTTTGATAATTTTATCCAAAATTGGTACAATTGTGAAAAATTTACCCTTTATTAGTTTTGTTTAAATTTTACTATTAAATTAATGAATTGGATAACACGTGACAGTTGACTAATGTACTAATTTAGAATTTGGAATTTTACTCTTTGTTTGTCACAGTTGTACTAATTTTGTGATTTTTGTAGTATTAACTCAATTTAATGGAGGATATAAAAATATACTAGTTTGGAGTCTTTCGCAAAAAAAAAAAAAAAAAAAAAAATTAGTGAATTTGTCACAAGTATACCAGTTAAGGGTTTTTTTTTTGTGGTTTTTAAGGTAAATTTATCACAGATATATCAATTTGGGATTTTTCATGATCAAAAAATAAGTTTAGGGTAAATTTGTCATATGTATATCAATTTGGAGTTTTTATGATATTAATCAAAGTTTTAATTAGTTTAATCGTTACAAATTAGCAATTATGGATTCGGATTCTAGCATTTCACATGGCCCTTCATACCAAGAATTTCCTTGAAAAATTTTAATATAGGGCTTGCATCGTTTGAAAACAAATACAATGAATTGAATGTTGCAACCCAGCAATTATGGGAATCTTTTGCGTTACCCGTAATTCTTCTCTCCGAGTATTTTCCGGGAACATGTTTTATTTTTTTTTTCTTTCAATGTTGCGATAATGTTGGTGATTACATACAAAATATTTTGGGGAAAACACCCTTTGTATTTTGAAGATGACAACCTATTTTGTATACACTAATATGTGTATTTGAGCGTGCAGAAAAAATCTTCTCTACATATACAAATTCATACACATTATGTTAACAACCGGACACCTGTGCTAGTGGAAAACTTCCGTACTCTGTAAATGGAGAACAAAAAGAGTTTGAGTTGGATGAACCTTTGGATTTTGGTGAAAACGAGAGACGTGTACTTGTGGAGGTGCTTGGATGGACCATATAGTAAGAGAACAGCTTGGATATCACGAATACATCGATAAGCTTGGAAAGGCCTAAGCAAAGAAGGTAAATAGACTGAGATTAGGTGAAATTACCAAATATGGATGGATCGCATTGTAAAGGAAGTTCACACTACAAACGGAGTGGACAACACTCAATGTACTTGGAAACGAAGATTACGCTCTACATGAATTTAATTCAATTGCAAAATGGTACTCTAGTGCCAATTTCAGGCCTTAGAATCCATAGGAGATACTATGGAGAAGTCATGGTATGATTTCTGGCTTAGTAGAAAAAGTGTCAAGCAAGTTCACGTAGGCAGTTTGGTCTATTTTAGGTAAGGTTCACTAATTAGATTCAGGTGAATGTTCTGAGCTATGAATAGCCTATATGGCGACTACTTTGAACCATTTGAAATCTCTAATATGAGGAAACTTGAAGGGCTATCTATATGCGTCACAGTGAGAATCAAAGAAAGTGGCCGAGGGGACAAAAAATGATCTGAAACTTGTTCTCATTTCGTGTGCTTATTTATTTATAAAAATCCGGTGAAGTCAATATTCTCTAAGAGAACATGGAAGGGCGATATACGTAGAAGTTAGAGTTGAAGGTGGCCGGAGGGATTAAAAAATGCTATGAAATTTGTTCTTACTTCTCGTGCTTATTCATCCGTGAAAAACCCGATGAAATTTGAGTGTATTACCTCAGAGACCTTTGGTATAATCATTATAAAAGAGTGCTTTAAACTTAAAGTACGTTTTCTTGTAGAATGAACTACAATCTCTTGGTATAGATGCAACTACTCTGTAAACACTGTCAAAGGCATTAAGAGTTGCACGGTGGATTCTAGTCTTATTATCGAGCTGTTAAAGTTGAGATAGTGGAGTAGGTGGAACAATCGAACTAAATTGCTTCGTAGTCTCTTCTATCCTTAATCCCTACTTATTTTTCGTTGATAGAAGACATTTCCTCCCCAGAGCATATTTCCTCTACACGCACTGTTTCATTCTCCTCCACACGTTGGTTTTGATGGGTATGACTATACCTTCCTGATTTTGATGGATTTTTTCATATTCGGGAATTTATTGATTGGCTTCCAAAGCTATATAAGTTCGTTCACTGTTCGGATATCACAAAGCATGGCAAGGTAAAGCTTGTAAAGCATGAGTTGACGGATAGAGCATTTTAACGGTGGGAAAGATTGAAAGAAGATTGTTGGAGGGAATGCAAAGTGCTCATGAGAACTTGGTTGACAATGTGAAAGGTTCCGAAACAGTGAATTTTTGCAGATGAACTGTGAATAAGTTCTTTCTCTCAGATCTTGCCCTCCGCCCTCCAGATTTGGTCTTCTCTCGTGGGTCTCTCTCCCACCAGCCTCAAATTTGGCCTTCCTCTTCTCCTATTCGACTTACTCTCTCCCTTCCCTCTCGGGTTTGCTAGCTCTCGAGCCTCCCCTAGTGTCTCGCTGCCCTCAGTCTCTCTTTCTTTGTGCATCCTTCCTCCACCTAACGCCTATTTAAGTGGAGGGGGTTCGTTGATGGAGCTTCAGCCGTCGGTCTTTGGCGTGTTGATTGGCCTTAGTGCGGTTGAACCGACGTTCCCTCAACCACCCACTTGCTCTGCTCTTCACCGCCTACTCTACTGCATTGAAGGCGTGCTCTCTCCATCGTCAGTCTACGCGCGTGGGTTGCAGGGAAGAGGAAGGAAGGAGGAAGGAGGGGAAGAGAGAGGCCGGGCCGGGCCAAGTTGAGGAAAAATGGCTAGGCCATGGGCTCGCGTAGGGGGAATAAAAAGAAGAAAGGGGGACTAGGCACAAAGGTCCAAATCCTTGTGGCCCCTATTTATTTATCTATTTATTTATTTATTTTTATGATTATCCAAAAAATAGGGTAAGAAAAATAAATAAAACAAAACTTAGTAGATGCAAATAATGTTCATACCTAGGTAAGGTGAAAATAATTTTTGTTAGGATCAAATTGATCCCCAATTTCCTGTGCAATTTAATCCTAAGTATTTAGTTAAAATTTATGTGTCAACAGTTGCCTCTATTTGAAGGTGAACTCGCAGAGGTTGTATGCAAAGACGAACTGATACCTAAATTTTGTCTATACATATGCAGTAGATTATATCTTGTTTGGGACCAAGTGTTTTATGCCAAAAAGAAAAAGAAAAAGCAATATAACATTATACATACTACGAAAGATAAAAAGATACCTGTAATTACTTATCGGAAATGAGTGATATGGAGTGTGAACCCCGAGTTTGGCAAATATCGGGGTATCATCTTACCTGATGACGCGATGAAGTTATTTTTCTAAGACCCGAACCTTTCTTCAACCGCCTTGACGGGAAATTGCTTTTCTAAAACCTAAACCATTCTTCAATTGCCTATTAGAACAATAAGTTGTTTGTTTATGATCCAAACCTTTATTTGATCGCTTTGACGAGAAATTGCTTTTCCAAAACTTGAACCTTTCTTCGATCACTTGTCAAAGCAACAATTTGTTTATTGACTTCGAGCTATGGAAGCACGTCGGGTCAATGAAGATGGACTCCGAGCTGCCAAAGCACGTTGAATTGGTGAGAGGACTTCGGGCTATGGAAGCACGCCAAATTGATTTAGGGAGCATCGGGCTATGGAAGCACACCTTGTCGATGTAAGGGGACTCCGGGCTATTGAAGCATGCTAGGTTGATATAGGGGACTTCGGGCTACAGAAGAACACCAAGTCGATAAAGGGGGACTTCGGGCTACGGAAGTGCACCGGCTCAATGAAGAGAGTACTCCGAGCTACGGAAGCATGCCTGGTCGATAAAGGGGGATTCTGGGCTACGGAAAGCCCGCCAAGTCAATGAAGAGGGGACTCTGAGCTATGGAAGTACATGCTGGGTCGATAAAGGAGTGTTGACACCTAAATTTTGACGATTTAGTTTATTTATTTATTACATAGGAAATTAGGGGTTAATTTTATTAATTGCATAGCATATAGATTTATATTTGCATTTATTTTGTTATTGGCATTTTATTGGACTAGTGCGAATGGGTTCAAATTAGTTGGACTAAGCCCACAAAGCGAGTGGTTGGCCCAAGCCCATGTTTTTTAATTATCTCGTGAAAATAAAAATTTTGAAATTTTTCCGGGATATGAATATTTTGGATAAGAGTGCATGTGTGAAAAAATATTGCGATTTATCTTTGCGAGATTTGGATTTCGAGAAAATATTCATCGTAATCTTAAATTTTTATCAATAGTGATCGGTTGGTGAAAATGTATCGCGGATGTAGATTTGAAAGGGAAATTGAAAGCTTATCTCTTACCCCCTATAAAAGCAACCGTGTACGATGACCAAAGGGGGCTTCTTTGAAAAAAAAACAGGAAAAAAGGTCAAGAGAGGTTTAGCTTTTGCAAAAGGGAAAAGAGCAGAAAAAGGGAAAAACTGCAGAAAAAAGAAAAAGTTAGAACGTGAGAGAGAGAGAGAGAGAGAGAGAGAAAGAGGAGAAAAGTAAAAAGCAGAGGTGATTTGACCCTCACCATCTCCCCAAGCTCGTTGCTCACCCTCTGTTTTGCTCCGCGAAGCCCGACGTCCTCCTCCACCTCGCTGTTCCGTTCGCCACCGGTCTCGCCGCTCCGTCCGCTCCTCGACGCCCGCACTTGAGATCTGCTCGCGACCCAGCACTCGACGTTCCCTGCTCCCGTCGTGACCGGCGCTACCTGAGCCTCCCTCGCCACACGAAGCCCGCCGTCGCTACCGTCGGCTATCGTCCCTCGAGACCTCCGCCCACGACGCCCAAGTTCAGCTCCAAGGCCCGTCCGCCACGCTCACCGAGCCTCCGCCGCATCTCCGCCACCGCCCGATCTGCCGATCGACCCGCGACGCCCTTGGACGCTGAGTTTCTTCACGCCCGCCGACGCCGCGACTCATCTGCTCTCGCGGCCCCGCCAATCAACGCCGCAGCCCGACGACTCACGATCAACACCCACGGAGACCCGCAACGCCGCTGCCCCCGGACCTTCGCCGAGCCCCGACCGCGACACCCTTGCTGGACCGACGGTGACCACCACACGGGCACAAGCTGCTTGGGAAGAAAAAAAGAAAAAATCATTTAGGTAGTTTTTCTTTTATTACTTTATTATTATTATTATTATTTTAAGGTTATTCTCACTTATCTATTTGTTTTCTTTAGTAGGATTATTCCTAAATATATGATTGATGTTCCAACATGAAAGTACCCTCAAGCAAGGGATTGATAGTCCGATTTTCGCGCTGAAATCTGACTCGCAATCCCTTATAAAAATCGACAATCCAATCTCAAGCCATTTAAAATTAAAATTGGTCAACCCGATCTCATGCGCGAGATACGGTTCGCCAATTTTTAGATATCAATATTATCTTGCTTGATTTGATATCGTGTGTTTGGATCAATTTTATTTTCATAAGAGAAAAATAAAAAAAAATTCAAATTAGGATTAAGTATGTTTTAGAATATTCTTAGTCTTAGGGTTAAAATCGCAATCGATTTCGAATTTTTTAAATAAGAAAATCAAAAAGAAAAATCCGTAAGGACTAGGTTTGTTTTTGTTATCTTGCATATTAGGATTGCAATCTTATTATGAATTTTTTAAATAAAAATCCAAAAAAAAAAGTGCATTCATTTAGGTTGTTAGTTTTTTTTTTTTGAATTGCATGTTAATTAGGTACTAATTTTAATTTCGAGATTAAAGAAAAACATAAAAAAATCATTGTGCATATTAGATTAGAATTGCATGTTTCATTTTAGATCATCTTTTTTAGATAAATGGCATTTTAGATTTAGATAATGTCTTAGTTTAAATTAGGATTTAATATGACTTAATCCTAGTTTAAATTAGATAGAATCTTAATCTAGCTATAGATCATTTGAAATTTCATAAAATTTGTCTTAGGATAAATTAGTTGCAATTTCTAAGATAGATTGCATTTTTTTAATAAAAAATGTCATATGCATATGTCATGTAGAATTAGAGCATTCTTTGCACGTCATTGAATGCTAAGATTGCATATTATAGGTTTAGATAATTTCTCCTAAATAGATTGTATGCTTATTAGGAAAATAAAAATCATGTGCACGTGATATAGAATTAGTTTCATACAATGCATGTCATTTAGTGATTTTTGTTAGGTGCATTTAATTAGAAATTGCCCGTCATTAGAATTAGGTCATTTAGTTAATATTGTATTGCATATTTAAATGTTGCATTTCTTTAATTTCGAATCCCATAGAAAATACAAAAAAAATTATTTAGAATAAATCATCTCATGCTTAGAATAGACTACATGCTTATTTATGTTATATCGCTTAGGTCATATAGCTAAGTCATGTTGCTATATCATATCATTTCATATTAAATTAGTGGCATGTATTGCATAAAGCATGATTCTCATTAATTAAGTGAAAACAAAAAAAACAAAAATTGCGTGTTAATTAGAAACCATATCTAGGGTTGTTGATGTGGATTTTAATTTGACATTGCAGATGCTCGTTGCTATGAGGTAAGTCCTGCAATTTATTCATTTGCTTGCTTGAGTGTTAAATTAATGGTTTGCGCACCTGCATGGTTACCTCACATGTTAATGAATTAAAATCAATTCAAGTTGCTTGCCAAACAATTTTTTTTCAAAATTAAAAGAATGGTACCGAAAAGGGCATTAGAGAAATCTAGTGTAACCAAGTCCCCGTACCCATAATTTGTGATTCGTAGGAGTAAAGTAAATCTCCCATTACTTTACTTGGGTTTCTAGTCGACCCACCAAAAATAGATTAATGGCGACTCCTAATTGAAAACTAATTGTATGTTAATAACTTGAACCTAAGTCGTGAATTGGTATGGGCTTGGGAGAGCCCAAGTTAAGTCTAGGCTTAACAATCCATTAGCCAAACCCTAGGTGGTTCACACCCCGAAAAATGGGCCGCGACAAGGAGGATTTTGGGTTACGGAAGCCCGCCAAATCGATGTAAGTGGACTCCAGGTTACGGAAGCACGTTGAGTCGATGTAGGGGAACTCCTAGCTATCACAACATGTTGGGTCGGTGTATGTGGACTTCGGGTTACGGAAGCACGCAGGTCGATGTAAAGGGACTCTAGGTTATCACAACATGCCAGATTGGTGAAGAGGGGACTCCAGGCTATGGAAGCACGCCGGGTCGATATAAGGGGACTCCAAGTTACAGAAGCACGCCGGGTCAATGTAGGGAGACTCCGAGTTACGAAAGCACGCCAAGTCAATGAAGAAGGGGACTTTGAGTTATGGAAGCATGTCGGGTCGATAAAGGGGGACTCCGGGCTACGGAAGCACGTCGGGTCGATATAGGTGGACTCTAGGCTATAGAAGCACGTCGGGTTGATGTAGGTGGACTTCGGGTTATGGAAGCACGCCGTGTTTTTTCCCTAGTGATATTTTTTGAAAATTACTTGACGTTCACAAGTATTGAAAGAGTACTTGAGACTACTTGTCTCTAGCACTTGGGAAGATCTCTCACCTCTTGGTATATAGAATATTGAGGATGTGCCTCGGATGTTCATGAAGGTCTCTCACCTAGATGACCATAGGCACTCAAAAGGGTTGGAACACCTGGGTAGCTGCAGGTACACAAAGCAGTGGAATACTTGGATAATCACAAGTATTTAATGATACGATATGAGGACAACTCAGGCAGGCTAAGTGTCATGGTGATAAGAGAGAATACTTTGGTAATAGCAGGCACACAAAATAGTGGAATACTTGAACATCTACCAGTATTCAATGATATAATTTGAGGACAACTCGGGCGGGTCGAGTGTCATAGAAAGGGAGTACCTGAACGGTGGCAAGTACTTGAGGACAATGGGATATTTGAGCAGTCACCAGTATCCCTACTCTAAGGACAACTTGAACAAGTTGAGTGTCGATAAGAGAGAGTACAGGTTGAGTGTCAATAAGAGAGAGTACCTGAATAGTGTCAGGTACTTGAAGACAATGAGATGCCTAAATGGTCGGTATTTATATCCTAAGAACAATTCGAATAAGTTGAGTGTTGATGAGAGAGAATACCTAGACTGTAGCAAGTACATAAGGATAATGAGATACTTAGACAGTCATAAGTATCCATACTCCAAGGACAACTGGAACAAGTCGAGTGTTGATAAGAGAGTACTTGGACTATGGCAGGTACTTAAAGATAATGGGATATCGGAACAATTGCAAGTATTTAAACTCTAAAGACAACTCGAATAGGTCGAGTATCGATAAGACAAAGTACTTGAATAGTGGCAGGTCTTCAAGGGCAATGAGACATTCGATCAAACACGAGGTTTTTGGAAATAAGGATAGAGATATGCTTACTGGGCGATATTTCTGATCTTTGAGAGTGTGTCTCTGTTAAACAACACACAATATGCACATAGGATTGCACATGTTGTAAATTCATGAATTTAAATGTGGTTCATGCATGACAATTTTGTCAGTTTTGCATAATCTAAGTTCCACTGGGGAAAATTGCTTAAAGACAATCTTCAATCAGAATGTGGACGTCTTGAACATGATAGATGAGGGACTTTTAGTCTGAAAGGACTTTCCACTCAAACTCATGGAAAATGCAATATATAATGACTATTAATACAAGATTTATAAGGACTACACCATCTCATGTCATCATGGCAGCAGGGGTCAGAGTATCTTTGCAAGTGGTACGACTTTACCAATCTGAGAGGTCTTTGTCGAGACCGTAATGTAGGCTTAGTCAACGGCTTATCAAAGGGGACCATCGAAGTCAAGGCTTATGAAAGAAATGTAGCACGATCATTTTCGGATTTACAAGTCAAGAACCCTGTGAAAAAAGATAGAAATAATGTTGGCGATACTTCTTCGAGCTATGCTTATAAACATGTGAAGTCCTACGTTAATTGAAGTGTTCTAATCTAAAGAGACTTTTACAAAGGGACGTGACGTAAGGGTGGAAGTTGGTGATTGTATTGGTATTGTTAGTGGTCTTTCTTCTCACTATCGGATATTATCTTTATGGAGGCTCCATTAATTGAATCAGGATAGCAGTTTTGCTTGGATGGAATTCATTTTTTGTCTGAGGGTGTTGGCCTTACTTTTTATTAGGCACATTACTTTTTCATGCCCTTAGTTTTTTATTAAATTTCTCATCCATGGGCATTTGCCTTACTTTTACTAGGCACACTACTTTTTCATGTCCCTTTTTTTTTCATTTTTGTTGTTTGAGGATTAGTCCAAGCAAGTTCAAATAAAACACTCTTGTGAGGCTCTTGGGTCTTCATCTTCAATCAGCATTCCGGATCATGCTGCTTGGTAGTGACTCCTGCTTTGCTTTAATGTGAGGGTAAAATTACAAACTCAATTGGGTTATACAACGGATACAAGTGTATAGGGTAAATGAAGAATCGCTCTTCGTAATTCTAGGGCACTTAAATTATCATGAGTGTTCATATGCAATAAAGACACCTAAAGGTTGATGCAAGTGCGAGTAAGAAAGTTTCTATCCTCTTTCTCACCTTATGATGCTGCCTTGCCTCCGATCTGCCCCAGTGTGAGGTGGTTCTTACAGTGGTATGAAAGAAACTTCACAAGTGTATGAAGCTCAAAAGGGGTAAGCAATGGATAACCTTTAGTGTTTAGGGTGAAGAAATGAAATGCCCCTCATCACTTTGATTATCGTACTATTTGCGAGAGAATCCTTTACCCCATAGACATGGAACCTTCTATGCTCATCTCACAAGTGTATGAACAAGGGACTGTGTATGGGATATGACTTGCCTTTTATCAATTTAATGCACCTCATTTGGCATGCTCAATTGTTCCCATGTCATTCATTCAACCATCTACTTTGATAATCCTCAATGGAATTAGTGAGTTAGACAGACAAAATTATCATGCAAAATCCTTTTGGAAAAGGCATGGAGTTTTTTAAATATGAGGGATTTTGTATTCCTAAAACAAATAATTGATTTTACTCAAAAAATTTCATTAAAAGCATTTAACAAAATTGCCCCTGCAGATGTGTTAAATACTTGAATACAAAGGGGATTATTCAAAAAATGAATGTTCACGGATTGCCCCTATTCAAAAAGGGAAATGACAAATAATTAATTGAGGCTGATTTTTTATATGATGGATGCGTCTACTTTTGCATCTGCATACGAGAAGATGAAGAAATTGATTAATAAGTAGGACTGAAAGCAAAAATGCAAATTGAGGGTAGAAGTACGGCGCAAGTGCCATAACTTGGCACCGATGGACACTTAAGTGCCATAACTTTAAAATGGTACACTTGAGTGCCAGTTTTGAAATTAAATGGGGCACTTAAGTGCCACTTCTGGCGAAGATCCGGCCAAATGGCTTACGTGGCGACTTTCGGTGAGCTTGGTCCAAAACGGCGTCATTTTGCACGCCGATGTGGCGGAGAAAATGCAAAAATGACGTCGTTTTGTGTCTACGTGTAAATAATAATATAAAAATTAATTTAATTTAAATTATTCAAAAAAATTTAAAATAATTAAGAAAGATTAAAAAGGGGGGGAGGTCGAACGGGGTGGCTCCCTCACCGCTGCTGCCTCCCCACCATCGCCGGGAAGGGTCGGCGACGGAGGGGGAGGGTCGGCCGGGGTCGTTGGCCCTCGGCCGACCGACAGCGAGGGCTGCGAGCTCACCGGATCGTTGTGAAGGCCGCGACCCTCGCCCCACCGCCGGTCGGCCGGCCTCGCCGGTCCCCGGCCAGGGCCCAGTGACCTCGGCCAACCCTCCCCACTCCGTCGCCGACCCTTCCCGGCGGCGGCGGGAGGCGGCGAGGGCCCGCGACCCCCTCGCCGAATATGGGCAAGGGATCTAGGCACGGGCCACGACCTCGCCCATATCCGGCGAGGGCTTGCGGGCCCTCGTTGCTAGGAAGGGCTGGCGACGGAGTGGGGAGGGTTGGTCGGGCCCGGCCGGGGGCCGGTGAGGTCGGCCGACGACCCCGGCCGACCCTCCCCCTTCCGTCGCCGGCTGCGAGCCTCGCCGGATCGCTGCGAGGGCCGTGACCCTCGCCCCACCATCGGTCGCCGGCCTCGTCGGCCCCGGCCAGTGGCCCGCCGACCCGGCCGACCCTCCCTACTGTCGCCGACCCTTCCGGCGGCGGGGAGGCGGCGAGGGCCGCGACCCTCGCCGGATCCGGGCGAGGGTCGCGGCTCGTGCCTAGATCTAGAGTGAGGGTCGCGGCCCTCGCCCATCCGGCGAGGCTCGCGGGCCCTCATTGCTAGGAAGGGCCAGCGACGGAGTGGGGAGGGTCGGCCGGGCCTTGGCCGGGGCCCAGCGAGGCCGGCCGACCGGCGGCAAGGGCTGTGAGCCTCGCCCGCATTTGGGGCGAGGGTCGCGGCCCCGCCGCGATCCGGCGAGGGCTCGTAGCCCTCGCCGTGGGTCGGCCGGGGTCGGCGACCCCGGCCGACCCTCCCCCTTTGTCGCCGGTGGCAAGGGAGCCACCCCGTTCGACCCCCGCCCCCCTTTTAATCTTTAATTTTTTTAAATTTTTCTAAATTTTTTAAATTTTCCTTTTTTTTTTTAATTTTTTTTGAATATGTTAAATCTAATTTAATTAATTTATATATTATTATTTACACGTAAACATAAAACGACGTCGTTTTTGCGTTTTCTCCGCCACGTCGGCGTGCAAAATGACGCCGTTTTGGACCAAATTCGCCGGAAAATTGCCACGTCAGCCATTTGACTGGATTTTCATCGGAGTGGCACTTAAGTGTCCCATTTTACTCCAATATTGGCACTTAAGTGTCCCTCCGTGCCAAGTTATGGCACTCCGTGTTTCCCAACCTCCAAATTGGGGCTTGCAATCTTTTTGTGATTTGCTTTGGTGATGTTTGAGACACTATTTCGCTTGGGAGAGTTGGTCAAAGTCGACATGTCTCTCTTTGATTTTTTTATCTGTACCTATGATCCTATAACTAATAGGAATGTGTTAGTGTATGGATTTTCAGGAGTTGAAAAACTAGGAGCGATACGGCATTTTCCTTATTTGGTTTGTAAATGACTCATCGGTTTGTAAACAACTAAATAAACCTATGATCCTAAATCTTGAAGCAGGTGTGAAGTCTTGTGCTTTTGGTTTCGTTAAGTCAAGTACCCTACCGTTTTTGCAAAACCAAGAGAAGCAATTATTTTTTATTAGTTTTTTTTTTTTACATGGCAACCTTGTTGCCGTTTCTGGGGATCAAACCTCGACCGTGTCTAGACTAATTCATTCCCCATACCACCGGGCTAAGGTGCTGGTAATGTCCATATGTCACTTCTTTTTCATTTAACCGAACCAGCTCTGGGACGACATATCTTTTCACACTAAGTTAGGTGAATTCAATATGGGTCACTCCCATATGCTTGCTTGGCCAGTATTGATTTTCTCAAATTAACTCATTAAGTTTGTTTCTTGAATCTAGATGATTTCTGTCAAATAGAGAAACTATGTCAAAAGCAAAGTTAGAGGGGAGAATATTGGAAATAATACCAAATTACCCTTCCTCAAAGTTTGTATTTGGACTTCTTAAAATGTCTCGTATGCTGGTGACAGTCATTTTGTCTTCTCATGGTTCAACATCCCTTTTGATTGGCCTTTCTTATTGTGGTCGTGTATGTGTAGCCGATGGTCGTTGATTCATCTTCAACGCCTTATTTTTGTGGAACTTTTTCTTCCGCCTTTGATCATATGAACATTAGCAACATTGGGCAAAGTCATGTACCTCAAGTTTTCATGGAATCTGAGATGGATAGTCAAAACCTTTAGTTTTTTGATGGCAATAACTTCTCTGGAGAGTATGCGTCTGGAATAAGAAGTAAGGTTTCCAAATTCTTAAGTCATCATTTGGAACAGGGAGCTAGAGATTGCCTCAACTATCTAGATTTTCTCCTTGTTGACAATAGCCAATTCAAAGGAAGAGAAGGAATTCCTTCATTCTGTTTCTTGGCTTGTCGAAGTTGAATGTCTCATCAATGAAACTCCAATGTCCAATCTCTTAGGTTACGTTGTGCAAAGGAGACATTTCTTGGACTTGAGGTAAAGTCGTGTAGGTGAGAGGTCGAGCGTACAGAGCCTCAGGGACAACTCACAAAATGGGGGAGGCCGAAAGCATAATAGAGGAGAATTCCCAGGTTACCCTGCCCTAAGCTACCACAATATGCATGCTTTGAGTTCAACCGTGTGCCTATGCCTATTATGTCCCATTTTTCGTCTCCTATAAATAGAAGAGAGAGAACGTCATTCCCAAAATCACGTTTAGAGAACAAGACGTACCATTTTTTGAAAGAGTATTTTAGAATCTGACAAGTCCACGTGACATGCCATTTTCAAATGCCCCCTATCATGCCAAGTCAAAGGGATGATGTTCTGAGACATAAAATAAGTAAGTCAGAAAAATAAACAGGATTAAATTTGACATCTTACTTTGAAAATAGTTTTTGAAAATGAAATATTTTTTTGTTTTATGAGGAGGAAGTGTGAGGAAGCCCGGCCCTAAGATTCTCTTTGAATGATATTTTCTTTTCATGATTAGATAGCATCACCAGGCTGGTTTGGAATATAATCTCATACTCTCAAAACGAAACATTAGAAACATTAGAATTGTACATTCATTGAGTGAAAACAAATTAAATTGGGATAAGAACGCTTCAAGTGCCAAAAGTTGGCACAAAGGGACACTTAAGTGCCAAAAGTTACGAAAGGTACACTTGAGTGTCACATTCGAAGAAAAACGGATCACTTAAGTGCCACTCCGGCCAAAGTCCGGCCAAAAGGCTGACGTGGCATTTTTCCGACGAATTTCCGGCGAAGTGAACCCAAAACGACGCCGTTTTGCATGCTGACATGGCAAATAATGCAAAAACGGCGTCGCTTTGGCCGATGACAAAAAAAATAATATAACAATTCATAAATTTAATTTAAAATTCGATTTAGTTAAAATATTAAAAAAATAATTTAAAATTACATTTAGTTAAAATATTATAAAATTAAATTTAGTTAAAATATTAAAAAATAATAATTTTAAAATTACATTTAGTTAAAATATTTTTAAAAATAATTTTAAAATAAAATTTAGTTAACATATTAAAAATAATAATTTTAAAAACTAAAAATTAAAAAAATAATTTTAAAATTAGATTTAGTTAAAAATTTTAAAAAAATAATTTTAAAATAAAATTTAGTTAACATCTTAATAATTTAAAAAATTAAAAATTAAAATAAATTTAAAAAAATTAAAATTAAATTTAGTTAAAAAATTAAAAAAAATTAAAATTAAAATTAGTTAAAATATTAAAAAATAATTTCAAAAATAAAAAATTTAAAAAAAATTTAAAAAAAAATTTAAAATTAGATTTAGTTAAAAATTTCAAAAAAATTAATTTTAAAATTAATTTATTAAAATATTAAAAATAATAACTTTAAAAAATAAAATTAAAAATTAAAAATAATAAAAATAATAAAAAAAATTTAAAATTAGATTTAGTTAAAATATTAAAAAATAATAATTTTAAAATTAAATTTAATTAAAATATTAAAAAATAATAATTTTAAAATTAAAAAATTAAAAGAAGGGCGGTGGCTGAGGCTATCCTCAGCCATCGCCCGCCCCCTTTTTATTAATTTATAAACTTTTGATAATTTTTTTTTTTTATCTTTTAAAATTTAAAATTATTTTTTAATATTTTAACTAAATTTAATTTTAATTTTTTTAATTTTTAAGTAAATCTAATTTTAAAATTTTTATTTTTTAATATTTTAACTAAATTTCATTTTAAAATTATTTTTTTAATATTTTAACTAAATCTAATTTTAAAATTATTTTTTAGTATTTTAACTAAATCTAATTTTAAAATTATTATTTAAAAAAATTAAAATTTTTTAATTTTAAAATTATTATTTAAAAAAAAATTAAAATTTTTAGTTTTAAAATTATTATTTTTTAATATTTTAACTAAATTTAAATTTAATTTTTTTTAATATTTTAAGTAAATGTAATTTTAAATTTATTATTTTTTTAATATTTTAACTATTAAAGTTATTATTTTTTAATATTTTAACTAAATCTATTTTTAAATTTAATTTATTTAATTTTTATATTATTTTTTTATCACATGAGCCAAAACGACGTCGTTTTGCATTATTTTCATTATCGGCGTGCAAAACGGCGTCGTTTTGAGTTCGGTTCGCCGGAAAAATGCCACGTCGGCATTTTGGTCGGATTTTCGTCGGATTGGCACTCAAGTGATCCATTTGCTCCGATTTTGGCACTTAAGTGTATCTTTCGTAACTTTTGGCACTTAAGTGTCCCTTTGTGCCAACTTTTGATACTCCAGGGGTCCTTGTCCCAATTAAATTAATGGAATGGAAAGTGTAACAACAACATACTAGACATGATAGAAAATACGAGGTTATAAAAACAACCAAAACCCATGAAAACCCCTATGAAATGTATCATTTTGATAGTTGATAGTGTTGGCCATGAAATCAAGCGACTTTGAGTTCTTCGTCCCCAGTAGACTATTCGCATGAGAGGACTATTTCATTGAAGTTATGGAAATGCAATCCATGCAACCAAAAGCAATGCTTGCAAGGTAGGGTTTTTATGAATAGCTTTATCATTTCTTCCTCTGCTAGTTGAGGGTTAGTTTGCATCATGAAAGCATCTCACCTTTTTGCATATACTCGGAAATCCTCCATTGGTCTTCTTTTGATGCGAACCAAATCTTCGCGGGCAATTCAATTCCAATCTTGCTTTGGTATTGATGCAGGAATGTGGAAGATAGCTCACTTTAATCCCTTATAAGGTAAATTCTTGCTATGAAGAACCATTGCAACGTGAGTCCCATGAGACTCTCTTGGAAGGTTTGAGTTATGAATGGCGCTTGGTTGTAGTGTCTACTCATTTCAGCCTGGAAATATTGCAAGTGGGTCATAGGACAAGTGGTGCCATTATATTTATGGAGATTAGGTTGTGACATCTACAATCTGACCCCGATTTTCAGAATGGAATTATATTGGCGTCCAATCTTCAAACAGGATTATAATAAAGATTAGTAGACCCCAAAAATGCTGAAAATGCCACCTTAAGATGGAAACTTGATTTTTCATTGGCAGGATGCAAAAGTTCGGAAAGGGGAAACAGGCCATAGGCAAGGGTCCAAGTGGGCCCAAGCCTATGTTGGGCAACCCAATGGGCCCAAGCCCACGATTAGGCATCCCATGGACTGAAGCCCATCATGGACGGCCCAAATGGGCCTAAGGCTAAGTGGGTTGCCCAAGGCCCACACGCCCAAGAGGTGGGTTGCCATGGTAGGGCTGTGGGTCCTCCAAGTCCATCAAGCCTTTAATGTAAGATCTTGACTTTTAATGTACCTCATGTGCATGAACAGTACCCAATCTTGGTGAAATGACCAAATTATCATCTCATTCAACTAAGGACAAAATGGCAAGATGGGAAAGGAGCTAAGAAGAGCACCCATGTGGTGAAGATGAGGGAGGTGATGTCATCCCCTAGCATAGTCTAAGCCTACCTATCCTATCTTCTAGCCTAACTATGAGTGATTCATTAAATGACATTAGTGAGACTTAGGCAAGAAGTAAAGTGAAAAGTGATCCAACCCTTGATCTTGGATGGGACATGGCAAGATGTAATCTTGGCCATCCAATAGCCCAAGCATGGGCTACTCTTCCTCTCTCCCCAAATTTGTCCATACCTCTCCCTTACTCTCATTTTCTCACTTTTGCTCTCAAGTTCATCTTTCTCTCCCTCCTTGCCATAACTAAACCACCTATTGTCCATTTGCATCTCATTTTCAAGCCACCCTCTTAATTTTTCCTCATATTTCCCTCACAAGCAACTGACCACCACCCACTGCTGCCGTGCATCCGCCTGGGACGCCATCTAGCCCACTCACGGGAGCTTTGGAGGCATGATCGGCAGCCTAAATAGCTGCCTGATCTTACCACTCCTCCCCCGACGCTTTTTAAAGCTAGGAATTGGGCGTGAGTGGCTCTCTAGCCCTTGAATAGGGTCGTTGTTGCATTTTGGAGTTAGTTTAGGGCTAGATTAAGGTTAAATGATATTTTGTTAATATGATAAGTGGGTTTTGTATGATAGGTTGTCATAGGGTCCCGATAGGTTATCTCAATAGCTTATCATGTTTTCGTCAATATCTTATCATGTTCTAGCCAATAACTTATCATGTTTTCATCGATAGCTTATCATGTTCTAGCCGATAGCTTATCATGTTTTCATGAATAGCTTATTATGTTCTAGCTGATAGCTTATTATGTTTTTGTCGATAGCTTATCATAATTTAAGTCGATAAATTATAGCGGTTTATCGATAAGTAGTTATGTGATAAGCTATTAAAGTGTTATATGTGAAGTGTGATGTGTTATGTTAACAAGAGTTGAATTATTGGATAGTTTATAATGATATGTGATAAGTGAATTTAACGATTTATGTTCAATTGCAATGACTTTATCCTACTTTGATAAGTGACTTATATGCTATGGACTTGTGAAGTTAGGTTGTACTTTTATATGATATAATATGAGGCACGCGGGTGACATGATGGCATATGGCATAGGTTGTTGCATATTGCATGGGCATCACAGTGGTTAATGAGAAAGATATGAAATGAATTGTGTGATCACCTAAAGACCTTGATGCATTTACGTGGGGTATAGAATCCGTCATGATGCGTTTATGCGGGATGATACCTGATTAATTTTGGATGCCCCCAAGTCAACAGGATACCGTTTGTGGATGGATTTCGGAACAAAGCTCCTTACATGAGTACCATCTTGATGCGTTTAAGTGGGACGATGCCGTGCTTGATGGGGCGAGATGATACTCAGTTACATCGAATGACTACAAACCTTTGGGTTGGCCTTAGGTCCTGAGTGGCCATAATAATCCGGGCATAGTTGTGTGAAAAGTGCACGAGATGTATTTGTAATCATGTTCGGGTTATTGCATGGCATGGACGCATGACTATACTATATGACACATTTGTATGATTGATCAGGAACATGTAAAGTGTTATAGGAATTGCTTATGTATTGTTGATGATGGCATTGAATAAGTGGATATGCTTTCATGTAAATAGTTAAGGCAAAACAAGAGAAACTTTGCTATTGATATGCTATCGCTAGAGGAATTGCATGTTTAGGGCATTTCTGAGATGAACGGCTTCCCTACACGAGGTCTAGGAAGCTCACTCATTAAGTTTAATCTCATCGTTGTTTGTTGAATGTTTACAGGCCCTAAGAATGATTGAGCCTTTCCGCCAAATCCGATTCAGACTCCCTGTAGAGCATAGCTAGGAGTTCACTGAGTATTTGATAGGGGAGACCGATGCGCGTTACACCGCTACGTCACGACCGTCTGGGTCGATGAAGGATCTCCTAATTTAGTGGCTCATCATTTTGTAACTTGGTATTTTTAGGTAAGAGATGAGAGGCACAGTCCCATTCGTGGTTTTGATGGACCTCTAAGTGTCGGAGGATTAGGGGGTGGCATCAGCTGGGATGCCATGAATCCGGATGATCCCGAGCTTGATCCCGATATGATCGTCGAGTCGGAACCCTGGATTCTGGAGCCCGTGGATAGTTAGGTGGTAATGGGGTTAGTAATACTTTTTGAACTGCTCCCGTAGTACTAGAGGTGCTAGGTTTACCCCAAACCCCTGTTTGGTGAAGGTCATGGCCGCACTTGTAGACTAATCGAATGTGGCGAGCAACTAAGCTTAGTTTGGTGTGTTTAAGCTGTTTTGATTATAGCTTGTATAATATGACAATCTTTTGATGCATATGTATATATATGAATGTGGTTAAAACTATCATTATTTATTAATTGGGTGAATTGTTTTTGCTTTCACTTGCATATTTAATTGAATAAAGTGATTGGATCGGCAATACTTTTTGGGACGTTGCAATCGAGTGACCTAAAGGAAATGAATGACGACAAGCGCAAGTTGTCGCGCATCTCGAGCAGGTCGAGGTATGGCATAGGTACTCACATTCCTCTAGGAATCGTAATCCTATGGAGGTAAGATGGACCCGTTGTATCTTGGTTAGGTGACTAGTCCTCTTGTTGCATCGACATTCCATTCACCATGGTGATGAATTCTGCTACTTTCATAGGGATGCTAGATTCTTCAAAGATCATTTCATTGCTTTCTTCGGGGTCGAAATTTCCAATCAAGGATGAAGCGTTTATGTCATCCTTATGGTCAGATGATAAATTTAGCAACCCATTGGGAGATAAGCCCTGAAGAGCAAATCTTCTCCCTTCTAACACGCTTTGAACCCTATGTGTGGGTGGGAGGCAGTTATTTGATGGACGGCTGACCTCATTTGTATAACACTGGTAGTTTTTGGGAATATACCGTGGACGATGTTTGAAGCCTTGGCGTGACAGCTCATAAGCTGCTAGATTTTGCCTATATTTAATGGAAAGCATTGGCTTGAATTGCTTAAGCTTTCTTTTCTTGACACCTAGTCCCGACATCTGGTCTTGACATCTTGAGTAAAGCCATTTGTTTTGCTAGCTTAAGCCTGTCTAGGAGACTGGGAGATGGGGGAATTTTGCTCCTTAGGTTGATGAGAGTTGGCACTCTTTCAACCCCGACTCTTGCGGTAAGACTGGGAAGCTACACAACCGTGCTTCGGTTTGAAATAGGTTTTATAGTGTTGACCTCATTCGCGAGCTCCTTTCATTTTTTAGTAGGAAGCTTCTCAATAATAGGATACTACTCGGTAGTCCATTTATCATGGAAGGCTACATCAATATTTTCTCTGATCGATCCTCCTTCTATTGGCTACGGGTTAAATTGGGCAATCGAGCTCCTCCCTGATGAGGCATGTGTCCTTAAGAACTTATTATCTTTCGTCTCTACAAATGTCGGCTCTTCGTGAGACGATGTGATGTCGATGTTGATGTCAACATTATATTCTTGGCGGAAAGCATTAGTCAATTCCCCCAAGTCTTAAGGAGACTAATCCTCTTTACAATGTACCACAGCAAGGTGGGGCTAGTCAAATTTGATTGGTATGATTGAATCATCTTTCAGATTAGGTAGGCTTGTAAGTAGGCCTCTAGGCAAGAGGCATTGGCGTACCCCTCGCATTTGGACGCTTTGAGCTCTTCTAGAATTTTAACAGTGACATAATTAGATAGATCAATGGGATCTTGACCTTGTAGCTAGCTTAGCTTCTTCATGATCCTTGCAAAGTGTCTGTCTTGTTGGTCATCCTTTGGCAAGTTCGCAAGTGTCACAAGTATGTTTAGAGCAGTTACGAGGTTGGGTTTGGCCTGAGTGGACTCCATTTGCTTCAAGAGTTATCGAAGGACAATGGACATTTGTCCTATGCCATCTTCAATATTAGCGAGGTGATTTTGTACATCACTCTGATTAGCCACAATTGCTTGAGGCCATTTGTAAGTGACTGATGGCGATGATTCGCAAGCGGTCACCAGCCGGCGACTTGACCCGACCCGCGCGAGACCCGGCACGCGCGCACGTGCTCGGCCGACGTCGCGTGATGTCATCTCACGCACGTGCACGGCACGTGCCATCGGTTCGCGCGAACCGGGCCCACCGGCTTGATCGGCCCGACCGGCCCGACCGGTCCGACCGGTCCGACGACCGACGACCGTTGACCTCCGTTGACCGTTGACCGACGACCGTTGACCGTTGACTTTGACCGTAGACCGTTGACCCGAAAAAAAAAAAAAAAAAAAAAGAAAAAAAGGAAAAGAATGTGTCTCTTTTTCAATTAAGTCTATGTGGATTATTTGTGATCCATTATTTATTCTGCATTTGTTGCAGGAACATTTCTGCATTGTTGCAAGAAAAAATGCCTTCCCTCAGGTTGCGCACACCTATTCGCGCAATTACCGATGAACAAAAGGAAAGGCTGTCTAAGTTGATAGCTGAGCGGCGATCATCGATGGGAGAAAGGTGACTTAATTGATCACGTCCTTGAAGTCAACGGGAAAATTCAACGAGGTCATATGGAATGGTCGTCCTATGTCACGGTCGAGAGATGGTGCGATTTTTCATAAACACTCTTCCACCCGAATGGCAAGATGTGTTAAATCGCATATGGGATGTCAACGGAGCTGCTTCCTATAAGAAAATTGTGATGGATTTTGTAAATGAATATTATTGTATTGTTTCAAGGGAAAAGATCAAGAAATTGAACAACAGAGGATCTTTCCTAGTTCGTGTCTTTGACTTGGTGTTAGTTGTATTGGCTGATATATGTTAAGTGTGATTTGTGGACATATTATGTAATGATTACTACCTAATTGTGTTAATTGAAAGCATTATTGTTTTTATTGGATGTTCTATTATATATTGCTTTCTGTTATTGCTGGTTCTTTGTGAGTAATTAGTCGTGGCTAGTTTTAGAAGTTTTTGTAGCTTCATAAAATTGATTTTTATAAGACAATTATATTGATGATAGTTTTAAGTTAGGATTTTGGAGGATGATTGGAAACATAGTGACCTTTTGATTCTGAAACCTTACTTGAAATTATTCATTAATATGATGGGTCTATGTAAATAGGGATGCATAAATGATATGTATTAATAATTCGTGCATATTTGTCTGATTTGTTCAGATCAATGGCTTCGGCCACAAAGAGCATAGTTGCCGAGCTGAACAAAGGTGAAAAGCTCAATGGAGACAACTATGAAATTTGGCAAATGAAAATCCAATATGTGTTGGAAGAGCAAGAAGCACTTGAGGCTCTTGTCATGACCATGGTAGAACCTGAAGAGGGAACCACTACACAGCACAAAAGAGACAAAGAAGCTTTTTCGTGTGGAAAAGAATGAACTCTCTAGCTCGCATCACGTTGCTGAGCAGCATGGAAAATGACGTCATGCGAGAGTTTCGGCGTTTTGACAATGCTAAGGAAATGTGGGAGGCATTGGCAGCTAGATTTGGTCATACTTCGGTGACTAGGCGAGGCGGCTCACTATCGAGTTCGACTCTTATAAGAAGCCTCATGGTCAGACCATGAAGCAACATCTTAGAAAGATGTCAAACATGATAAGCGAGCCGAGAGATGCTGGCCATGTCCTCACAGATGAGCAGCAAGTGCAAGCAGTGATTCGTTCCTTGCCTCAGAGTTGGGAGCATATGAAGGTGCACCTGACTCATAATGAAAATATCAAAACCTTTGAGGATGCAATGCGTCATCTTGAGCTGGAAGAGGACCGCTTGTTGGCGGCTAAGCCGGATGCTGAACTTTATCATGCTAGTTCTAGCTCAAATGGAGCTTCGAGCTCTAAGCGCAAGCGCCCTAATTAGTTTGATAATGGAAAAGGCAAGGAAGAAGCAGGTCCTTCAGGGAAGAAACCCAAGTTTAACCAACATGAAAGAGGGAAGCATCCCCGCATGAAAAAGCTTGCAAGGGTGAAATGCTACAACTGTGACAAGAAGGGTCACTATGCTCGCGACTGTCGTGAGCCAAAGAAGGAGCGACGGACCATGTAGCGAAGGATAGAGGATCCTTCGTGGAATTCCGACGAGTACCAACTGGAACTAAGTGGATCTATGTGGGAAACAACTCCGAGCTGAAGTGAAAGGAATTGGCACATGCCAACCGAATATGCGTGGTGGACGCACTTTGTTCCTTCATGATGTGCTTTGTATGCTCCGGAGATTCGTCGGAATTTAGTGTCTGTATTAGTGTTGGTTAAATTAGGTTTTAATATGAACTTCTGTAATAGAGGTGTGAATTTGTTTTTGGATACAAATTACTATGGTTGTGGTTATTTTCTGAATGGTTTTATTGTATTAGATATTGATTATGTTAATACTAATGTCTGTTATTCCCTTCTCACGTCTTCTAATAAATATGATAATGATGTGAATGTGTGGCATGCTAGACTTGGTCACATTGGCCAACAGCATATGAATAGACCAGCCAAAGAGAGCTTGTTAGGCAATATTGAAAAAGTCGATTTGCCCATATGTAAGCATTGCCTAGAAGGGAAAACGACAAAGAAACCATTTGGAAAAGGAAAAAGAGCTGAATTTCCTCTGCATTTAATCCATACTGATATCTGTGGTCCAATGAATGTGAAAGGAAGGCATATGGCTGTTTATTTCATCACTTTTATAGATGATTACACTCGATTTGGATATGTCTATTTGATTTCTCATAAATCTGAAGTAATAAGTTGTTTCAAAAGGTTTATGAACCTGGTAGAGAATCAATTAGACAAGAAAATAAAAGTATTGAGATCCAATCGAGGTCGAGAATATTTATCTGATGAGTTCAGAAAATTGTGTGATGAAAAAGGAATAGAAAGATAGTTGTCTATTCCATATACTCCTCAACAAAATGGTGTTGCAGAGAGAAGAAACATAACCCTACTAGAAATGGTTAGGTCCATGATGGCGCATGCTAACTTACCCATTACCTTTTGGAGTGATGCTTTGTTAATTGCTGCCTATATACTTAACCGTGTGCCTTCCAAATCAGTTACTTCCACTCCATATGAGTTATGGATGGGTAGAAAACCGGACTTAAGTTTTCTTAAGCCATGGGGTTGTGCTGCCTATACACATGAGTCCTCTCACAAGTTTGGGAAACTGGGTCCCAGAGGAAATAAGAGTATTTTTATAAGGTACTCTGAACACTCGAAAGGATATGTGTTCATAGGTGAGTAGGAAAGTGGGAGTATAACTGAGTTTGAATCATGAGATGTCACATTCCTAGAGGATGAATTTCCTAAGAAGGGCGAAATAGGGGAAGATTGTTCCATATTTGAAACCTTGGATCAAGATAATGACCTTAGTGGACTTCGTCCAAGTGGGAGTAATATGAGAAGTGATGAATTAAATTCAACTCATTCTCAATTGCAACCACGTGATGAGACGACATCATCATTACCTAATCCAAGTGGGAGCATGATGGGGGATGATGTGCAAAGTGTACAATCTGCCATACGGCGAACAAGTCGTCAAAGTATTCCCCGTCGACGTTTTGACATTGAAGGAAACTTTTATGGTTGCTCCACAAGATGAGGATGAGCCAAGAAATATTAATGAGGCTCTGAATTGCCCTAGTAAGGAAAAAATGGATTAATGCAATGGAAGAGGAAATTGAGTCAATGAAATCAAACCAAGTCCTGGGAACTAGTTGATCCGCAAAAGGACACGAGCTATTGGGAACAAATGGGTTCTCAAAATAAAGCGAAAGGCTGATGGCTCGATTGAAAAGCATAAGGCTCGCCTTGTGGCGAATGGGTATAATCAATAGGAATGAATTGATTATGAAGATACGTTTTCTCCTGTAGTGAGATTTACCTCAATTCGCATTATTCTGGCAATAGTGGCTAGTCTGAATCTTGAATTACATCAAATGGATGTAAAGACTGCTTTCCTCAATGGAGAATTAGAGGAAGAGATATATATATGGAACAACCTATTGGTTTCATAGTGAAAGGCCAAGAAGAAAAAATATGTCGACTTTTGAGGTCGATATATGGTCTTAAGCAGTCATCAAGACAATGGTATATACGTTTTCATAATGCCATAATGGCATATGATTTTACGATGATTGATGAGGATCATTGTGTATATATCAAAAGATCCAAGGATCAATTTGTGATTATATCATTATATGTTGATGATATACTAATTGCTGGAAGCAATATGGAGTTTGTTAAGACTGTCAAGAGTTGGTTGTCTTCCAACTTTGAGATGAAGGATATGGGTGAGGCTGCGTACATTCTTGGAGTTAAGATTTCAAGAGATCGTTCGAAGAGATCGTTGTCTCTTTCGCAAGAAACTTATATAAACAAAGTTCTAGAACGGTTTCGTATGCAAGATTGTAAACACATAGACACTCCTATTGCAAAAGGTGAAGGATTGAGCCATAGGCGTGTCCAAGGACTCCACAAGAGAAGGAACAAATGAAACATGTTCCTTATGCAAGTGCTGTTGGGAGCTTGATGTACGCTATGATGTGTATAGGACCCGACATATGTTTTGCAGTTGGAATGGTGAGTAGATACCAATCCAATCCAGGTCCAGCACATTGGAAAGCCGTTAAGAGAATGCGAGGTATCGAAGGGAACTGCTGATTACAAGTTGAATTACCAAGGAAAGGATCGCGACTTGAAGGCTATTCAGATGCTGATTGGGAAGGAGATTTAGATGAAAGAAAATCTACCTTAGGATTTGCTTTCTTACGAGCAATGGCGCCATATCATGGAGTAGTAAGAAGCAAACATGCATAGCCTTATCCACGATGGAAGCTAAGTTCGTGGCATTATCAGACAGTACAAGAAGCAGTTTGGCTTAAGAGATTCTTGGATCATTTAGGTGTTATTGAGAAAGCTGCAAATCAATTATTGGTTAACTGTGATAGCCAAGCAGCTATAGCATACACCAAAGATCCAAAGTATCATGGCAAGACCAAACATATAGATACAAAGTATAACTTTGTCAAGGATATGGTTGCACGAAAGGATGTGAACTTACAGTACATATCTACGCATAGAATGGTAGCAGATCCTATGACAAAGCCAATACCTAGAGATGTGTTTTGTGGTCATGTAAAATCTCTAGGATTGCATAGAGTCTAATGTACTGGATTGTAATTTCCCTGAGTTGTTCACATTTATGAACTAGTGTTGTTTCATTATTAATGCCTATGAATCTTTGTTTGATCTTTATGCATCTCAATATTCAGTGTATTATTTTAAGTTGAGAAGTATGTCGGACAGATAAAAGATTAGCCCATTCACACGGGTAATCGCCACATTTCTTGTGTGATAAATAGAGATGAGACTGATTTTAAGCTTATTATCTAGGTGATAATCGAGAGCTCAAGCTTAAAATACGTATGTCGCCTTAACTAAGTGTTAAGATGATGACATAATACTTACGATGTCCGAAAGTAAAATACCCCACATATTTTACTTTATTTGTCTATGATGCCAGATGTGAGTTCTGATGAATTTTGTGATTGAGTAGATATGTGAACTCAAGTTAGACATTAGGTATGTCTGAATTATCATCTGTACGGTATTGAAAAGTGCAGACATACGCTCCATGGGAAATGAGTTAATTTTTGTAATACGTATTTCATACTACGTATGCATGAGACGACCAATAAGAGTGGCAAAAAGTTTGATCTCAACTTTTATGACGTGTGAGACTCTTGAGGAAAAGAGTTCCTCAATTTTTAGTCCCCTCAGGACTCTTACTTATTCTCAAGATTTCTATTTAGTGTTTGCTATCTTAGGGTGTTGCCAATGGTCATGAGATGATTCGATCTAATAGGGCATTTCTAGAAAAGCAAGCTGGACTGAAATTGAGAGTTTGAAGGAAAGAGGAAGATCGATTTTGGAGAACCACATTGTAGTTTTTGTATTCATTGGTTGACCAATTATGATTGTTTTTGTGATAATTATAATTGTGAATACAATATATATCATTGTTTAAAAGAGATCAAGAGAGATATAAATGTTCTAGGGTACTGCATACTAAATCTACTCGGAGTGTGACGCCCATTATGAGCTGCTATATATTCCTAACAGATGTATAGTAACGAGCTCTCAAAGTATGCTGGTCGCACGGATTATTCACCGGTATGAATGTTGAAGAGAGGTAAAGAGAATACTGTTTGGCCCACCATGTGCGAGTGGGAGATGATGGTTTTAATTGGGGATGGGCTTAAGGCCCGTCTGCCCATGCTGGGCCCAAAAGGCCCGGCCCACGGGAATAGGGCCCGTGGAGGGGGAAGGTATAAATGGGAGGAGAGAGAGAGAGAGAAGAAAACGTTTTGCAATTCAACGTACGTCTTTTCTCTCCTCATGCTCTCTCTCCCAAAAAGGAAGAACAGTAAGCATACGGCGTGCTTTCCTTCCCTTCAAGGCTTCATCGGATCGAACAGGACCGTTTTCTCTTCCTCTTGTCGGCGTTGGTGCTTAATCTGTGGCTAACAAAGTACGCTCAAATCCGTGGTGTGCTTTACGATCGATGATGCGTGTTTTTCCCGGGCTTCGTCTTCCGCATTGATTTAGGGGTTCGATTCGGTGTCGAATCCGGTTTTTCAGGGATCAGTTATTCCCAACAAAAAGAAAAAAATGCTACGGTTCCCTACGGTCCGAACCCGGTGCCGCATTAGGTTAGGGAGCTGGGCGATAATAGCTCCTTACATCTAGTGATCTGGCGAAAGAGAGAGTTGTTGAAGAAAACATTCAAGAGAATAAATATGCCTCCAATTACAGTTTATCAAAATAGGAGACGGCACTTCCATGCCCTCCAATCTATAGAAAGAAAACTTTTGGATGATACTATGTATACAAAACTTGAAATTTATAACTAACATGCCATGTGATGGAAATTCTAAGCGGGAATTTAATTAAGTGGATCGTAGTCAGCACTCATTTTACCTTGTGGTTTAGAACACTCATTTCGTAAATCAGTTCTGATATATTTAGCATCATTCAAAACGTTTTCTTGCTTGTTATGCTTCTCTGGTGCAACATGGGGCTAATGCAACACAATCGATTTTGATTTCAATACACTCCTAATTAACTCTTCTAAAAGAATAGGCACAGAATTAAGCAAAATACCAAAAGGTTATAAAAAAGAAAAACTAGTATCATCACTTACTGAAGTGATTGCTACGACAAGAACAAGATGGGAAAAAAGCGTTGTTGCTTGTATGAGCTATGCAATGCTTTGAACAAACGTCCGATCCATCATCAAGGTTTGTCTTTTTTAGAGGGGCACGGCGTCGGTGAAGTATCAGGCATTCGGGGAGGGCATTGTGTGCTGAGAAATTCACTTGTCAATGCTCGAAGATCACCCTCTCCTTCGACCATGGTGGTTGGTAATGAGCAGCCGCCACTGAATTGACGTGGATCAATTGTCCTTCGCAGTAGCGTGCCAGCAGCCCATGAGGATGGATGCACCGTCGGATCAAAAAGTGACGATACATCATATTGCGCGGGCATGGATGGCGAGGCCGACGGAATTGGAAGGTCAGCTATAGAGAGAGAATGTGGCGCCACCGGCAACTGCATTGGAAGAAGGGGTGGCAGAGGTTGCGTCGGTAGCTCTAGTGGTCCAAGATGGGCTTGTAGATATGAGAGCTCAGCTTGTAGGTTTACCACCTGGGTACATAGGAAGATCATATGCTTAGAGTTAATTAGACAGGCCTTGGGTAAGGAAATTTCTAGGTTTGTCAATTACCATTAAGTCAGTAATGACAAAATCTGGTTGTAAGATAAAATTGCCGGATAGAACAATTTATCCTATTCTGAAATTTGTAATCTCATGTTCGAACCAGAAACTAAACATTTTCCCTCTCTAATAAACACAAGAAAATTTGTATAAATTTGTTCTAGAGACCATGTGGGGGACACAGCCATAAAAAATCATGTTACCAT
Source organism: Eucalyptus grandis (assembly GCF_016545825.1). Taxonomy (NCBI): domain Eukaryota; kingdom Viridiplantae; phylum Streptophyta; class Magnoliopsida; order Myrtales; family Myrtaceae; genus Eucalyptus; species Eucalyptus grandis. Next base: position 36,532,646 of record NC_052615.1, read on the forward strand.
TAGGAATTAGTGTGAATCTCACAAATTCTTGAAATTGAATTGTTTTGCTTGATCTAGTGGACTCAACTTGGTGGTACTTGCTCAATAAACACTTTAGTTAATAACACACCTATCTTTACCAAATTACTTGATAAACCAAATTCTATTTAGTTGACATGTCTCAAATTTTTTATATTTATAAACCCAAAAATATGTCCGTTTTATAAACTTTTGGATGAATGCATGCCATCACCCCCAAACACTGTCATTAATATCTCTCTTGGCGACTATAGTCTTCTTTTAAATGTGCATTATATATATGCCTTTTCTAAATCTAAAAGCAGCATAATATTCACAACTTCAGTAATTAGATACATGTTAAACCGTAATGAAGTTCACCCTAGCCTCTTCCGGGCCTTCTCCAAGGCATTCTCTAAGGCTTAAAAGCTAACTATATTCTTTATTTTTCCCCAGTAATAGAAGAAAATAATCACCAATCATAATCAAATAGTAACTTCTGCTAGCTCTCGTGCAAGTGTGCGTTCCATAGCATAGGATATGTAAGTGAAAAACTCTAAATAACTCATGTTCAGGATGCTATCAAAATCTTGAAACAACCAATGAGTCAATCAATCGCAAGAAAGATGTCATCTCAAAAGTCATTAATGAAGGATTCGGTATGTGTCATGACTATAAACAACGTAAAATGTGTGATGTTAGGAAAAGACCAGGCATTAAAGAGAGCATAAGAGCGGTAGGATATCTTTGCAGATCATTTTACGTGCACCAATGAAATAGGGAAAGAAAACCGATGGCAGATATCCAGAGAGTACAATGTTGCACTTGAACCTCAAAGACGTTGACTCTGCTGAGTTAGTGGATTATCTTGACAAGAAAGGTGACCTAAAGGAGAGAGAAGAAGACATTTAATGATAGCACAATGGTTTTCTGGCGAACCTATCCGGACGTTGAAACCGACCATTTCCTTAATAACCGTGAAAAGACGAGATACGTGAAACACTGAAACTTAGTACGCTCTGATGACAGCACACAGACTCTCACGCACTCGTAGTAACCGCCGACCGCATGATTTGTATAACTCAATAATCAGGAAAAATTTTCTGGGTTTCTGCGAAGCATATAATGCTCATGCCATACATCACGGCATGCTCTAAATGTTCGCCGTTTCCCAATGGTTCTTCTTTCTTGAGTTTCAGTTTCTGCAACCCTAGGAAGCTAATGATCCTGATCGTGTCAGAAACTAGTCAGTCTACGTGTTGTTAGACTCGATCATTTCTTTCTTCCAGGAAAAGAAAAAAGTCAACCACTTGGAACAAGAATCGGTGATTCAATCCAGGTGAAAAATTGGATTGATTCTTGTAAATAGGTTTTATTACCTGTTGCTGGAGAGCAAAGATGTGGGCGACGCATCCGTAGACAGGGTCTCGAAGGCGAGCTTGCGCCTCGTAGCATATCGCCACGACAGCGTCTTGCCGCCTGTGGGCTGGGATGTTCAGCAGCAGCTTTGAAGCGTTGCTCGCCCCGAAGACTCTGTGGACTGCCGCGAAATGAGCCGCTCCTTGCTCCGAGTCGAAGTAGGGCGCAAAAACACATCCCGTGATGCACTTCCTCCTCAAGAACTTGCATGCTCCGCAGGGTCCACCGCTTCCACCACCGGCGGTGCTGGCGATCTCGCCGCTGGCGGATGCACTCGAGCTAGGGTTTGAGCTCATCTCTTTGAGTGGATTTATGATCGGATGGTGGGAGTTTGTGGGGTCATTTGGAGGAGATGAGGGAGTTTGATGAAAGAGCAACGAGCCGGGTTTTTAGGGTTTGGTTTGCCTGGTTTCTTCGTTGTTTTTGGGGGTTATGAAGATGACGATGGAGGGTTGTAATTAAAATGGAAGAAGGAGCCTTTAAAGCCACGCGACAAAGCAAACTTGCTTTTAGCTGTTTGCGTGAAGCAAACATCTCCGATGTACATAGCCATCTATTTTTAATTTTAAGAAATTCTTTCCAGTCTATTTTCCACTCAAGCAAACCTCTCTCCAGTGAAAGACACATGTCCTTAATTTTTCTTTTCAACCGTTACATCCTTCGTTTTTTTCAACATGATTGTTGTCAAAGGCTTCCAAAAATAAAAAAGCTGATTACGAATGGGAGAGAACATATATCATGATATACATATCAATGCGCCATCTCAATAAAAGATCTATGCTTGAATGTTCGACTAAAAAATACATAAAGGGATTAATCAACACACTCCTAGCTAGAATTCTTTGCTTCTTCTATCTCATAACTAATATTAAAAATAAATATAAATAAAAATAACGGTTGCTTATTTAAAAAACGAGACATGAAACGAAGCCATTCAATATGTGAAAAATAGAAATAAATAACTTATGCCATGCGAGTGCCATTTATTAAAAAGAGTTAGTTGAGAATTGAAACAAGAACCCATAAATTGGGCATCCATCTTGGACTACGTTCGTTGCAAATGGATAGATTTTTCTTCTTCTTTCTTTTTTGTTCACTTTGACATAAAATGCATTTCACAGTGTCCCCAAATCCAATAATTAATGTGTAAGATTCAGCAAAAATAATCATGAAATAAATTAGCTTTCCCCGTGTTCCATCTTTTTCTCAAGTTGTACACTATAGATTTGGGAAAATCGTGTCTTGCCCCGAATTCCCTACCACTGCTCTAGGAAGTTGATCTGCTTAATATTAAGAATTGGTAATGCGTGACCCATTCATGTCCCCTTTAGAAGACAGTTTGAATTATTAATGCGAAAAATACTCAAATAGCCGAACTTTTCGTGACAAAATCAATCTCTCTCTCTCTCTCTCTCTCTCTCTCCCCCCACCCTCTCTGCGAAAAATGCTCAAATAGCCGAACTTTTCGTGACAAAATCAATCTCTCTCTCTCTCTCTCTCTCTCGCCCTATTATCTAATTAAACCTATTTTTCCCATGCGAGTGTGTTTACTATATAGCATTAGACATTTATTGGGACAGCTTGAAATGCGTCTTTGCATAATCGTGGGATCTTTGCAAATTGTGATCAATCGGCATAAGCACTATCCTAACAAAGAAAATCCAACAGAACTACATCTTTAGTACAATCATGGTTTTCCAACCTAGTAATGGAGTCCATTGATCAGAATAATCATATTCTTTTGAATTGCTTCTTTTGGGGAGGATGGGCCCCGCGGTTTGTAAGTCCATGTTGGGAATTTGGGGGTGCTTTGGATTTGATGAATTAGGAGAACTTTGGAGTGTCCATGGACACGCCAAGTCAGAAAATAGGTAAAAGTTTCAACTTTACAGACAAGCCGCTCGTCGTACCCAAGCAACGTGGATATTTTTCTATAGAAATGGGCATAATTCAAATTGAGAAATAGTAATTCCTTGGCTTAAACAAATCTATCACGATTCCGAGTGTATCCACACCCGGTCAATGCTAGCATTCGAATCGTTGCGCTTCTCGTGAGACCTACGTAATCTAAAGTTGCAAATACATCGCGTAAACACGATGGAATAACTGGCCAGATCAAAAGTAGGAAAAAAGTATATCACATTTGATATCATTTATACATCTACAGCTACACCTTATTAAACCTTGAGGTACATGCGTGAGGAGGTATAGACGAGGTCCCACATCGGATAAGTTCAGAGTTGGTTCACTTATACTTATTGACTTAAATTTTTTTAATGAAGGTTATCTAACTAGATATGTTAACATGCTATAACATAGACTTTTCTTTAAGGATCTCACTTATTTGCAATATTGGATTTTTGTGGCACATAAATCGGTAAATCCACCGCACCATAGAAACTTACCTCGACTAAAGATTATAATCTTCATTTTCAGAGCACTCAATAATATTTTATTCATGTACTACTCATTCATATGATCTCAATTCCACGCAATGGCGATAGTACAAGGATGTCAATCACGCCCCACATCCTATCACATATAAGAGCCTGTTTGGTAACACTTCGGGAAACAATCGATTCTATTTTTTTGCTTCTGGGAACAAAAGAAAAGCAGAAATCTATTTGACAATTTTTTTTCTTGGAAACAAAAATCTAGTTTTTTGTTTTCAGGAATAGATTTGGAACAGAATTAAGAAATGGAAAAAGGTTTATCCTTATCCCCTGGAATAATTCCTAGAATAAAATCTTATTCTTTTCTTTCTCTTCTCTTTCATTTTCTTCTTCTTCGTGATGGCCAGTCGCCAGCCTCAACCATGGCCGATGATTGGCTAGCATGGTGGTGGCTCAGCGAGGCTGAGCCTCATGATGGCTAAGCGAGCTCAGCCTCGCTAGAGCAAGGCTAACCTCGCCCAACCAAGGTGAGGCCAACCTCGTGCCGCCTAGGTGAGGTCGAGCCTTGCCAATGGCTAGGCAAGGCTGAGGCTCATAGTGACAAAGTGAGCCTCCAGCAAGCTCGTCAAACCTTGCTCAGCCAATCACCATCTTTGCCATGGCCAACAACTGGCCACAAAGAAGGAGAAAGAAGAAGAGAAAATGAAAAAAAAAAAGGAAAAGAGAAATATAAGAAAAATATAATAAAAGTATTAAAAAAATTAAAATAGACAAAAAAAATAAAAACCTAAGAATAGAAATTTGAACAATTATCAAGCGCCTTAAAAAAGTTCAGAAATTGATATTGGGAATGGAATAAAAAAAAATCTTTTCTGAATAAAAATTATTATCAGGAACAGAATAGTCACCAAATACACCATAAGTTGGCCAATCATAAAAGTCAACATGCCAAATCCCACAATCAAAGCATTAACATTAGCTATCTAGCCCCATCTCATGTTGCCAATCAGCCGACATAACAATAGAAGATCGAACCTCATTTCATGGTAAATTCAAAATTTGAACAACACTTCTTTTACGTAGCACTTACACCACATGATAGGTTGATATGATCAAAACTTTGCCATCGATGTAATGAAAGTATGTCGCTTCACGACATTGCATCATCATGTCATGTGATGTATGCGCGTTTTTGGAATGCAAATTTCTGAATTCCTTGAAACAGAACTTGTTGCAGACAAAACATAAAAGGCTGACGTCAAAAAGAAGTAAACAAAGCGAACCATCATGCATCAGTTTCCAGAAACCGTCTTCCCTAATTTTCAACGAAGTCATAGTCAAAAGACGTGGGGGAAAGATTTTTTAATAGATCGTAACGCAGCTTCCACCGCGCCGTCCGGAGATTGTCCGGTCTTTGTACCGCGTCAAGGAACCAGAGACAGGAGCTTCACTCAAGCCAGGCGAACCCAACACGTGCGCGTCTTTGAAATGACGTTCTGATGCGACTTTAGGGAGCAAGAAGGGTTCTTTGAGCAATTCTTTTGCGGTGACTTGTTGGATGCGTCGATGACTTGATCTTTCTTTTTATGCGATCATTTCAAGGGCAAATTATCAATTCGTTTCTAAACTTTTAAATTTCATCAATATAGTCATGCACCTTTGTGCAGAAATTTAATATAATCTTTCTAATCAATTATCACCGGAAATAACTAACGTGATGATCCACAAACTGCCAATGTCCAAAAACTATGTAGAATAAGTAAAAATGACTAGATGTTATGTTTGTAATTTCTAATGACAATTTGCCAAAAATTGTAAGAATTATATCGGAATTTCCTGTGAAAATTTAAGAATATATTGGTGAAATTTAAAAATTTAAAACTAAATTAGTAATTATTACGATAATTTAGTGTTAAGATTATTTTGTGTCCATTAGTTCATTGAATAATTGCTCAATTGTCAACATATTAGTCACATCGATTTCTCTTATACATGTGCAATTTTATTTCTTTCTTATTGGTTACCCAAAAAGTTGAAATATTTCCTGCATTACTCAATAACGAATTCTAAATGCTCTTTATGTATATGCGGTCTATCTTCATTTATTAACCTAAGGTTTTAGATTGAGTTTTTTAACATGGTTCTAGAGTTAGTGCGTCCACTCTTCACGAGTCAAATTCAATGCGCCAACCTCGTCCTAAAAGATGTTAGATTTTACTTAATTTTTCTCGAAGTAATTTAAATGAGGATATTTTGATTTGTACATTAGGATTTTTTTTTTTTTCAAGCACTCACTCTAATCTCTAGGCTACGATTTCCCCTCTTTTACCTTGAAGCCATTGCCTCTCTATAGTGCCCTCCCTGAGGGAGAGAGAGGGACCTTTCTCTCCCCCTCCCCTCCCCCTCCCCCTCCCTTCCTATCTTCCTCTTTTCTCTTTTGAAACTTTCCATCTTTCTTTTCTTTCCGATCTCTTGTGGGAATTTGTGTGTGTGAATAAAATTTTGAAATTTTGGGTGAATGTGGAGATAGTTTGGCCATTTATCCAATCGACAACCACAAAACAGGATGTTCATAACGTAGCTCCACAACCTCTCCAAGATTAGGCTGCCATTCTCTTCTTACTTAGATTTATTCCAAGTTTTAGGGTTTTACTCCCTTGAATTAGATCTAACTATATATTCGGTAGCTCCTTACATGTATTTGATATGTATTCTTTTAACATTTTGATGTTGTTGTCTCTATACGGCAGTGATGATGAGTACATTGAACCTATATGTGGACCGCAAACCATTGCAAATGGAGTGAAAGATCTTAGTGTGTGCTCATCATTGAATCTACTTATTGGTTATCGATTGATTACAGTGTTAGATCTATTCTTGAGGAATGAGAGTGCACTTCTACTTGTAAAAATGGTACTTTTTTATTTATTTTCTGACTTTTGATCTCTTCCGTGCTTACTTGGGATTTGTTAGGCTTGAAAGCCTTCTATGTATCTCTCAAATATTATTATAGTATATGAGTGGCATTTTTCTTACAACCAAAAAAAAAAAAAAAAATTATGGTTTCTTTTGTAATCATTCGTTATGTTTTCATTCATAAGACAGCTTAACTCTTTTTTTTTTTTTTTTTTTTGCACTGCAAGCTTGCTGCAACCTCATGTTATGCGAGAATCAATTTATATCTAGATTATCAAGTTCGAATTATTGCTTGATAGGTCAACCGATCATTTACTGAGGATCTATTGGCACATATATATTTAAATTAAGAAAAAGTACCAAAAAAGTCCTAAGCCTTTTATATTATTACCAATTCAGTCCTACTCATAGGATCTCTCTAATGATGACTTGACTTCCCCTCAAGCAATTTTCTAGGCAAAATTCACCGGAACAACTACATTGAAAAATTGTCAAAAAATTTATAATTAAATTAGTCAAATTAAAAAGTTTAGAACTGAATTAGCCGATACACAATAAGTTTAGGACTTGTTGGACCATTTTTCCTCAATAAAGCAATTGGTTCTATATCCACCTTTAGTTTGTAGTAATCACGTATGACTTGCTGTCCTATGACCCACAAACAAGAGCTATTAATTGCATTCCATTAGCATTAACATTAAAATTACACGTCAGAAAAAAAAAGATTTGTGAACTTTGTTTAAGAATTAACACACCTATAATATTTGCAACGACCGCTCATCTCTAATTAATTTTGTAACCGCATTTTTCTTTTTTGGTCGGTACGTAACCGCGTAATTAGTTTAGTGCAAAACCGCGTTAATCTACAAGAAAACCTTTAAAAAGAAAAAACAACAAACTAAGTCTTCTTTCTATAAAGGATGTGTGGTAAAAAACCACAAGTACTCGATGCATATTTAAATAGTCTTGCATGTTGGGCACTCAAGAAACAAGCACCCAGAAATACAGGGGGGAATGCCTACCCAAACATGACACATAATCACAATTAAAAAATTAAAATCAAGTTGTACTTTTTTTTCCTAATTAAAAGATTGGGATTGCTCGAAGCTTTTGATAACAAAAACCTAATTCCTTGCATGACTTTGTCAAGAACCCAATGTGTAATTTAGGGCCCCACTTTCTCCCTCCTTTCGCTCGTGTGGTCAACACACACGCCCACCCAAGGCTTTAAACAAAAGACATGCTGCATACCTTAATCAATTTCGCTTGTTCTAAATTAAGAAGAACGAAAGGGGGCTGTCGAAACGACATGTAGATCTCGAAATCGTGAGATGTCAATACGAAAGTAGGGGGAGACAGCTCTATCAAAGTTCGAAAAAGCCTTGAGCAAGGAAGGTCTCATTAATGATAGAAACACAGCGAAAAAGGGGTCAAAAAGGGGAGAGGGGAGGCACCGCCAGGTGAGGAAGATGCTTAGAAATTGCTTTAATTAATGAGTTAATAAATAATTACTTCATAACCTCTCAATCAGTGAGTGTGGTCTTGTTTTTTACAGAACGATTGTGTTGACCTTGTGGAACGTGGGAGGTGAGGAGTTCGACCCCACCACCTCTTGAGTTAGGGAAAAAGATAGCAAATGAGGCTCTTTGGGACATTTACAATTTAACATTCTAAGCTATTTTCTCTATATAATGTATGTATTTTTCTTAATTTTTTTCATAAACTAAGTTCACCTTCTATTTCGAATAACAAAACAATTAAACAACATTGGAAGATTCTTTCAAGATCACTTTAAATATTTTCGTTTTTTACGTTTATCTAAAGCATATGGTCGCCACATTTTATGCACTTGGAAAATATTAGGCTCCAAACTAGGCAGAAGCTACCTCGCTCCCGTATCGTGTGTGGCGAATTTGCATAAGCCCATCCAGCACTTGCATGCAACTATGAACTCGACGATGAGATTGAATTTTCGCACTGGAATTGCAAAACACAGACGAGACAATTCAAGGACAAAAGAAGGCATGGGACGGTGGAAAACATACAGCTTCGTTCGGTTCCACATTGAACTTTGGGACTCTAAAATATTTTGGGTAAATGCAAATGGCATTTGATTCATCTTTTGCTCAACTATGAGGAAATGCAATTACATCAAGTCTTGGCCCAAAGCAGGTATAGAGATCTTTTGGAATGATGCGTTTCCAAAATGCAAATACAAAATTTTCTTCTAACTTTGCCTTTGCTCAACTATCATAATTCCATAAATATCCTTACCTAATGTAACATCACATACTAGGTTTGAGGCCGCCGACAAGGTTGTATATGATTGACAGCGAGCTAGATTTTACGCCAATAACCTCACCTAAGGTAGCTCAACCTTCAGCAACAATCCCCTAGGTCGTAGGGCCCAAGGGGCATCACCTAGGTTCATGACCTAAGCGAGGCTGCTGGTGCTAGATCTTGCTCACCAATAGCCAAATTTGGCCTAGCGAGAGTATCGCTGGAGGCTCACCACTCTCCTACCAACTGTTGAATTTGCTGGTTATGTTTCTTTTCAAAATATATATATTTTACAAAGTGTGATTTTAAGCCAAAATTGCTTCCTAAAGCAGTCAAATTTTTAATTTAACAAACACTATTTACATTTTGGAAAACTCTTTTAGCCCAAAGCCATTTGCATTTCCTTAAAGCCAAACCAAATGGGTCCATGGTGGCCACAATCATTTTGCATCACATCTATAGATTATGGCATCTCTCTCTCTCTCTCTCTCTCTCTTAGATCTCAACTAGGTATAACTTGCCCTATGTGTATCAAACATTTAACCTTGCATAACATGACAATGATATAATCCTCATCATCCCCTCCACCTCCCCCCACCCACCCCCAGGCCGCGGGCGCAAACGATCTTTGTTTTGAGTCAATAAACCAATTTCCGAAGTTGTGCTCAATTAGAATGCTCAATTACCTGAACTGGTTTTAGGTTAAAAGCAATCCAAAAGACGACGAGACCAAAAGGACTTCAAAGCATTAGGGCAAACCCTACTAAAACAGGGCGAAACAGAACACAGGCCCATGGCGAACAAGAGAATATTCGCGAGCCCACTAACTAAGGGAGTGACCCATTCCAGATTCATAGTTGTCCAAGTAGCCTATATCTGTTTCGAGCTCTCGAACGGGAGATTGTAACCAAATAACATATTAAAGTAATGGAATAGTCGTTGATGCGAACGAGCCCCAAGGACGGGCCTAAACCCCAACCGCCCCGGTTAGATTTAGCAAACCATATATGTTCGCTATGTAACGTAGAAAAGGATTTGCATATAATATGTATTTGTGTTTGGTGGAGAGGAAAAAACGATTTTGGTCTCAATGTAAGGATTTGCATATAATATGTATTTGTGTTTGGTGGAGAGGAAAAAACGATTTTGGTCTCAATGAAAGGATTTGCATATAATATGTATTTGTGTTTGGTGGAGAGGAAAAAACATTTTTGGTCTCAATGTATTGCAAATAGAGTATCGATATCACTACATGGGTTGGTAAGATATATAAGGTGAGATTTTCATTTTGACAACATGGTAGGACCGAGCATTCGGCCTCCCAATCTTCACCGATGCACATGAACCCTCGTCCTCTTCATGATGTCCAAATTTTGGACATGAGCCTACTCGGGAGTCCTTTCCTCAAGGGTGACCTTCTTAGTCCGACGGGCCATGAAAAACAATAAGTGCACAGCACCACTACGCTCTGGCAGAAGTCAAGACTCGAGGTTCATCTTAAGAGAGGGAAGGAGTTTAGGTAGGACACTCTTTTAGCATGAAAGCAAAAGCGTCTGTTAGACTATTTACCGTCCATTTTACATGATTTTCATTCTAAGAGGAGGGAATTTAGGTAGGTCACACTTCTAGCATGAAAACAAAAGCCTCTGTTAAAACATTTACCGTCCTTTTCAATGCTATTTTCATTGTAAGAGGGAGGTAGTTTAGGTAGATCACTCTTTCGCAAGAAAACAAAAGCCACTATTAAACCATTGCCCGTCCTTATAAACTCCGTGTGGCAACCTCTACATTCCACCCATCTCTTCAACCATAAAAACAAAAGCACCCATAGCTAATGATCATGTCTTTGGCTACACTCGTTCGATAGGCGTTCGAAGCATTTCAAGCAGCAGACGTGAATATCGGCTGTTAAAAAATAAAATAAAAATAAAAACAGCAGCACGGATGAGTATTTACGGTTCTTCAGCCCAAAATCATTTTTTCCCCTCTCATGTCCATCTTCTTTTGTGTTTTCAGGGCGAACAAAAAGGCGGTAAGCATTACGGCTAAAGAGGCCTTGAACCAAGTGGTTCCATTGGTCCTAAGGGTGGAGATGTTAACTCTCCATACTCCCCAGCAGTCGAAATTTTCTTTCTGCGATTTTATAACTGCAGCGACAAGTGGAGACGCAAAACAGCAAGCGGGTCTGGAGGTTGCTGTGGTTATAAAATCGCGGCAAGAAAATGCTTTGGAGTATTTGGAGCAATTGAACCACTTGATTCAGAGCCGCTTTAGTGTAATGCACACTCTCTTAGCATCTTCAAGTTTGTTCGACCTGAAAAAAGAAAAGAAGATAGAAATGAGAGCGAACAAAGAAAGAAGAGTTGTAAATACTCAGCTGCGCGCTGTTGTTTTCTGTTGACAGCCTGATTTCACCATCCACCGCCTTAAATGCTTTGTAGGCCTCTTGAAAGCTGTACGCTTCTTAAACAGCAGTTTTCCATTTCATACGTGTATATGACCGATGCCTCTGCAATGAGGGCATTTTGCTCTCTTGTCTATCCATTCAATGAACTGAATGCAAAAGTCGACAGGTTCGACCTTGGAAAACCGCATTCGCAACAATATCAAAAAAAGGAAGAACATCCATCCCTCGATTTAAGATGTATGGCTTTGCCATCCCATCACATTCTGCAAGAAAGAAAACGTGTTACAAGACTGCAACTACCATTAGAAACTTTAGTTACCTGTACATAACAGCGAGCACTGTCCAACAAAATGTTGGACAGAGGACATGCGAACCCATCCATTTTCAGGTCAGACCTCAACACCCATTCCAATCTGTTCTCTGGCAGGTTTTGCTGCTTTTTGGGTAGTGTCTGCAGTTGCGTTTCTTGGCATAATTCGCATTTCTACGTGAAAATAAGTAAATCGTTGCTTCTTACCTTAGACCAGCTATAAGATACTTTTTCTGCAAGTGTGTCTTCCTATAATAGGCAAACCTCTCGTTCAAGCCCATCAGAGACCGCCTTTTAGCAGAAAATTACTTAGATATTTAGGACACGTTAGGTAATGATTACGTTCCCGAAAATAGATTCTGATCAGAAATGATTATTTTTTATTCTGTCCCAGGAACAATTTCTAAGCATTTTAAGCTGTTTGGTAACCTCCAGACCCACTGGCTACCGACAGGGCTACGCGAGCCTCGCCGGGGCTAGGTGAGCCTCGGGCGAGCTTGCCGGTGGCTGGGCTTGCCTTCGGTGAGCTCGCCGAACTGGTTGCCGGCGACCGGCGGCAACGGCGGTGGACGGAAATCGCAGGATGGCGGTCGATGAAGAAGAAGAAAAGAGAAGAAGAAGAAGAGAAAATGGAAGAAGAATAATTGGTTTTGATTCTTAAATTTGTTTTCGGAACAAGAATTAACTTTATTTATTTATTCTTGATTCTGTTCCAAATCTACTTCCAAGAACAAAAAAATAGAAATTTGTTCCCGGGAACAAAAATTTTACCAAACGTGATTCTGTTCCCAAACTGATCCCGGGAACAAAAAATAAGAATTAGACACGGTTTGGATAGTTATCAAACATTACCTTAGTTTAGAGCCTAGATACACTCAGAGATGTCGAGATTATAACATTTCTAACTATCCGAGCAGCATTTTTTAGAGGATCCTACTAGGCTGGAAAATAAGAAGTGTTTAGAAAGACATTGGGAGTTTCACAAAATACTCATTTTACTTCAAGGGACTCTGCCCAGCACATTACATTATCATTGCCTTTTATAGGCATTAAGAGGTCACAATCAAATAAGGACCAAGCTCACGGGTCCCAAAACAAATAGAAGCTCCGGAAAATCTAATCGGGAATTATCCGGTGATATGAATAGTGACAATGAATAGTGATTTCCCTAGCCTATTAATACTATAACTTGCTATAGTGACCTGCTACAGTGACTTGTTACAGTCAGTGATCTCTTCCGTCATGGGCATTGTAGTCATAGTCTAAGTCATGCCAAAATATGTTCTTCATATTTTCGTTCAAGTTTTGCAAATCGAATGTTAAAGGGGTTTCGAGTATTTCACATATTTGTATCATTTGATGAAGATGCTTCTTCATGAGTCTTGGAGAATCTTGAAGTGTCGGCAGGCAAGTTTCGCTGAGACTAATTTGATGGTTGAGCATAATAAGATGTGCCCATCCCTAGAGATAAAGACAGGGATCCTTGATCATAGGGATCTTAAGAGAGAGGGCCTCTTAATTGGGCATATGGGTCTTGTGATAATTGTGCAGGGTCATCTGTGTTTGTCATTTCTTACTCATGTTATGGGTTTGTCCTTGCATGTTTGAATTCTTCGAGTGCTTCTTTAATGACACATAAGAATTATTTTTGTGGCTTACAAGATATTATTAATTAATTGTTTAGAAGACATTGGGAGTTTTCACAAAACACTCATTTTACTTCAAGGGACTCTGCCCAGCACATTACATCATCATTGCCTTTTATAGGCATTAAGAGGTCACAAACAAATGAGGACCAAGCTCACGGGTCCTAAAATAGATAGAAGCTCTGAAAAATCTAGTCAAGAATTATTCGGTGATATGAATAGAAACAATGAATAGTGATCTCCCTAGCCTATTGCTACAATAACTTGCTACGGTGACTTGTTACAATTAGCGACCTCTTCCCTCATGGGCATTGTAGTCATAGTCTAAGTCATGCCAGAAGATGTTCTTCGTATTTTCGTTCAAGTTTTGCAAATCAAATGTTAGAGGGCTTCGAGTATTCCACACATTTGTATCATTTGATGAAGATGCTTCTTCATGCGTCCTGGATAATCTTGAATCAGCAGGCAAGTTTGGCTGAGACCAATTTGTTGGTTGAGCATAATAAGATATACCCATCCCTAGGGATAAAGAAAGGGATCCTTGATCATAGGGGTTTTAAGAGAGAAGGCCCCTTAATTGGGCATAGGGGTCTTGTGATAATTGTGCAGGGTCATCTGTGTTTGTCATTTCTTGCTCATGTGATGGGTTTGTCCTTCCATGTTTGAATTCTTCGAGTGCTTCTTTAACGAGACATAAGAATTATTGTTGTGGCTTACAAGATATTATTAATTATTTATTTAGAAAGACATTGGGGGTTTTCACAAAACACTCATTTTACTTCAAGCGACTTTGCCTAGCACATTACATCATCATTGCTTTTTTATAGGCATTAAGAGGTCATAAACAAATAAGGACCAAGCTCAGGGGTCCTAAAACAGATAGAAGCTCCGAAAAATCTAGTTGTGAATTATTCAGTGATATGAATAGAGATAATGCATAGTGATTTCCCTAACATATTGCTACAATAACTTGCTATAATGACCTGCTACAGTGACTTGTTACAGTCAGCGATCTCTTCGGTCATGGGCATTGTAGTCATAGTCTAAGTCATGCCACAAGATGTTCTTCGTATTTTCGTTCAAGTTTTGCAAATTGAATGTTAGAGGGGCTTTGAGTATTCCACATATTTGTATCATTTGATGAAAATTCTACTTCATGAGTCCTGGAGAATCTTGAAGTGTCGGCAGGCAAGTTTGGCTAAGACCAATTTGAAGATTCAGCATAATAAGATGTGCCCATCCCTAGGGATAAAGATAGGGATCCTTGATCATAGGGGTCTTAAGAGAGAGGGCACCCTAATTGGGCATAGGGGTCTTATGATAATTGTGTAGGCTCATATGTTTTTATCATTTCTTGCTCATGTAATGGGTTTGTCATTGCATGTTTGAATTCTGAGAGTGCTTCTTTAACAAGACATACGAATTATTGTTGTGGCTTACCAAATATTATTAATTAATTGTTTAGAAAGACATTGGGAGTTTTCACAAAACACTCACTTTACTTCAAGGGACTCTGCCCAGCACATTACATCATCATTGCCTTTTATAGGCATTAAGAGGTCACAAACAAATAATGACCAAGCTCACGAGTCTTAAAACATATAGAAGCTCTAGAAAATCTAGTCGAGAATTATTCAGTGATATAAATAGTGACAATGAATAGTAATTTCCCTAGCCTATTCCTCATTGTTGTCATAGTCTAAGTCATGCCAGAAGATGTTCTTCGTATTTTAGTTCAAGCTTTGCAAATCGAATGTTAGAGGGGCTTCGAGTATTCCACATATTTGTATCATTTGATGAAAATTCTTCTTCATGACTCCTGGAGAATCGTGAAGTGTCGGCTAGCAAGTTTGGCTGAGACCAATTTGATGCTTGAGCATAATAAGATGTGCCCATCCTTAGGGATAAAGACAGAGATCCTTGATCATAGGGGTCTTAAGAGAGAGGGCCCCTAAATTGGGCATAAGGGTATTGTGATAATTGTGCAGGGTCACTTGTGTTTGTCATTTCTTACTCATGTGATGGTTTGTCCTTGCATGTTTGAATTCTTTGAGTGCTTCTTTAACAAGACATACGAATTATTGTTGTGGCTTACCAAATATTATTAATTAATTGTTTAGAAAGACTTACCAAATATTATTAATTAATTGTTTAGAAAGACATTGGGAGTTTTCACAAAACACTCACTTTACTTCAAGGGACTATGAGCACATTACATCATCATTGCCTTTTATAGGCATTAAGAGGTCACAAACAAATAAGGACCAAGCTCACGGGTCCTAAAACAGGTAAAAGCTCCGGAAAATCTAGTCGGGAATTATTCGGTGATATGAATAGTGATAATGAATAGTGATTTCCCTAGCCTATTGCTACAATAACTTGCTACAGTGACCTGCTACAGTGACTTGTTACAGTGAGCGACCTTTTCCATCATGGGCATTGTAGTCATAGTCTAAGTCATGCCAGAAGATGTTCTTTGTATTTTCGTTCAAGTTTTGCAATCATGGGCGAATGTTAGAGATGGGTTTTGCAAATCGAATGAGTATTCCACATATTTGTATCATTTGATGAAGATGCTTCTTCATGAGTCCTAGAGAATCTTGAAGTGTTGGCATGCAAGTTTGGCTGAGACCAATTTGATGGTTGAGCATAATAAGATGTGCCCATCCCTAGGGATAAAGACAGAGATCCTTGATCATAGGGGTCTTAAGAGAGAGGGCCCCCTAATTGGGCATAGGGGTCTTGTGATAACTATGCAGGGTCATTTGTGTTTGTCATTTCTTGCTCATGTGATGGGTTTGTCCTTACATATTTGAATTCTTCGCGTGCTTCTTTAACGAGACATAAGAATTATTGTTCCGGCTTACAATATATTATTAATTAATTGTTTAGAAGGACATGGAGAGTTTTCACAAAACATTCAATTTACTACAAGGGACTCTACCCAGCACATTACATCATTATTGCCTTTTATAGGCATTAAGAGGTCACAAACAAAAAATGACCAAGCTCACAGGTCCTAAAACAGATAGAAGCTCCGGAAAATCTAGTCGGGAATTATTCGGTGATATGAATAGTCACAATGAATAGTGTTTTTCCTAGCCTATTGCTACAATAACTTTCTACAGTGACCTGCTACAGTGACTTGTTACAATCAGCGATCTCTTCCGTCATGGGCATTGTAGTCATAGTCTAAGTCACGCCAGAAGATGTTCTTCGTATTTTCGTTCAAGTTTTGCAAATCAAATGTTAAAGGGGCTTCGAATATTCCACATATTTGTATCATTTGATGAAGAAGTTTCTTCATGAGTCCTGGAGAATCTTGAAGTGTCGGCTGGCAAGTTTCGCTGAGACCAATTTGATGGTTGAGCATAATAAGATGTGCCCATCCGTAGGGATAAAGACAGAGATCCTTGATCATAGGGGTCTTAAGAGAGAGGGCCCCCTAATTAGGCATAGTGGTCTTGTGATAATTGTGCAGGGTCATCTGTGTTTGTCATTTCTTGCTCATGTGATGGGTTTGTCCTTGCATGTTTCAATTCTTTGCGTACTTCTTTAACGAGACATAAGAATTATTATTGTGGCTTACAAGATATTACTAATTAATTATTTAGAATGACATTTAGAGTTTTCACAAAACATTCACTTTACTTCAAGGGACTCTGCCCAGCACATTACATCATCATTGCCTTTTAAAGGCATAAAGAGGTTACAAACAAATAAGGACCAAGCTCACGGGTCCTAAAACAGATAAAAGCTCCGGAAAATCTAGTCAGGAATTATTCGGTGATATGAATAGTGACAATGAATAGTGATTTCCCTAGCCTATTGATACAATAACTTGCTACAGTGACCTGCTACAGTGACTTGTTACAGTCAGCGATTTCTTCGGTCACGGGCATTGTAGTCATAGTCTAAGTCATGCCAGAAGATGTTCTTCGTATTTTGGTTCAAGTTTTGCAAATCGAATATTATAAGGGTTTCGAGTATTCCACATATTTGTATCATTTGATGAAGATGCTTCTTTATGAGTCCTGGAGAATCTTGAAGTGTCGGCAGGCAAGTTTCGCTGAGACTAATTTGATGGTTGAGTATAATAAGATGTGCCCATCCCTAAGGATAAAGACAGAGATCCTTGATCATATGGGTCTTAAGAGAGATGGCCCCCTAATTGGGTATAGGGGTCTTGTGATAATTGTGCAGGGTCATCTGTGTTTGTCATTTCTTGCTCATGTGATGGGTTTGTCCTTACATATTTGAATTCTTCTCGTGCTTCTTTAACGAGACATAAGAATTATTGTTGCGGCTTATAATATATTATTAATTAATTGTTTAGAAGGACATGTGGAGTTTTCACAAAACATTCAATTTACTACAAGGGACTCTGCCCAGCACATTACATCACGATTGCCTTTTAAAGGCATTAAGAGGTCACAAACAAATGAGCACCAAGCTCACGGGTCCTAAAACTGTTAGAAACTCCGGAAAATCTAGTCAGGAATTATTCAGTGATATGAATAGTGATAATTAATAGTGATTTTCCTAGCCTATTACTACAATGACTTGCTACAGTGACCTGCTACAGTGACTTGTTACAGTTAGCGATCTCTTCCGTCATGGGCATTGTAGTCATAGTCTAAGTCACGCGAGAGGATGTTCTACGTGTTTTCGTTCAAGTTTTGCAAATCGAATGTTATAAGGGCTCCGAGTATTCCATATATTTGTATCATTTGATGAAGTTGCTTGAAGTGTCGGCATGCAAGTTTCACTGAGACCAATTTGATGGTTGAGCATAATAAGGTGTGTCCATCCCTAGGGATAAAGACAGAGATGCTTGATCATAGGGGTCTTAAGAGAGAGGGCCCCTCATTGGGCATTGGGGTCTTGTGATAATTGTGCAGGGTCATCTGTGTTTGTCATTTCTTGCTCATGTGATGGGTTTGTCCTTGCATGTTTGAATTCTTCGAGTGTTTCTTTAACGAGACATAAGAATTATTGCTATGGCTTACAAGATATTATTAATTAATTGTTTAGAAAGGCATTGGGAGTTTTCATAAAACACTCATTTTACTTCAAGGGGCTTTGCCCAGCACATTACATCATCATTTCTTTTATAGGCATTAAAATGTCACAAACAAATAAGGACCAAGCTCACGGGTCCTAAAACAGATAGAAGCTCCGAAAAATCTAGTCGGGAATTATTCGGTGATATGAATAGTGATAATGAATAGTGATTTCCCTAGCCTATTATTACAATAACTTTCTATAGTGACCTGCTACATTGACTTGTTACAATCAGCGATCTCTTCGGTCATGGGCATTGTAGTCATAGTCTAAGTCATGTCAGAAGATGTTCTTCGTATTTTCGTTCAAGTTTTGCAAGTCAAATGTTGGAGGGGCTTCAAGTATTCCACATATTTGTATCATTTGATGAAGATGCTTCTTCATGAGTCCTGAAGAATCTTGAAGTGTCAGTTGGCAAGTTTGGCTGAGACCAATTTGATGGTTGAGCATAATAAGATGTTCCCATCCCTAGGGATAAAGACAGACATCCTTGATCATAGGGGTATTAAGAGACAGGGCCCCTAATTGGGCTTAGGGGTCTTGTGATAATTGTGCAGGGTCATCTGTGTTTGTCATTTCTTGCTCTTGTGATGGGTTTGTCCTTGCATGTTTGAATTCTTCGAGTGCTTCTTTAACGAGACATCAGAATTATTGTTGTGGCTTACAAGATATTATTAATTAATTGTTTAGAAAGACATTGGGAGTTTTCACAAAACACTCATTTTACTTCAAGGGACTCTGCCTAGCACATTACATCATCATTGCCTTTTATAGGCATTAAGTGGTCACAAACAAATAATGACCAAGCTCACGGGTCCTAAAACAGATAGAAGCCCCAGAAAATCTAGTCGGGAATTATTCGGTGATATGAATAGTGATAATGAATAGTGATTTCCATAGCATATTACTACAATAACTTGCTACAGTGACCTGTTACAGTGACTTGTTACAGTTAGCGATCTCTTCCGTCAGGGGCATTGTAGTCATAGTCTAAGTCATGTCAGAAGATGTTCTTCGTATTTTCGTGCAAGTTTTGCAAGTTGAATGTTAGAGGGGCTTCAAGTATTCCACATATTTGTATCATTTGATGAAGATGGTTCTTCATGACTCCTGGAGAATCTTGACGTGTCGACTGGCAAGTTTGGCTGAGACCAATTTGATGGTTGAGCATAATAAGATGTTCCCATCCCTATGGATAAAGACAGAGATCCTTGATCATAGGGGTCTTAAGAGAGAGGGCCCCCTAATTGGGCATAGGGGTCTTGTGATAATTGTGCCGGGTCATCTGTGTTTGTCATTTCTTGCTCATGTGATGGGTTTGTCCTTGCATGTTTGAATTCTTCGAGTGCTTCTTTAACGACACATAAGAATTATTGTTGTGGCTTACAAGATATTATTAATTAATTGTTTAGAAAGATATTTGGAGTTTTTACAAAACACTCATTTTACTTCAAGCGACTCGCCAGCACATTACATCACGATTGCCTTTTATAGGCATTAAGAGGTCACAAACAAATAAGGACCAAGCTCATGGGTCCCAAAACAGATAGAAGCTCCGGAAAATCTAGTCGGGAATTATTCGGTGATATGAATAGTGATAATAAATAGTGATTTCCATAGCCTATTTCTACAATAACTTGCTACAGTGACCTGTTACAATGACTTGTTACAGTGAGCGATCTCTTCCGTCAGGGGCATTGTAGTCATAGTCTAAGTCATGTCAGAAGATGTTCTTCGTATTTTCGTGCAAGTTTTGCAAGTCGAATGTTGGAGGGGCTTCAAGTATTCCACATATTTGTATCATTTGATGAAGATGGTTCTTCATGACTCCTGGAGAATCTTGACCTCGACTGGCAAGTTTGGTTGAGACCAATTTGATGGTTGAGCATAATAAGATGTTCACATCCCTAGGGATAAAGACAGAGATCCTTGATCATAGGGGTCTTAAGAGAGAGGGCCCCCTAATTAGGCATAGGGGTCTTGTGATATTTGTGCAGAGTCATCTGTGTTTGTCATTTCTTGCTCTTGTGAAGGGTTTGTCCTTGCATGTTTGAATTCTTCGAGTGCTTCTTTAACGACACATAAGAATTATTGTTGTGGCTTACGGGATATTATTAATTAATTGTTTAGAAAGACATTGGGAGTTTTCACAAAACACTCAATTTACTTCAAGGGACTCTGCCCAGCACATTACATCATCATTGCCTTTTATAGGCATTAAGAGGTCACAAACAAATGAGGACCAAGCCCACGGGTCCTAAAACAAATAGAAACTTCGGAAAATCTAGTCGGGAATTATTCGGTGATATGAATAGTCACAATGAATAGTGATTGCCTAGCCTATTGCTACAATAACTTGCTACAGTGACCTACTACAATGACTTGTTACAGTTTGCGATATCTTCCGTCATGGGCATTGTAGTCATAGTCTAAGTCATGCTAGAAGATGTTCTTCGTATTTTCATTCAAGTTTTGCAAATCGAATGTTAGAGGGGCTTCGAGTATTCAACAAATTTGTATCATTTGATGAAGATGCTTCTTCATGAGTCCTAGAGAATCTTGAAGTGTCGGCAGGCAAGTTTCGCTGAGACTAATTTGATGGTTGAGCATAATAAGATGTGCCCGTCCCCAAGGATAAAGACAGAGATCCTTGATCATAGGGGTCTTAAGAGAGCGGGCCCCCTAATTGGGCATAAGGGTCTTGTGATAATTGTGCAAGGTTATCTGTGTTTGTCATTTCTTGCTCATGTGATGGATTTGTCCTTGCATGTTTGAATTCTTCGAGTGCTTCTTTAACGAGACATAAGAATTATTGTTGTGGCTTACAAGATATTATTAATTAATTTTTTAATAAATATTAATGCTAAAAATGTATTTGGTTGTGAGAAGTTACGACTCTAATGAAAGAGTACAATCCTTATTGAGAAGCTACCGTTCTTTTAAAAAGGTGCGACTCCTATGAAAATTGAAAGGCATTTTGATGGAAAGCATCTCTTGATAGCATGTGCATGTCTATATATGTAAGAGTTTAGTCCTCTCTTCGCCCACGATGTAAAAAACTTACGTTATATTCTATCCTTCGTCAAATAGAGTACGTTAAGGAAAAATGGGTTAAGGGAAAGGAATCGGATTTCTTCGCTTCATCAGTTTTTCACAATAATTATCTTCAAGCGCATCGCTATGGATAAAGTTATGTCCTCATCTCTCTCATCATGAAAATCAAAGATCCCGTGTTTTGTATTTTTTTGCATTATAAAATTACCTTATCGCTTTCAATTAGTATCAAAGTGTGGTTTAAAATCTCATAATTTATCCGATTATTGAAATCTTATGATTTATGGAAGAAGATTTGTCAAACGGTGTTAGTCTTTTCTTGTTATTTGATGTTGTTGAATTGCTTCCGGATGGATTGTCAGGGGAAATCCAAATGAAGAAAGGCATGATGGAAAACAGGGCAAAAAAATGGAGAAAATTGACGACCATGCATTAAAGGGGAAGATGGTGCATAAAATACATGTGCCCCATGTGTGCGGAAAGGGTCGGGCACGTGGATTCCCCATGCCACGAGCCCCTATGCACGCGCCGAGGGCGAGCATGTGGAATCCATGTGCCTCGCCCGCATGCTAAGGGCGGGTAGGTGGGCTTGTGGGCTTCGCATGCACTTGTGGGCTTTTATTTATTTTTACAATTTTGCCCTTATTCATTGAATTACATTTCTGCCCCCTCTTTGTCATTTATTTACGGATTTGGCCTCCATTTTTATTTATGTTTTTTTGCCCTTGTCTTCGCTAGATATTTATGGTTCTGCCCTCCTTGATGATTATTTACATTTTTGCCCCCGCATGCTAGATAATTACGATTCTATCTTAGCTTATTAGTTACCATTTTGCCTTGGATGTCGAATTCATTGTCCTGCCCCACTAGAATCATGATTTTATGGTTTTACCCTTGGTTGCTTGGTGAATATATGTGCTTTACAATAATAAAAATTCAATTAAGAATGGTATTGTTAGTCACCAAAGTGGCCAAACCTTAAGGTATTGTGAATTTTTGATATTATAAATTATTTTATTCAATTACCCACGATTAATTAATGCTATGATTGAAATTTATTTGTTAATATCCTTATTGATGTTGTGGGTATATTGAAGTTCATTTATTATAATAACTTAGGATTAACCCAAAGGTTAATTAATTTCTTATAATTCATGGACATAATAGTTGGTAATTAATATTTCTTCTTAAATTTGTTTGTATATCCAAAGATAGCAAATAAATTTTAATGAGATATATTTATAATTACCAAATTAAATTTATTTGTATCATTATGGTTTAATGTATGTTGGTATATCATAAGATTGCCCAAAGGAGAACTATGATGTACATGTATCATTTAGTTTAAATTTGATTAGGTGATATTCTTAAAGTATTAATGTATGAGTATTTTTTTGCATATTTAAAGTATTTGTACTTTTTCACTTCATTCACACGCTTCATTTATTTCTTTGTTCAATGGAATGAATTTTTCTAATTGGAGTGAACAAGTCCAGTTTTACTTAGGTGTCTTGGATCTTGATTTGGCACTTGAAGTTGAGAAACCAGTTGTGATTATTGATGAGAGTGATGATGATGAAAAGACTTTCGATGAAGCCTAGAAAATATTTAATAGACTAAGCTTAATATTCATGTGAATAACAGTTGCTAACAATTTAAAGACTACCCTTCTCAAAACTAACAATGCTAAGGAATTTATGAGATTTGTGGAAAATCGTTCTCAAATTACTGATAAGTCTTTTGTTGGTACATTGATGAACACTTTAACCACCATGAAATATGATGGTTCACGTACCATGCAAGAGCATGTTCTTGAGATAATGAATTTAACAGCAAAGTTAAAGGTTTCAGGAATGAATGCGGATGAGTACTTTTTAGTACAGTTCATACTTAATTCCTTACCTCATGCACAATATGTGCCTTTTTAAATGAATTACAATACTATAAAGAATAAATGGAATATAAGTGAATTGACTAGTATGCTTGTTCAAGAGGAAACAAAGATAAAGAATCAAAAGACTCATTTCGTTCATTTCTTAAGACATCAAGGAGTTGAAAAGAATTCCAAAAAGAAATGTGGAAAGAGTAAGAAGAAAGAATTACACGTCTGGAATGAATTTTCAAAGGTTTCTCAAATCCACAAGAAGAAACACAGTCTTATTAATTGTCACTTATGTAATAAAGTTGGACACTTGAAGAAAGATTGTTTAAAGCGTAAAGTTTGGTTCGAAAATAAAGGTACCTTGTGCTTTAGTATATTTTGAATCAAACTTTACTAAAATTTTCATAATACTTTATGAATTGATTTTAGTGCCACCAGTCATGTGTCAAATACAATGTAAAGATTTCTTACAGTCGAAATCATAAAGTCAAATGAAAGTTATGTGATCATGGGAAATAGAAACAAAGTTCCAATTAAGCGCATTGTCACTTATTATTTGGTCTTAGATGCTAGGCATTATTTGGATTCAATTTGAACCTTTTACGTGCTTATATTTTGCAATTTAGTTTCTTTGCCAAGACTTAATGTAAAAAAGTTTTCTTATAAGTTTGGTCGTAGATCTTTCAATTTGTTTAAGAATGATAATCTTATTAGAACTGAAACTTTATGTGATGGTCTTTACAAATTTAAACTTGATAATACTTTTGTTGAGACCATAATGACTTTGCATCATAATGTTGATATTAAATGAGATTTGATGGATGAGAATTCTGCTCACTTGCAACATAAACATTTAGGTCTTATATCCATGGAAATGATGCAAAAATTAGTGAAGAACGAATTTCTTCCGAACTTGGACTTTACTGACTTTGAAATGTGTATTAATTATATTAAAGGTAAATAAGCAAAACACACTAAGGAATGCGCTACACAAAACATAGAGCTTCTTGAAATTATACTCACTAATATATGTGATCCTTTTGATGTTCTATCTTTCATTGGAGAAAGCTAATTTATCAACTTTATCAATAATTTTTCACATTATGGTTGCATTTATCTATTGCATCTATTGCATAATAAATCTTAATCAGCGAATGCACTTGAAGTGTATATTAAAGAGGTCGAGAGGCAATTAGATAAAATGGTGAAAATGGTAAGGTCAAATAGAGGTAGTGGATATTATGAAATGTACGATGAATTTGGACGATGTCCAAGTTCATTTGCTAAATTTCTTGAAAGACGCGGCATTTGTGTTCAATACATAATGTTGGGTACACCACAACAAAATGGTGTAACGGAAAGTCGTAATTATTATTTAATGGAAATTGTTATATTTATGATGAGTCATTTATTTTTACTCTTATTTGTGGATGTATGCATTAAAGAATTTTATGTATTTATTAAATATGGTTCATAATAAGGCAGTTTCAAAGTCTCCCTTTGAATTGTGGATGGGAATGAAACCTAGTTTATGGTACTTGCATGTTTAAAATTGTCCTGCAGAAGTAAGAATTTACAATTCACATGAAAATAAATTAGATTTAAGAATGATCGGTGATTACTTCATTGGTTATGCAAAGAAATCCAAAGGGTGTAGATTTTATTGTTTTAATCACAGTACAAGAATTGTTGAATTTGGAAATGCTAGGTTCATTGAAAATAGCAACATCCGTTAGAGTGATATAATGTGTGATGTTTGCATTCAAGAAGTAAGAGTATAAATTCTTATAACCAAAACTTCTAATGTTGTTATTCCTGATAGTTCAACTCAACAATAATAAAAAACAACAAATAAATGATCAAACACTCCATAGTGAAGATGTCAATATTGAACCTATAGTAATTGAGCCACAAGAAAGAGTATTAAGAAGATTTCAACAAGAAAGAAGGTCGGCTAGTTTTTTTTTTTATGATTATATGGATTATCTACAAGAGTCAAAAATTGACTGAGGAATTGGAAATGATCTAAATTCATTTTCTCAAGCCATGGAATGTGAAGACTCTAATAAATGGTTTAACGTCATGAAAGCAAAGTTCACATATATGCATTAAAATCAAATCTAGGACTTTGTTGAATTGTCTAAATAATGTAAAAAGGTCGGGTGTAAATGAGTCTTTAAGACCAAGCGATATCGAACGGTATAAGGCCAAACTCAAAAAGGATGCATTGATTATAAGGAGATACTTTCATCAATCTCCAAGAAAGACTAACTTATAATCATTATGACTTTTGTGACTCATTATGACTTAGAGTTATACCAAATGGATGTCAAAGCTATCTTTCCTAATGGGAATTTAGAATAAGAGGTTTATATGCACCAACCCGAGAGTTTTTCAGTTAAAGGAAAAGAACACATGGTGTGTAAATTAGAGAAATCAATATGTGAACTTAAACAAACTTCCGACAATGGTATCTTAAATTTAATGATACCATAACTTCATATAAATTTAAGGAAAACATCGTTGATTAGTGTATATATATAAAAGTTAGTGAGAGCAAGTTTATTTTTTTAATTATATATGTTGATGACATTTTGCTTGCTATTTAATGATCTTGGTTTGTTACATGAAATCAAGAAGTTTCTCTATAAGAATTTTGAAATGAAAGATATAGGAGGAGTAATGTATGTGATAGTGATAAATCACAAGGATTGTTAAGGTTATCTTAGAAAGCATACATTGAGAAAATTTTAGAGAGATTCAATATATATAAATGTTAACTATGAGTAGTTCTAATTCAAAAAGGCGACAAATTTAGCTTCATGCAATGTTCGAAAAGTGAATTGGGGTGAGAACAAATGAAATATGCTTCTGTTGTTGGAAGCATAACGTATGCTCAAATTTACACTAGACCAGACATTAGTTTTGCTATCGAAATGCTAGGAAAATATCAAAGTGATCCTGAATTGGATCATTGGAAAACTGCAAAGAAAGTTCTCAAATACTTGCAAGGAACGAAGATCATATGCTCACTTATAAAAGATCTGATTATATTGAATTGATTAGATATTCAGATTTAGACTTAGTCGGATGTGTCGATACAAGAAAATCAATGTTTGATTACTTATTTCTTTTGGCTAGAGAGGTAATATCATGGAAAAGTGTAAAGTAGTCAGTCATTACTGTACTTCTCATTTATGGATCATGTTAAGTAGAGAGATTTATTGTAGTACATGGAAAGGACTATGTTAATGACATACAACCACCATGACTCACATTAGTTTTCTTTACTTAATTGTTATTATTATGTGATAGCCAATTTAAGGAAAATTTTAGTATTATGTCATTATGCACATTATGGTCTTTATTAAACCATGAAAGGAATGTCATATGGGCCAAGTGGGATGTAAGAATTATTGTGTGGTCCACATGATATCATTAATTAATGGTTTAATAAATATTTGATGATAAAAATGTATTTGGTTATGAGAAGTTATGACTAATGAAAAGGTACAATCCTCATTAAGAAGTTACCATTCTTCCAAAAAGGTGAGATTCTCATGAAAGTTAAAAAGTGCTTTGATGGAAGGCACCTCTTGATAACATGTGTGTGTGTGTGTGTGTGTGTGTGTGTGTGTGTGTGTGTGTGTGTGTGTGTGTATAAGAGTTTGGTCCTCTTTTCACTCACGACATGAAAAACTTATGTTGTATTCTATCTTCCATCAAATATAATACGTTAAGGAAAAGTTGATTAAGAGAAAAAAAAAATCATATTTCTTCGCTGCATTGGTTTTTCACAATAATTATCTTCAAGGGTATTGCTATGGATGAAGGTATGTCTTCATATCTTTCATCATGAAAAATCATGAAGATCAAAGATCCCGTGTTTTGTATTTTCCGCATTATAGAATTATATTATCATTTACAATGTCAGCAAGGTCAAGACTACCCATGTTTTTCTTTTTCTTTTTCTTTTCTTTTTTTGCATGTAATTAACTTGTTTTCTTGGGGACCAAAAAACTTAGTTTGATTGTCTATCATCCAAGCGCTTTTATGCTAACCTCATAAGTTACGGCTAAAACATATGAAGTGTAGAATGCTAAACTGAATCAAAATGACCCCAATATTAATTATATGAACATCATTTCATGAAAGCATTGATTATAGACATAGCAAAATATCTAAAATTGGTCAATTCAGTCTTAAATCTTTCGATAATTTGCTTGTGTAGGACTTCCGACCAATTTTGCCTAATAATGGCTAATATGAATGCCCATCCCAAGTTGTGACAAATATGCTATACTATATGCATGGCCCTTCCTCAACCTTAGAATAAAGATTGTATGTTAGCCACCAAATTCATTTTCATTTTTTTACTCATATCGTTGAAAATTTTAGGGTAGCAGAATTCTAATGCACAGGTTCCTTATTATGGCAATTGCAGAGCATACTATCAAAATTGATCATAACATTCCTAATTTTAAATAATCATACCAAGCAGAAAGGAAGAGAGAAGAAATATTTTAGGGATTCATGAAAAACCACAATATTATTTTTGGAGAGGGTGCGTTCTACCCTTTAGCATTTCTAAACATCGCCTTACGTAGGCAAACACTAGAGACAATTTTACAAACTCCTTATAGCCAACAATGGCTCATTATTTTACCCTTATATCGACAGACTCTTTTCTTCCAACAGACTCTTATCTTCCATTTTTTCGTTTATGCTACAGTGTCAAATAGTACATAAACAATGCAAAATAGTGTCAAATAGTGCCACATAGTGTTTTTGGGCCAAATTTTCTTTCTTTTCACGTGTTTGCTTCAAACTTCTTTTCCTTTGGTGCTTTAGTCTTCTTCCTTTGGAGGTGCTTTAGACTTCTTCACAAATCTTCATGTTACTTCAAACTTCTTTTTCTCCATGGCTTTAAATGCTTAAGAGATCATACTTACGGATTGGTTCATCATCGTCCAAACTGTCAAAACCATCCCCATCTTTCTGCCTCCAGTACTCTTTGAAAAGTCTTTCAATTTTGAGAGCTTCAAGATGGCAAGTGTATGTGTCTTCTAGGGGCTGGTTAGAACTGGATGAGATATTAGCAATACTTTTCCCCGAATTATCTCTATACTACTATCTGAATGCTTCGATGAGCTACTCCACTTATTCCATTTCTGGAGTACCTTCCGCGTTTAATTCAAACGGCCTTTGTCTTTTGGATGATTGACGAGAGCTTATCGAAATATTAGTGGAGCTTACTAGAATGCTGGGTTGGGGTAGATACCCAAGTTGGAGCGAATGACTTTTTTCTGTCAAGACCCAAATTAAGTACAAGTTGCAATCCACTATAATTAAAAGGATCTTATGACAATAGTCCTCCCCATGGATCTTGCAATTATGAAGCTAGATCCTATGAAGTTGTTTGTGATCCAGAAGTGTCTAACATGTCCATTCCGTAGTATCTTTTTAAGCAAGCATCGATTGTTGGTCTAATTGAGTGATAGTCATCATTATGATCCCAAGAAACATTATTATCAGCTTCTATAGGCCAAGTTTTGGGTGGAATAACTTGATTGTGCTAGCACAATATCCTCTATAACTCCCAATACTCTCGAGGACAAGCTGAGATTCTACAATGAAGAGTTGTAAAAATCTCATTTGGAACAGGTTGAGGTTTATATATGGATACTCTAGCATCTATTGAGTTTTACACATATCTTCATTAGGTCAAACAAATAACCATGGCCTGAAAAATAAAATAATTGTATAAAACTCCAGGTCAAGCTTGCATGTTTTGAGTTGGGCCTGGAAAATATTTTTCCATGCACTCAATGGTTTGAACCAACTGAGCATCTACCCAAAATATTTATATTTGGCTTCTCCTTGAATAATTATGTCGATGATAAGAGGCATCTTGGTTGTTGAAAACTTGATGACAATGGTATAGAGATTAAACAAATCCCAATAAAACTATTTGAGCTTTTCTGCAAATTCCTCTTTTGGGAAGAAAGTAAGAAGATGAACAAAGGGATATTTTGGAAGCAATTCATCTAAACGAAGGAGAAAACCACCATAATCGCTAAAAATATGGGAATGATATTGTCACATAAGTCTTTCAAGATTTTCAAAGAGAACATTGTCTTGGATGAGCTTAGAGATTTCTGGTGGGTACCAATATGAAGGCCATTTGGACTTTATTTCTCAGACCTGGAAACCGCCTTGTGGATCCCTTACCACATACATATTTATGGATGTAATAATTGTAATTTCTTTTGGTCGGGACAGAAAATCAACAAATATGTTCTTTTTCCCGCAATATATTTTTTCTCAAAGAAATACTTTGAAAACTATTATGCCCATCTAAGAAGCTGAGAATGGGGAATCCGTTTTTACTTGAACTTCAGTATCTAGGAAAATGAGAACATGTCTATCTCGACAAGGAAATGATGGCCTATAAGAAGGAATTGAAACTTCTTGATGCCATATTTTACCGCCAAGATTTCTTTGAACATAGAGTGATAAATGCATTTTCGCTTGCGTGAATCTTCCACTCTTGTGACCACAAACTCGTTGCTTTCCATCAATTTTTTCAAGATGAATAGCAACCCAATATTTATCACTAGCATCTGTCCACAAAATCTTTTTTTTCCATAGAAGGGATTTGTGATGGAGGAAGATGCTATAAAATTTCTTTAAGCTTGCGTACAAACTTAGTTTGTTGTGGTCCCCACGAAGGAGCATTTTTTTAAGTATTTGTTGTAGTGGACTTACAAACTCTATGATTTTTTAGACAAAATCCCCAAGATAAGTAACTATCCCAAGAAATTGTTGAACCTGCTTATAGGAAAGATTTTCGTCAAGAAATCTCTACAATTCCTCAGCTATATAAGGACTAGGATAATATGTTTCATCTTTGAGATGTATCCCAAAAAATTCAATTTCTTTCTAGGTAATGATTCCAAGATTTCATACCAGCTTGACAAATTGGGCTAATAATTTACAATGAGAATCCCGTTCGAATTGTAAGGAAGATATCATTAATACAAATTTGGGCATTGACCATAACAAGCTAGAAAATTCTGCACATAGTATTCAGAATATGGAAGGAGCTATCTTAAAGCCAAAAGGGAGTATCGTCCACTAAAAATGTTGATTTTGGTTGCAAAATCTAGTTTTGTACCTATCTTCAAGATAAATTTCCAACTTTTAAAATCTAGCTTTAAAGTCAAACTTGGAATATATTTTGGCTTGGGTGAGATTGGAGAATAAAGAGTTCCAATGTAGTAGAGGAAATTTATAATATTGTTGGAATTAGTTGAGAGGCTGGTAATTCATAACCATTCTCATATTTCCTCTATTATGCTCAACACGTTTGTTGACATGAAATGCTTCATAAGCCCATTGAGAATTTGAGGGCTCAATTAATCCTCGATGAAGCAAATATGACCATCCCTTTTGTGCTAAAAGCAGGTGTTCTAAATTCATTCTAGAATGATTGGCTTTAGTGTAATTGACATCCTAGTTTTTCTTGAAAGGAAGATGAATGAGGAAGTGAGGACTTTTCCACAAAAGGTTAGAGCATTTTTGGACAATATCTAAGTGAGAATCTACACATGCTTCCAAAAGAGTTTGCAAGATGGGATCTAAAATGCTCATTTGAATAGCGAAGAATCTTTGGATGTCTACAAATTCCTGGAATTGTCCATTGACCAGTATTCCATTTGGCACAATTATGAGTTTATTTGTGTAAAGATATCCACACTAATAATGATATCTTTATCTAGTAAACTAGAACCAAGAATTTTGGTGGTGACTAAACATTGGGGAAAGAACTATATAGCGATAGGTTTGCTTTGAACTCTTGTGGCAAAGGTATCTTTAGAATTAGAGTTAAAATACCAGGTCTATGAAGTCTAGTATTTTTTTTGAAAATATCTTCGTATCAAGGATGGAAACACCGGCCTTGTGTCTATGAGGGCAATGAGAAATAGGCTTGTCATATTTGGATAGGTATATTTTAACAAGGAAATATGGGAGAAAAAAAGGAGTATATGCATAGAGATCTTGGATTGTGGGAGGTTCAAAGAAGAAGAATAGCTCTTCTTTAAGTTGTTCATATGCACCTTCAATGTCATTAGTTTGTGACGACATCTAGGTGGCACACACAATATGTTTGGTTGGTTTCTCATCCAAGGAGAAGACTGATTCAACATCGTCATCCTAGAGTGATACTCCAATTTACTTTTCTATATTTTGGATCAAATGAGAATTTCTTCCCTTGGCTTTGGGACAATTTTTTGCAAAATGGCCGTTCTTGTTGCAAATATAACACCTGTCAAATTTTCTACACTTTCCAGAAGAGTTTCGTCCAGAGCGTCTCTTTCGCAAGAATCGTCATTTATGCCTTTTCTTCATATGTCCTAAGGAGAATCTCTTGAAATGTCTTCGTTTTTGCATCAATCCCACGAGAAGGGTCATCACAAGAGTCTTTCTTTGAGCATTTAATTCTCAACTCAAGCTCCAGTCAAGTTCCTTGTTGCTCTTGATATAATTTATGAAAGCCTTCCGATGGATGCAGAGATCATTGAGGGCAAGATGTATCTCTTGCTAGAGTTCTCCAAGAGGAACATTGGCAATAATCTTCTGCTTATTTTGAATGGGTCTTTCCACAATTTGTCCAATTTCTTTTGGAATGGAAACCAAGAAGACTACTTCAAATTTAGGTAACCTTCAAATTTAGATATTTCTTGGAAAATGCCTATTCAAATGCTTTTTCCGTAAAGAGCAACATTTTCTTTAAAAAAAATATCTTCTTTTGAGCTTAAAAAGATCTTCTAGTTTACCAATAAAGAATTGGTGAATAACCTAGATCACATAATGAAAATCTATTTGAAGTAGAAATGTCACTTAATCCTAATCAGAAATAGTTCTCCACCAATCTTTTAAGCTTCCATTAAATTTGCTCACAATCTCAATTAATATTTCGTACCGATTTTCAATAGAAAGTGTTTTGGTGTTGAGTCAAGCATGAAACTCTTGTAATCTGTCTAGCCATTTAGAATATGAGATATCATCAATTGTGAAGTAGTATTTTGAGGACGAAGACCTTTGATCTGGGTTCGGGTCATGAAGGTGCACTACTTCTTGTTCGGATGGATTTGATTCCATTTCTGTTTCGGGGGCCAGCCATAAAGATAGTGGGTACATGAGATACTGGTGTTTGCAGCTCAAAGGTTGAAGTATTTTCAAAAGAAAAGGAATCCGATTATGAGGCTGATTCATAGATACTTTGCTTATCGAAGTCGAAAGCAGCAATAGTTGGTATCTCTTGGTTGCTTTGATCTCACAAGAAGGCCTCGAATGGATTTGAGACCATATGAGTAGAGGGAGGCCCCAAAAAGGTTTAGAGCTTATTTCTTTTCTTCACTAATCTTTCTTTGTCTTTCCATTTCTCTTATATTGTTTCAAAGCACAACAACATCTCCTTGATCCTTCTTTGGAGCTTCTTCAATGATGGAAGTAATTGATGTAGCCTTAAAGGGGTCCACGTCTATTGGAATCGTTTGTCAAGGCTATGAAAATGGATCTGAAGGAGGGATAAATTTTCCATCCTACAAGAGCTTGATTTGTCTCCTTAATTTTCCCATTTCGGCCGTTTGGTTTTCCAAATATTTATGAGAGACATATCTTCTAGATTCCATCTCTTGGAGTTTCTTCTGAAATGTTTCAAGTAATCTATTTGTGACCAAGTCATTTGATTCACTTTTTGGTCTACATACTTATGAATGTAATAGCTGTAAATTCTTTTGGTTGGAACAAAAAACCAGCAAGTATATTCCTTTTTCCTATAATATATTTGGTATTAAAGGAATTCTTTGAAAACAATTCTACCCAATTAAGAAGCTGAGGATGAGGAATCTGTTTCTACTTAAACTTGGGCATCTGGAAAAATGAGGACATATCCATCTCGACATGGAAATGATGGCCTATAAGATGGAATTCAAACTTTTTTTGTGCCATATTTTATTGCCAAATTTTTTTGAACATAGAGTGGTAATGCTTTTTCGCTTGCGTGAATCTTCCACTCTTATGACCACAAACTCGATTTCCTTGGAATACTCATGTCATTTCAATTCTAAACTTTTAAATTGACCAACTTAGTTTTAAACCTTTTAAAAATTTGTCAATAGTCATTTTGGCTAATTTCGGTCAAAACTTGCTAACATGGACACCACTACCATCTTACATGACAATTAATGCTAATGAGAATAATTTTTGCAATTTTTATAATTTTTTTTTTTTTTTCTAGTTTTTTTAAAAAATCCATTGTGGCTAGTAAGGGTCACCGACTACAATGAGGGTCAAGGTCGGCACCCTCCCTAGCCATAGTGGGAAGAAATAAAAGAAATAAATAAAAGTAAAAAAATTACAAAAAAAATACAATTTTTTTTTTTAAATTACAATATTTGTTCACATTAACATTAGCAATACAACTTAGGATAGTTGATGTCCACATCAGACATTTCCAAGCCAGATTGGTTGAAAGGTCTACATAAAAATAAAAAATAAAAATAAAAACCATGATTTTGGACTAAATTTACTAAATTAAATATGCTGCTATGTCTATAATCATTCCTTTCATGCATTGATGTTCATACAATTAATATCGGTGCAAGTTCAATTTAGTTTAGGATTCTATTCTCGATATGTTTTACCCACTACTTGCAAGGTTAGCATAACATAGAAGAAAGTGCTTGGATCATAGATAATTTAAAGTAAGCTTTTTCGTTGAATTACATTTAAAAAAAAAAAAACACGGTTAGTCTTGACTTTACCAACCCCGCTGGTTGATTTAAAGACAATCCGTGGTTTAGTCACGTCAGTATCGCCGATCATTTTTCACTTTTATCAAAAGGTCATGCTGGATCCCGACCTTTTATTTTTATTTTTATCAAAAAGGTCATCCTGGAGATAGAGCTGGCCTAAGGTAAAATGATGTGGTGAAAGATAATATTATTAATTGATTAATTTTTATAATAAAGTGCTAGTCAATAGTTTACTTATTTTCACATAATAAGCGAATTAGGCAAAGAACCGCAAGATCCTGTCAAATAGCAGCAACATCTGACAAAGAACAGATTGGGATGAGCGTTGGGATCTGAAGTTGGATATGGGGTTCCCTCGTCCTCTTTGTTCGAAAGGGCTCGCTGCCCTCTCAATAGAACGTTCTTCTTCCTTGCCGAACGTGACGGGACAGGGAAGCCAAACATTGAACCACAGGTTAAACGAGGAATGAATGTTTTTTCTCTTCCTTTTTTTTTTTTTTTAGCATTATCGCGTGTGCGGTTGTCTGAGATCAAACCTATTGTGTTTCACATGCAGTTCGTGGAATCGAATTGGCATGGGCATTCCAAGGAATTCACCGGATGGGTAACCAAACCGTTCAAAGGAGCGATGACTATGAGTCCCAATGCATAGGGAGAGAGAACGCGGAAAAACAATTGTCATTGATTGTAGAATCTCTCAGCTACCATCGAAACATTCCATCAGAAATCCATTTGTATTATAACCTAATTCGAGTTAAATCGCGATTCATGACTAGACAAATTACCGAAACTTTTCTTCACTATCTAAAACCTTCCAACTCCGGACCTGAATCTTTCTTGTTTCGCAGGTTCATTCATTCAAATAGATCAAATCTTCAACCCCTCTTTCTCTCAAAATGTATTTTCGTTTTTTTCTTTTTTTGCTTTCTTGTCTACACGACAAGCTTATTCTCTGTAAAATTGCGTCGACACTTTGAAATCAACGCAAAGGATGAAACTTACTGCAGCAATGTATGGCCAAGTTGCCTGGAATGTGAGTCTTCTAAGTCCCTCTGCCCATGCAAGTCCACCGGTGCTTCATGAACACTGCCGTTTGCATAACTAGTGAGAAGAAATCCCACACAAATTAATGGCAACTAAAACGAGGATAAGAAGGACAAGGGCAAATTCTCTGTGGTTTACTTCACAATATTAACGTGTAAATAACATTGTGCTCAGTTTTTTTTTTTTTTTTTTTTTGATGAAAAACATTGTGCTCAGTTAATGACCAGAGGACTGATAGAGGAGTGGTTTTACAGGCTTGGACTTACCAAATACTCTGAATCTCGAAATCGAGAAAGACAAATCATCCGGCACAACTCCAAGCCGAAGCCAATCTGTTGCACCAATTATGAGATTGCTTAACAGATATATTCTGCTCCATATGAAAGGAAACAACATGCATGCTTAGCCAAAGGAACAAAGCTTGTGCATATTACAACCAAAAGGATGCATGACTACCTTTACCTCCAGACGGCTAACCATACGGACATTGCAGTGACCTTCGAAAGTCAGGTATTTTTGTTTTAAGTCTCACACACTTGCCAATTTAAAGGGAGTCTGACACCCTGGAAATCCTAAAAATATTTTCACGTTCACCTTATTCCATGCCTTATATTGTCAAGAGTATCATCACTCAACCGACACAAACGTCACCATTGATCTTAGTGACAAAAGACCAGTACATAACTTGCCATTAGCACAAAGAGAATCCCACAAAACAAGAAGAAACCCCCGACTTTTGTGAGACAAACAAAGTATACCACCAAATTAAGCACGATGAAGGTACCTTGAAATGCAAAATTGAGCGAACTGCCAAGTGAAAAGATGATAATTCAAATAGAAGAAAATATGCAGGCGATGTGGATAAATCTGTACAATTCCAGACTCCAAAATGATATAATCAGACTAATACATGGCAAACCAATGTTCCAGGATAAGCACAACACCAGAAACATCAAACAAGCATTAGGTAATAGGATCTGGTTTCACAAACCTCTTGCTCTCTATGTCCAAGAGATGGAAATATAGATGACAGACACATCAAGTGTTTACCTGATTGAGAATTAATAAGGATAGGGCACCACATACCTTTCAGACATTATCCTGAACCAATATAAAGCTGTCACTAGCTTGCGGGAATTTTCCCGGTCAAGAATCTCATACTGAAACAAGTGTACAGTCAATCTACCGTGGTAATAAAACCATACTCTGGCGTACATGACTGTCAGTCTCGAATACAAGATAAAGACAACTGATGGTCAGAGCAAAATTTCAACCTGCAATAGCAAACACTCATCGCACACGTCCCTTTGGGATATAGATCTGCAGAAATAGTCAAAGTCTTCTAATGGACAAAAGGGCATTGGAGTGACATCTGAACCAAACTCAAGGATATTGCCCACGGATGAAGCACCAACACTTACCTACTCTAAGAAGGAAAAGGAGATGTCAAAAACAATTTCCTAACGATTTGCCAACCTGAAAGTGTAGTGTAAAGCTCACTCATGCAGTGTGATAGTTTCTCAAGGACACATAAAATTCCGTAACAAGCTATGGCCAAGAACTAAGAAGTAAGACTAAGAAAAAACAAACAATAATTCGTTAGCCTCAAAGGTCTTGACAAGTTATACAGTAGGATCACAATAATTCATTGGCCTTTAAGGTCTTGTCAAGTTATACGGTAGAATCACAATAATTCATTAGCCTTCAAGGTCTTTCTTTCCTGCATATTCCACAACAAAGGACATGCTTTCACTTCTTTCAATGGGGTTGCTGACCACCATATCAAAAAATACCCTATTTATAGGAGGAAGGCATGGTAATTTTGCCCTGAAAAATTCTGAGAATGTGGCAAATGAGTAACCAAAGTGGTAATGCACATGTACAAAAGTAGATAGAAGAGATCAAATCGAATTTAGTTTGCATGAATTAAATTAAGCCTTGGCAAGAATAATTGAATGATTGAATGATCTTTTCTCTTTCACTTATTTTCTACAAGTAAAAAAAGATAAATATCCAGGCTCATGAAGTGTTTTCTTAAAAGAAAAAAAAAACAGATCTATGCTCAATGGGTGTACACTGAGACATTGATCCGCAATGAAGAGTAATCCTCCTCCTTTTCCTTTTTCTGAAAAGTAAATAGCCAAAAAAAAAAAAAAAGTCCTGTAATTTTCACAAGCTATGATTCTCAAAAGAAACCCAGATAAAATGGTTTTATTTTACATAAATATGGCTCAAAAGAGTTCTGTTGTACACTACTCTGGATATTGACATGTTATATGATTTGAAATTACTCAGCAATAGAATCATAATGTCCATGTGCTGCTTATTCTTCTTTCTCTCAAATGATAAAATCAGAGTGTAAGTAATTATCATTGAAAAATCATGCATAGACTGGTAAGACAATTCATGGGAAAAGCGAACATACCCCATGGCCCCCAACATCTGAACCAAAAATGCCATCAGCAAAATCCACATGCATCTAACAAATGATTTTCTAGGTCTCACAAGCTCAACAGTCCGTTGGAAATAAAGTGTAGTTATTGGAATTAGCAATCAAAGGCAAATTACTTCTGACAACTATGCCAACATAAGTTGGGCATTTGATATTCTTCAGAGGACAGAGAGCCGAGAAGTATTAATACAAAGAACTAATATCTCGTCACTATATGGCGACAATATAGTGACAATCTGAATAGAATGCATTGCACTCAGCTATAGGTATCTCTTTTCTTATGACCTGTACAGTAACCTCAATGCCCCAAAATTATCAACCCATGTTTCCAAGTTATGCCACTGTAATGAAGTGAACATAAGAACCGCTGATGTGATCTCCGGGATAAGATTAATAATGTAGATATAACTGATATTTTCGTAAGGGTTGAAAGCACGAGCTCCATCGTAAATAGGGCCACATAGCCAAAATAGACAGTAACAGCGCTAGACACATCCCGAGAACAGTGCCAACCAATCCCCGATATGGATTGTTACATGTCTAGCGAAGTAACATCAAATCTATAATCCATAACAGAAACAAAGAATCTCATCACATAAACTTCTTTTGCACAATGCCTAAAAAAGGTACCCAAATAGTTACAACATGACCAAAGACTAGTAGCGGTTAGGATCCAGAATCATATGTCACTGTCCAACAATAACTAGATGACCAGCAGATGAGACAAACGTTCCCTTCTGGGTCATAGGACATAAGCAACACAAAGGGAAAAGTATAACAGGCAAAAGAAGAGAGATTGACAGAATACCAGAAGAGCTTGAAAGCAGTCATGACACATATAACAGGTACAACATTTCCAATTTAAAAGACAGAGTCACTCATGTTTAGTATTGGAAGAAACCGACTAGAAGAGAAAGCGAAAGAGTTAATAAGTAATTACAAAGGGTATGTGCATAGGAACCCAATTTGGCTCTACTTTACAGGACTAATTAGAGACACAAGCAGCAAGTCACCTAAAAGCATGTGAAAGTCCCCAATGTTGTGTATACAGAAATTTACAAACCACTTCCAACTTTGAGAAGGGATGAATAGGCAAATAATTGTCCCAAAACTAAGTTAGACGGGATTCATGCACCACTCCAGGATGCTACACAATCTCTTCATGCCTAAATCCACTATCTCCACAATCAGCACCAGAGTCCAACCCACAAGGAGAATCATACCATTTAGCATTTTCTTGGTAAAAGCTATCAACCTGTATACCAACAAGGCTTTCATCTCCAACAATCCCTTCATCATGTCTTATGGGCTTACCTAGTTTGGTATCTTCACAATCAAGAATGCTCTTATCATCGAAGTCACTGCACTCCAACCACTTCTCAGGCTTACAAGGCTCAGCCATCAGATCCTTTTGACTAGCACAATCCGTCCTTATCTGCTCCCAAGAGACAACATCCCCAAGAGTCCGCCCAAAACTGTCTTCGTCATCATCCATCAATTCTGTGTCCTTTACAACCCCATATAATTGTTCAGAGTGAGGATCACCCCAGTGAGCCATGTCATTGTCACACACCAGCACATCATCTGAATGCTGCTTGCCTGAAATTATACCAACAGACTTTTGTCCTTCTTCGCCTATTCTTTTAACTCTATTGGCAATATCAAACAGTTCATGAGACACCAAGCCCAATACCCCTTGAGGCAGTTTATAAATTCTTCCTTCCAACAAACCAAGCTCGTTTTTGAGTTCCTGTAACTGCTGCAAAACTGAATGCTGCAAATCTCCATCATCCTTCCCAGTCAACCCATACCCATCAGTCTCCATCTCCTCACTCACCCCATAAACAGTGTCCTGATCCATTAAAAGCCCATTCTTGTGCCCAACAACACGGTGCATGATCCTTGCGTTTCCATCCAATGGCCCCGGTTCATGGCCCGAATGCACTGCATACAACTTAAACACCGCCACACCCTCCTCCTGATACACAAAAGTCTTATCCTTCTCATTATAATTTGTAATGGGAACAATTGCCCTAATACGAAAACCGCACCCACATCTTTTCGACACATAAGGCTCCCTCTTCAACATCCTCGACCTCTTCGTCGCAGGCTCCCCTGCCCTGTGACAAGCATAATCCTTTACTTCAGCCATGAACGGCTTATACCTAATATACTTCTGCCTAATGCAAAGCACAACCTTATGCTTCTTTGCCAGCTGCTGCAACCTACTGGGCACTTCCTTCGCAGGCACATCAAACGACTCTGTATACTCAAACCTACGACGCTTGCTCCTAATTGCCGACCCAGGCGACGAACTATTACACACCAGGCATGCCGCAACACAAACCCTAATATAACTCTCGGGGATCCCATAAAATTTGGCACCTACCGTCCACACCTGCTTAATCCTCTCTATGGTCTCCTTCAGCCCCAAATGTTTCAAATCAGCATCCCCATGGAAACTCATAACAATATCCTGCCACTGATCGATATGCGAAACAAACTGCTGGGAATTATTCTTGAAGTACAAGAACTTATTACCGGTGCCGGGGTCGACGTGGGCGGCGAGCTTCTCCTGGATGCGCTTCCACGCGGTGAGGTAGGCCGTGTCCTCGTTCCGGTCCTTCCACACCGCGCGCCAGGACTTGAGGACGGAGCAGGGCGTGGCGGCCCGAATCTCGGCGGGGGTCGCCAGGCGTTGCTCGAGGATGCACTGGATCATGAGGGAGTGGGAATTCGCGTTGAAGGTGTAGAATTGGGACGAGATGTGGGGGTCGGGGCTAATGTACGCGAGGGCATGGTGGGAATTCTTGTCCCCCCCGCCGCCGCCTCCTTGGGCGGGTACGGCAGCGGCGGCCGCGGCGGCGGAGGAGGAGGAGGGCTGGGAGACGGAGTCCTCGTTGTCGGAGGACGGGGAGGGGGACTCGGAGTCGGAGGTGCGGAAGAGGACCATCGAGAAGGTGGGTTCGTCGGGGGATCGGGGTGGGGGATGGGCGCCTGAGATTGGGGCAAGAGCGGCGGCGGCGGCGGCGGGGCGGCCAGGCCGTCGTGGTGGTGGTGGTGGTGGTGGTGGTGGGGGTGGTTGCGGTGGTGGTGGAAAAGGTCGTCTTCTACCTTGTTCGGATTCATTCTCGAGAAAAAGGGGAAGAGCAGAAAGGAGAGATTTTTAGAGAGAGAAAGAGAGTAAAGATTGGATTTTGATCAGCGAATTGCAGAGAGGAAGTGAGGATTCGAGAGTGGGGGAGCAGAGCGTTGGGGGGTCTTCAGCTTCTTCTCCTCCTCCTCCAGGCCTGACATTTGGGGGACTCGAGGGTTTGCTCTCTCTCTCTCTCTCTCCTCGCTCTTTCTCTCTCTACAAAGACCTGTTCCACCTGAAGTGCAAAAGTCTAACCTATGTGTGTTTTTCTTTTCTTTGGTTGTACTTTTCCCCTTCTCTCTCTCTCTCTCTCTCTCTCTCTGGGAAAACTACCATTTTGCGCTTTATGATTCACACCCATTTCAAATTCTGCCCCATGACTTCATCATGTCCCCCCCTCTAGTAAGCCTCTAATGCTTTTAGAAATCTAACTTCTTCTCTTTTTTTTGGGTCAAAGAAATCTGTAACTTCAAGAAAGCTCCCTTTCATCACTAGTGCTATCAGATAGCGAGATGGTCTGAAAAAATTTTAAGCCATTAGAGTAATCCAATAAGTCAAAATTCAAAATCATGACTTCTGACAAATGTGATAATAGACCCTAGAGATCAATCTCATGAAAATTTTATGTCATGTGAGAAGATTCTACCCTCTGCAAACACACGTTAATGGAGTTTTAGCTTTTAACTAGCTGTGACCAAGAAACCAGCGGTCACAACAGACATACCAAATAAAGTCCATGCACGAGAAATCGCCTGGAAGTGTTTAAATATGCCCGGGGTGTCTTAATTATAATTCTCTTGTGATGAACATGTGTGATTGCCCGAAACATCATAGTTTCTTCTGTCGATAATTGATTATATGACTTTGATTTTATTTATATGCTTATTAACAATTTATGACAACTTTGCTCATCATTTAAATTCATTAAGTCGTATCGGGTCACATGACGTAACTTCAGTCAAGTGTCTAAAAAGATATTTAATTGAAATAGGAATAAATTTATAGAGCCAAATTGAATCTCTCTTTGCCCGCATCATTTAGTCCCCATAAAATGATTTCTAAGCACTCGTAGTCAGTAATAATCCTTTATAATCTAAATTTGATGATTTTGATCTTATACTCGGTACAACATTAGAAAATACTATTAGAGAATGTGAAACCTATCAGAGTTTTTCATAACACGTTTACTAAGTTGGGGACCAAATACTAATAGGCACAAGCAGAACTAGCCACATAAGGAAGTAAAATAAGCATTGCTTTGCTCGTTCCTAGGTTTCTCTCCTTTCCTTGTCATTTTCACATAATTGTCTTCTTCAATCACCATGGAGGGAAGGATTTAAGCTAAATCTCTCCCTCCCTTTTCTTTTTCTTTGATTAATTTAGATCTCTGTTTTCTTTTTCTCAATTTTCTCCTGTTTTGTGGAGCTTTTCCTTTCTGATTTAATTAAATCTAGAAGCTTTTCTCTTCCATTTTGGGGAGATTTTTACCCCGATCTAGTCTAGATTTTGGAATTTTGCATTTATGATTTTGGAATTTCACTTCCCATGGCTTTTGTTGGTGTACAAGTCCAACTTTGAAGGAAATTGATTGAGCTTTGTGAAGATATTGCTTTCATAGGTGTCAAAACTATGTTCGTTCAATCTTATTACTATGCACGACAATGGTTTGGGGATGGATGTCAAACCTAGGCATGCACCATCAAAAAGCAAAGTCATGTCAACAATTGAAAATCTTAGTGTGTGCTTATTATTAAAGACAGATTCAGTAATCGACTGTCGATTTTGATTTTAAGAAGTCATCTATTTGCTTTTTGAGCGTGTAACCCTCTAATCTGGTTCTAATGATTCATTTTGTTATTTGGAACTTGTTTTATTTCGAAGTTGTTTGGGATTTTTCTTTTTCTTTTAGGTTGGACTATGATGTTTCTCTATTGTATTTTTGTGAAAATGAATAAAATGTTATTTTGGGAGGAAAAAAGAAAAAGTAAAATAAGCTCATGCTCTTTCGAGAATATGTAGAATTTGCCAATCATGTAATTACAATTTGCACATTCAAAGTTGATCCTACTAGGCTACTTGTTGACAGACTTGATACAATGTCAAAAAATCGTTCACTTTCTCCATAAACTAGAAATGAAACTCGTCCATGGAAGCATGCGACTCCATGAGAGTTTAAACGATGATCTTTTTGCTTTTAGATATAAAGTTCAATTGAAATGGACTGAACTTAATAATCGAGAAGGAAGTGAAAGGGATATTGCTGGAATTTTAAACTTTTTCGTGTTTAAGTGCAAAATAGCGAATATGATGAAACAATGATTTATAAACGTGATATTCAATGCCAAAAAAGTTTTTTTTTTTTTTACCGACATAATTGTAAAGAGTGTAAGAAACAAAAAAGATTGCGCTAAACAATTAATAATGATTCCGTTTTTCCACCTCGACCTAATTCACTCTCCTAATTTGAACAACTCAATATAAAGGATGAAATACCCTAGTGCAATCTTTCAAACAGTCAACACCGTTTACATATGAAATTTTATATCTCTACGGGGGACTACAGCCTACTCCGCAAGTAGGGTTGAACAATGGGGCCGGTTCAACCCAGGAATTAACCCAATTCAGGTCCTAATTCGGAAAATTGGGACCTAGCTTTGACCGGTTCAGTTTCAAGTTCTATACTTTGAATCAACTAGTTCTAC
Source organism: Eucalyptus grandis (assembly GCF_016545825.1). Lineage (NCBI taxonomy): Eukaryota > Viridiplantae > Streptophyta > Magnoliopsida > Myrtales > Myrtaceae > Eucalyptus > Eucalyptus grandis. Next base: position 36,576,171 of record NC_052615.1, read on the forward strand.
CTGAGAACTTGAAACATGAAACTTAGAACCAATAGCCTCGAATCGAACTGATTTTGAACGGTTTACTTCTAACTCTAAGTAAGTTCTTTTACTCTCTTTTTTAATATAAAGGTTATTCATTGAAATTGAATATATTTGACATATTTATCTCAGTTACATAACAAAAGGAAAAAAACAAAAAACCTAACGGGTTCTCTAGTTAACCTTGGAACTAGCCGATTTGATTCTATGATCAACAGGGTCAGTTCTTGGATCAAAAACTAGGAAACAACCATAACAGGATATGTTCAAGGTGAAGAACCTACCACCCTATAGAAAATCATCCCTATCTACAAGTATAAACATTTGACTCTATGCTTTAAAGCACTCTTTAAAACAACCAGAACACATTCTCTCTCTCTCTCTCCGAGTATCACCATCAAAATCACAAGCTTTTTCTCAAGGGATAAGCAAACACAGGTTAGACATAAATTTTGAGGGCGCTTTGATGCATAATTTCAAGGCCAAATTAGTTGGAGTTAACATATGGACTCAAATAAATTTAATTACACTAATTTGATTTTTTTTAGGATTTAATTGCACATTCGCTATAAATATTAGTACTTATGGTTCTTATAGAACTGAAAGTACAAGGCACCTTTCAATTCAAGTCTTTTTCAAAAATGTGCTATCACAATCCTATAGTCACCACTTCTCGATTACGCCGTAGACTTTACAAATAACTCATAGAAATTTTTTGCTCGAGAGACTTCTTTTTATTTTTCCAAATTGCTTGAGTGACTTAGATTGCCCAAAGTTGACAGGTGAAGGACTTTATTACATGACACAATTAAGGTTTAGGACTTTTTGAATACTTTTAGAATTAACAACATGGTACAAAGTAATATTTGCATATCTGTATGACACCGAAACATTGACTATGTTAATTAACAGTTCTCACATAACTCATAGACATGGATGCATCAAAGATTATGTCAGTGGTAGACTATTATATCAAAATTTTATGAAGCATACATTATAGCATATGTAAATGCATGGATGATTTTCATAATTAATTTTTCACCGTCAACCATGGCGTTATGTATAACTAGAGACATTCTATCAAATTGAGGAGCGAATCAACACGAATTTAAAAGTATCCAGGGGAGAATTGCAAAAAAGACCTCCCGCGGGTGTTTTTGGGTTTTTGGGTTTTTGGGGGGGTTGGTTTGCAGCATTTTGCAATAGCCCGAAAAATCCTGGGTCCAAAATGTAAGTTGGACCCTAAATCGTGACGCTGCTTAACTATACGTTGAATTAGCTGGAAGGCTTTGAGATGTTGATGTATTCAAACCAATTTAACAATCTATTTCGGGAGGCAAAAAAACATACATCCAAAACAGGCTATGCAAAGCTGTAAATTTGCATGTTGTAACATCTTGAAAATCGATGGCTGCAGCCGAGAAGCATCCCTTTGCCCCGCCAATCCACTTCCCTTAGCCGACGCTCGAAGAACCTGAGAAGCCGCTGGCAATATGCATTGAACATCACCAGTAATTCTCGAGGCCACGGGCATGTCTCTAGAGAAACGGCATCCCTTCTCCTTTGATCGAGGCCAAAGCCAGCATTCGATGGGCATGGCCATCAGGAGACTGCTGTCACAACAGCAGATGATCATCAGGACAACATACTTTAAGATCGCTGCCCAGACTCGTCCGTAGAAGTATATTATCTTTCTTCAGCTTAAAAGAAAACAAGAGGATTAGCGACTTACATGGGCATGTCTCGTCGCGCCAGATCAATCGAAATTATCTGCGTTGCTCCAGATTATCCTAAGCACATAACGAAAAAGAATGAATTCGATCAAAACATTTCGAAAGCTCATATGAGTTGCTAAGTTTTTTGGGTGAACAAAACGCTGCCCGTAGTACCAGAATAAGGCAATGACCACTAGTATAATAAGATGGAAGAGCTTGAAAAGCCGTCGATCCTTTTCCTGTTTTAGGTTATTATATATCTCTGTCACATCGATCAAGTGCCGGTTCTGCTTCCACCTGCAACGGGCTAGTCAAATGAGCTACTCTCATACAAAAGTATATAAGCTACAAGGATTGCACTCAATGAACAAAAACCTAAAGAAGATGAACAATTTGGACAGTAACATTGATTTTTTTTTTCTTTAACGAAGGATCTGTAAAAAAAACACCAGTGGAGGTATGTTCTTTGATCAGATTTAATCATTTTGAGAACTTCCATGTCAAATGAAACAGAGACGAAGATCAAGGGAGACTCACAATCTGATGTTGTAACCTAGGTATGGAAGAGACAGCAAGAACATAAACCAGCGGCCTGTCACAAGATAAACGAAGCACAAGACTCCTTGGGACACAAACTCGGGCAAGAAGACCTTGTTGATCCGAACCGCTGCATCATATTGGTTGACGTAATCGAGTTCCAAGTCGGTCAAGCAAACGATCTGCAACAAAAGCATGCTCTTAAAACCAAACCATGAGACATTTGAACCTATGTTGTTCTCTTGTTCTCTGTTCAAATCACTTTCCAATGCTCATAATCAATTAGCCTGTTCAGATGCAGAATACATCACTCATTTCCAAAATTAACATTTAATTAATCTTCCATCAGCATTATGCCAGGAAATGACAGTCAAGTGTTCACCCAAACCATGTCTGACTAATAACCACGAATAATCCATTTTTCCAAGCGATGAAAACGATTGAAATTATAAGAATATTTTTTTATATATTATTGCTGATTTTTCAAGGAGAAAAATAAAAGCAAGAGTCGTAAAAGATAATCAAAGAAAGAGTCAAAATTACCTGATAGCCGACCAAGCAGAGAACAAAAAAAAGAAGAAGAAAGGCAAAGAGCCATGAAAGCAGGCTCTCCATGGCTTCAGACTCCCTTTCTCCCTCTTTTCGCTTTTATATTTCTCTGCAAATGTTTCTGTTCCATGTTAATTATAGCTTGACCTTTGAAGCAGTATAAATTTCTAATCTTGGAAGACATTTTGAAGATTTGCTGAATTTGGGGATTCTAGTTACTGGTGACTGAATTCTGACCAGAAGAGAAGACGAGAAAAGATTTGGTGATGAGAGGACTCGGATTTCTAATTTTATACGATATCTATTTATGTTGGTTGATTACATATTAACGCCACAAAAGATGTTTCATATACGAATTTAATACAGTATCTTTTTTTTTTTTTGTCAAAATATACTGTATCTATTCACGAATATAATTTGTTGTCAGACTCAACCGATTCCTCAAACATGCAAGACATTTCATAGTGAGCTAATCTGTCCTTTGTGTTATCTATAGAGAAGAAATAATTGAGTCGTTAAGGCATACTTTTTATTGATAAAAGATAACAATTTGATCTACATAAAAGTGAATAAAAAAACAAATCAGAAAAAATTCCAAATATTCAACTCGCGGATTCTTTGCTTGATATGTCATCTTTTTGTTGATTTGTAGAAAATTCTGCACCATAATCATTGTGATTTTCAGATTTTCAATGTGTTACTTAAATACCCCTCTTCAAACTGGTTGGCTCGGTCAATGGATAGAGCCAAAGACCGAGTTTGATTTGGTAAAAATAACAGCAACTTGTGGGGAAGATGAAACAAATCAAGCTCAGAACGGAGAACAACCTTTTCCCAAACGAAATAATAATCTATCTCAATGTGCTTTGTCCAAGCATGAAAAGCTTGATTAGTTGTGAAATGTAATGCTAATGTGTTGTCTGAGAGAAGTATCGAAAGTTGACTTTAGTAGATCCTAATGTCACACAATATGTATGAAATACAAGCATGTCCAGTAGCTTCAAAAGCAAGATTTAGATTCAGCTTAGCTACGGAATGGGTCACAATAAGTTATTTCTTAGCACACCATGAAATACAATTTGAGTCAAGAAAAGTAGAATAACTTGTGATAGAACGTTTAATGAGTTTTCACCCAACCCAATTCACATCGATAAAGCCAAATAAATGTAGAGAACTACAAGACAAAATATAAGGCCTAATGTGTAAAGTATGACGAATATATCGCTAAATAGATTTTCCCATCTTTTTTTCTTTTTCTTCACTAGCATGCATATGTCGACAAACTATGTTGAACGCCAGTGAGAGATCCGAACGAGTGAGAATAAGAAAATGAAGAAAGCCTACAATGCTTCAAAAATGGGATGGATCAATGTGGGGCTTATTAGCATGTTTAAATGATGGTGCTTGGCAGTTATTGGAGTTGCAATCAGCTTATATTGCACTATTGACGCTCAACTCAAAAGATCCAAGGCATATTCTTGTTTTTTTTTTTTTTGGGGGGTAAGTTAAGAATATATTAAGCTATAGCCAACTATACAAAAATCCGGTGCCAAAAACTTTCACTCAAAGTGCAAAAGCAAAATGAGTGGAAGGGAGCTGAAGTAAAAAAACCAGAAGGAACAAAAAAACAAAGAAGCCGAAACAGACCGGCAAAACAAAGGAAACCGCCACCAAAGCAAAACAAAAAACAGTTAGCAAAGGCAGCACGAGGCGGCAAAAAGGCGAGGCCACAAACTCGGTAGGAACAATAGCAATTGACCCACCCTAGCAGAAGACGGAGAGCAAAACGTCTTAAGGAATCAGTGCCACTAAGGAGGAAGGCCAGGCCCGCCAACAAATATAGAAGGGTCAAAGCCCCACCCTTGTTGAAGACGCCTGTTTCGAAAGTTGTATGGCACGTTGTTGAAGGTCAACACTTTGTCTTTAACAACTATGATTCTTCAAAGTCGAAACCACAAGTGCTTCACCCCGGAAAAGGATACTATTTCTTTTCTACCAAATTAAATGGCACATGGCCCCAAAAGAGAACCAAGCAATGGAATGGAAAAAATCCTTACCAAACAAAAAAATTCAAAGCCCAAAGGAGACTTTCCGTCCAAGATCTATTACACCATGGAAGATTACATCTACCGGCCCAGGAAAAAAAAAATAATAGTCGTCGAGAAGGGACAAGCAAAGTAGAGATGGTCGATAGAGTCTCGAGTGACATTGCAAAAGGCGCAAACTTCATAGTCAATTCTACCATAAAAAAAGGAGGAAAACCTGCATTGGTAGGCGATTCCTAGTGATCAACCATAGGTGGCATATTTTTGTTGTTAGAGAAAGGGTCCATTAGTGGAGCAATTGAAGGACATCTATCAACTATTCAAAAAATTTAAGCAGTTAGATAAAAATGTAATTTAAAATTTTAATATGCTATCATCCTTCACGATTAGTGTGGTCTTTTATGTCTAATACTAAGTGTGGACATCTTTATTAAATAGAAAATTGGGGCCTGGAAAAATAGGACCTCCTACTCTTATATTATATAGAAAACAAAGAATTCAATAGTGATAACATCACTTATAATTATAGTGGAAGTTAAAGATAAAATATAACAATTTGATCCACATGGAAATTGAATAAAAAAACAAATTAGAAGAAATCTTCAAATAATCAACTTTGAATACTTTGCTTAACGTGTTATCTTCACACTAACTTATAAAAGATTATGTACCATGACCATTTTGATTTTTCACTCTTTGATTTGTTACTTCAATATTGTAGACCAAAAAAAATTATTAAAAAAAAAAAGGTCATTGACATTTAGACACTATGATTCAATCAATATTGACGATAGGTGCACATAAGCGCTATTTTTCTTTCTTTCTTTTTTTTTTGGGTCAGACACATAAGCACTGATTTAATTAATTGAATTGATAACTATTGACATAGTGGTCGTAATCATTATTCCACGTCATCACTAATCACATTAAGGAATTTAAAAGTGAGGAAATGAGATTGTGTGATGGAAAATTGATTAAGATATGCAGTAGTCCTCAGTTAAGGAAATTAAAAGTTAGGAAATGAGATTGTGTGGTTGAAAATTGATGAAGACATGCAGTTGAATACCTTCATCATCTTATTCTCTCTCTCTCTCAATCAAGCGATCAAAAAGGTATTTTTTTTATATGTACTTTTTTGGGAGAGGCATCTTATTTTATCATTTGCAGGGCCTTGTTTTGTGCTCATGCCCGAGTTCGGAGATCGGACAGAACACGAGCTCTGGCAAATCGCATTAAAAACAGAGCCACCTCTGCTCTGTCTCTGGCTGAGCTCGAGCCCGCCGTTCTCCGCATGGACCATTGCTTGACGTGGAATTAAGGGGTCAACGCTCCATCCTCAATTACTAGACCTCCGTATGATCGTGTGAAGTGAGGATACATCTGCAAGACAAGACCCTGAAGCCAAGAACTCTCTGCTCTGCTTCACCGTCATCTCCTTGATCATCACTCTCAATCTCATGGACACCCACAATCAGGTCTCGCATCTGCGCTCGAAATCTTCCCCTGAGAGCACTCTCCCTTTTGGAAATGCAAATGAACTCTTCGATCTTGGGGTTTTCTGTTCACTGTTCCTTTTCAGGAGAAAGCTGGTGATGAGTCATTGGAACCCCCGAAGCTCGTTTTGTATTCCAATTGGCAGAGTTCTTGTTCTTGGCGCGTGCGCTTCGCGCTGAATCTTAAAGGTCCAAATTTCCAGTTCCTTTCTCTTTTCTTTTTCCGCTGGTTCTGGCATTATGATAAACCAGATGTTGAGCTTACAATCTGAAAGTAACCCTTGAAGTTTGCACCTGAAACGATGTTAAAAAGACCTTTCTTTGGGTGATGTTTTTTAACTTTATTCTTGGTTGGTGTGTAGGGATCTCATATGAGTATAAAGCAGTGGATCTCAGGAAAGAAAAGCAATATACTGCTGGTAATTTCAGATCCTTCTTTTTAGTCATAGATCAAATTGTTCTCGAGATTTATGCAGGTACGCCTCGGAATGGCAATGGAAAGATTTTGTATGCATAATACCCGCTGGCACGATTACCTCAAGTCTGTGAAATCTAGTGAAATATTCTCTAGCTCTGATCGAAGTTGTGTGCTTGATTTTGCAGAATTTGACAAGTTAAATCCTATGCATTTGGTTCCGGCGTTAGTCGACGGAGATTTCGTGGTTTCAGATTCTTATGCAATTTTGCTGGTGGGTGTTATTTAGGCTATGCAGCAGAGTTTGCAATAAATAAGAGTTGGATGGACACGTAACTTAAAATACCAATACGTATGAGGTCATCATTTAGGAGCCTTGAGTAGAAGCTCCCTAGCTCCTTTTTCGACTCAATGCATAGTTTCATGGCCCTTTTGCTTGATTTGATCAGTTTGATTAATTTGAGTGCATTTCGATTTTGATTTTTTGCTAAAGCACGTCTTATCTTTGTTCAGTATTTGGAAGAAAAGTATCCTCAGAAGGCTTTGTTACCTCATGATCGTCGATTGAAAGCTCTCAACCTCCAGGTCTCTTTTTTTCTTCTTTTTTTTATGCACTTTCCATTCCTTTAAAGCTGAAGTTTCCCACAGATTTTGATGATCATTTACATGAAATTTCTGAGTTTTTGCTGAATTACGCATGATCAAAGCTGATTAGATGAGATCTTCCATTGTAGTGCTCTTCATTCCCCTATCCTCTCTGCTTTGTCACTTCACAACAGAGTCTAGGTTCAATTTGGTGGGTGTTTTCAGTAGAAAAACAACTGGCGTTGTCATTTGTTTTGGCAGGCTGCAAGTATAATCAGCTCGAGCATACAGCCTCTTCAGATGCTGAATGTGCTGGTATAGTCCTGTTTGTAATGCTTTCTCTTCAGATGCTGAATGTGCTGAATGTGCTGGTATAGTCCTGCCTGTGAGATGCATTCTTTCTTTTCTGCAGAAGTACATTGAGGAGAAAGCTGGCCCTGAAGAGAGGCTATCATGGGCTCAATATGCAATAGAGAGAGGTTTCCAAGGTAAAAGTCTCATTAGGACTGTACAAAGTGGTCTCTGGAACTAACAAGGAAAGCATAAGATGATTCATTTGATTCAAAACATATGCTAAGTCCAAGGACTGTTAATTCTTAACTTGAGGAACACTGGGCTACGCTTGTAGTTCCCCTGTACCAAAGCATTAGTAATCACTTGGGCGTAATCAGAGTCCACCTTCCGTTAGGAATGAAGCACATTTTGAGCACACGGTCCAAAACATGATTTTCGAGTTGCTCACAGAACATAGAAATTACTTTTTTGACGCTTGATTGAATAAGCAACGGCAATGATAACAGATACCTTTGGTTCATCAACATTAGCAGTAGAGGCTCACCCATCTTTGGCTTGTCTTCTCCTTGTAGTAATCTTATCAGTCTCTCTGCTTATGTTTACTATGGTTGAAGCAAGCCTTTGACAAAATGAATATAGCACGGTTTAAATGATGGCATTGTTTAATTCTGTCACGTACCCTCATTCCAAAAATTGGGAGTCTTGTAGTTTTTGTATATAGAAACAACGGTACTTTGACCGCCATTATTGAACACCAACTAAAATGAATGCTAGGCACTCCTTTGAGGCTAAACAATCACAAGATCATGAGGGAAAGCAGCTTCAAATTAAACATGAATATCGTATGACTTTTACCATACATAATTGCAATGAGATTTTCACATTGGCGAGGCATACTTATCAGGTCAGAAATTTTGAAATCCAACCTGAAAGAGAAATAAGAAAACGTAGGACCGTCTAGTTTGGCACGGCTCCTGGAAGAGAAGAAAAACTCAATGGCTAGACATGTTCATAATGATTCTGGTCATGAACCTATCTTCTTTGCATCTTCTATCGTGTTGTAGTCTAATAAAGTATCAATGGATATTAGCAACATATACTTGTATACCAAGTTGAAGATGTTTCTTAGCTGTGAATAAGACCAGTTTCCTCCATGTACAGCTCTCGAGAAGTTGCTCGAAAATGTTGCGACCAGATATGCCACTGGGGATGAAGTGTGCTTGGTTTGCTTCTGAATCTTAACATCTCATCTTTCCTCTCTTTTCTGTTTGATTGTTGTGTCTATTAATCTCTACACCAATGCAATGAACTCAAAAGTATCTAAATGAAACGACATTAGTTTGACCAATTAGCACAGTGTATATACTTCGTAACATATATACTTCGTAACATGTATATTGGACTTGTAAATGTAATTGTCAATTGTCAAAAAGTGCTAATGAGACAAGGTAGCTAGCAATTGCCGCCCTGCCATTCTATTAGTTCGTGTGTCCCGCTAGAAGTATGATTTTTTACTCGATATTGTTAATCTTAGCTTGCCATTCGTGCTGGGGGCCATCTTCATACATGAACTGCATCTTGATTTCCCTCTTCCCACTTCAACTCAACAATTGATTCGTTTTTTGTTTTTGCATTTGGGACTTGGATTCCCATATGAAATGCAAGCGGGGTAAACTCGTCAAAATGACGCATGAGAAGATTAGAATAATTTGTACGTGTATCCCTTGTTCTAAAGCCCTTCTTTTTGAAGCAGTGACTGGACTTAAATGTTGTAAATGTCGTGAATCCCATGTTTCTGATTTTCCTTTATCACCCTTCAGTGAATGCAGTATTAACAACCTGAGATGTACGTTGTGCAGGCTGATGTGTTTTTGGCCCCACAAATAGCTATTGCTACCTTGAGATTTCAGATCGACATGGTGAAGTTCTTTCCCTGTCTCTTTTTCCATGATCAGTTCATTTTGAGTTTGCTATTATGGTGTCTGTTTCTACCTTGGGTCCATTGGTATGTGCATTATTCTTTCCTGCAAATAGCGAAGCATCTTGGAAGAATCAGTGAAAGCATTCTCTTGCAAGGAAGAATTTTCTGCGAGTACTTAATGAGAAAATCATATACAATTCCCGCCTCAATTATGGTGCGGTTTCCATGGACAATTCCTTGGTTTTCAAAAGCTAAGTGAACACCCCTTTAAGATATGTTATATATACTTCTCTTTTATGAAGATAGCGAAGGCAGATCGATTCTGCTTAATGTTGGACAAGTATGTTGGTGCCACCTCTTTAGAAGATCTTGTTTTTTGGGGATAGTTGTCTCGCTGGGGGAACTTTCACATTGCAATTACCAAATAGGGGTATTAAGATCTTCAGATGAGAGGCCCTTTACTTCTCAATTCACAGTTCATCGTATGCGAACCTGCTGCCACGTATCGTAACTATAGATATGTCTCGCGAGCAAAAACATATGAAAATGTATTCATGGTGCACCTCGAGTCCGGGACATCTCTATGGTATGGCACTGCATGAGGGTTTTTGAATGATGCACATTCTGTATTGGAATGGTTAATGTCGGAGCTTTGTGATTCTCGAAACCCATCATTGGTGCCGGACTCCTGGATCGAGCATCCATGCATGTTGTCTTTACTTTTGATGCTTGAGAAGCCTAGCTGAGTCCGTATTCTTCGTTGCAGGCCAAGTTCCCTACTTTGAGGAGGATCCATGAATCGTACAAGACTTTGCCTGAATACGAAGCATCATCACCGGAACGTCAACCCGATGCCATGATCTGACATGGGTATCTCCTCTCCAATCTCAAAGTTGGAAGCCGAAAAGTCTCAGGTATCAGGCCGTGTGATGATTCTCATGGTCGAAAGTTCAACAAATTGCCAGCCTCATCTCCGCGAGGGTCGTTCTCTCACTTTTCATTGCCCCGTCCGTGCCATGTCATGTGAGTCGACTGTAATCATCTGTAATAGTGACTTAACCATTTTTTTATGCCTCAAGGGTATGCACGGTGCTTCTCCTTGCATTTTCAGTGGGTCGTGCACCGATGTTTAGAGGTTTTCTTTTGAATTCTCACCAAGGTTCCCGTTCTAAATAAGACAGGGTTGTATTGTTTCTTTGCAAATCTCCGCATTTTGCTGTCAATTGATGGATACGTGCTTTGATTGGGATAAACTACTGTGTACTTTCAGAGCGGCAGGTCTCTCCAGTGCGCTCAGAATCTTGCGATCCACTTCACTTCACGTGAAAAGATGAACTTGTTAATCTATAACTCCCAATCTATTCGGAGGTCTACATCGACTCCATGGCCTAACCTCAAATACATTCTCCAGTAAGTGCCCGATCCCAATGCTCACCAGTCCAATCTCTCTTCAACCTTTCATCACGTTCGAAATTTACATCCCGTAGAAAGAAAATGCAATTCTTTACTCGATCTCTTAGGAACCATGATGTTGCTAAATTTCTTTCTTCCTAGGATTAAGTTCGCTTCTCTACAACACTAGGCTCATCATGAAGAACGACCAGTTTTGACGATCACATGTGCAACAACATATCGTGGTCAGCTTGAATTAATTAACCGATACAGTCAAGCATATAGACTCTAGTGTTCTACAGAATGATTGTTCAGATTAGCCAATGCGCATCCGCATAGGTTCGTCCTCCCACTCTGAGGCTGACTAACTTAGTAGAATATGGTGCTTCAGCCACACAAGCAAATTTGAAAGTGTAATAGCCTGTCCCAAAAAGCAAGCAAATTAAAAGGAAAAGCACTTGATTGAGCCGTCCAGATCAGTCCGGCTCAGATAGATTATACTGGGTCATCGCCTCGCAGTTCAGCCACCATCTCAACAACAACCTTCTCAATATCCCTCCAAAGAGAAGACAAATAAACAGAAGGAATACAGAAAACTCTTCCTGTTGGATTCTGCATTAGGCCAAGTTTATCGGCAAAATTTTTTAAGGAAAGGCTAACAACGTCGAAGTATGAACTGTATGTCCGGATGCTGTCAGAATGGACAGTGTTGGAACGTTCCATAGGACACTCTGAGGCTTTCTTGTGAAGAGTGACAGTGGCTCAGATATAATTTAGAACCCCATAATGCATCTCAAATGGCAAAGCGTATTCGTAGGAGCAAGCTTCACATTGTTCTGATGCTGAATTTCAGCCTCCTGTATTAACTCATCTATGAGGGAAGTGGTGGGGCTGCCCAAAGCTTCACTTTTTTATCAACACTGGCCGTCGCCAAAACATTAACTTTTTTATCGCCTGTGAGAGAGAGAGAGAGAGAATTTTAAAAATAAAGAAAAAGAAAGAGCCGATTATAAGCATATCCATGCATATGCAAGTGCAGGGATATATGCATGGATAGAAAACAGCGAAAAAGTTGCAGCAATTCTATGCTCTGGTCAAGGAAGTTCATAAAAATAAAATAAAAACAGGCGACTAAAAGCATCTCTATCCATGCATAGAGAATTGAAGAAAAGTTAAAGCAATTCTATGCTCTGGTCAAGATAAGGATGGATTGTTCCATCTCTCTCTCTCTCTCTCTCTCTCTCATCACATGCAGGCCTCAGTATGGTGGGGCAACGTGCTTTTCTAACAAGTGAAATTACTTTTAAAATGCTGCATCATGCGAAGTGCAGGCTCCAGTTTCCACAGATCCATTCACAATAAAGAACAGTGCTTAGTGACGTCGATATAATTTTACCTGTTGGAATACTCTGTGGTGCCCAGGACATGCAAGTGATGTCACCTGCATTTAGGTATAATTGTGAGTGAAATTACAAAACATTGCCACACTGAAGAACTGTCAAACTCAACTAGGAATGCTGATTAAGTCCATTAGTAGCCACTGAAGATAATAGAGAATAAAGATTGGTTGCTGCATATAAAATCTTAGAAGGGGAAATATGATCATTAATTGACTAGTCTTATCATTTTGAAGAAAGGATTGCCATTGCCCTTTATGATTCCAGGGCCATGAGTAAAGTAACAGTTTTCATTTCTTTCATTTTTTGTGATAAAAAGGAAAAGGCGGATGAGAAAAATGCACAGGGGCTAAAGCTAAAGCCCCAAATAACTATCTCATTTTCAATCACACTACCCATGCAGTCTTGCAATATTTCTATGTTCCAATCCAAATCTCAATGAAAACGGAAGAAAGTAGAATATAATGCTATCAGTTCACATTACAGGGTTTTTAGTATAATTAATCGTATGTGTAAGCAAGAAAATAAACTATGTGGCCTTTAAATTTTTCCATTTTCTGTTTGGAGAATGGGGGGATGGGGTTGGTTACGGTGAAAATATGGTGGTGATCTCCAACTAATTCCATTGACTAGTCTTGTCATTCCATCCACATTTTAAAATTGCTTCACAAATACATCAACAATGTGAAGCCATACATAAAGAAGTTCTGGCATCTAGAGAACCAACATCAATCATTTAACTGTACCATAAAACTTCATGCATCACTTATTGAAGATCAAAAATGGGGAAAAGCCTCATGGAAACGTTACTGGCTGGGGCATACCGTCATGAGCTTTTTCAGCTGTGTCCAAAACCTTTCCAGTTTCAATGCACAGCCACTGCAACATTGAACCATGGGTTGCTGCCAGTATCTTTCCATCAGGGGATAGACTGAGGCGCTCATAGTGTAAAGTAGTACCACTTGAATCTTGCAATGGGATTGGAAACACCTTTAAAGTCTTCGTATCCTCATCAAGGTGGTATCGAACTTCAAGGAATAAAGAAAGAAATTTCAGAACTAAGAAGTAGGAATTTGAAAAATACTACAACAAAGAAATGCGATAAAGCCTGCAAGATATTATTAGCATCTCAGTTAACCGAAAGGAAATAAAGATATCAAGGAAACTCGATACCTAGTGTATATCATATTTCTCAATCAACAAATGCTCTCTTTAGTAGATAAGAAGTTAACTTAGAGAAATATCACCTTCAATGACTCCAGGCAAAATACAAAAGTAAAACTCCATCAGTTCATCATAATTCTATCCTCAAATATTATATTAGTTGTTTTCCCCCAAAGGCTCTTTAACATATGGATATGCTAGTAATTTGCACTTGTGAAGGCTCAGACTAAAAAAAATAGTAGACTAAAATCTGCCCATTTCTTCCCTCCTTTTCATTCTGTGAGTCCCTGAACCCAAACTGAAACATTCAATTTCTATAGAAATTGGTGACAGGTGAATTTAATCTAATGAGAGACTAGCACTGACTATACAGTATAAACCCCCTTCCAGAATTGTTAATAAATTGCAGCTAGTTATGTTTTGACGATAAGCCTAGAAAGCCTTTGATTCTTTGTGCAGTACACAAATTATAACTTTGAGCATGTACCCATACTTCAATATTGAATCAACTCACTATACCATTCAGGATGCATAGGAGACATGAGAGAGCCACTTCTGCCCCACTACAGCATACTAATTACAAATAAATAAATAAATAAATAAAGGCAATCAATCCAACAAGCAGAAAAAGCAAGTAAGCAACTTTGATATCTCCATTTCCTTGTGCTTTTTCAGCCTTGCCCAACCCCACCGCAACCAAAAAGCAGGGGATGTATTTGACCTAGCCTTAGAAATATGCAGTTAAACAGAATAGGATAGCACATACCGTTGATGTTCCAAATTCTTATAGAGCCATCCTTTGATGCTGTAACTATTTGTTCTGAGTTTGGAGTGAAGCATAACCAAGTCACTGCACTCTGAATATGAAAAAAGGAATTTAAGAAATGAAAGTAAGTCCTTTAGGTATTAAAACATTATCATGACAAAGCACAATTACCACAGGAAATTAGGAGTCTTAACAAGAAAATATAGCTATCTGAAAAACTATAATAAAATCTGAATCCAAGAAAACTTTGAAACAAGAAAAGTTAAAACAATGGGAAGTCCAATACCTCTTCCTAAGAAAACGGATTTCTCATACCTTGCCAAACCTGTCCGTCAAAAACCTTAAACCTGACCCATATTAACTCTTTCGACTTTTGACATGAATCTATTCTTCTAAATGTGGGAATTTCTTTCAACCATAGGTTTTTCTTTATGAAGGAAATGATGCTTCAGGAGTTGTTGCTATGCTACAACTTCAACAAAACCTCTAAATCATCAAAAAGAGAGAAAAAGGTGCAAGACAATTATAGTTGGATATCGCTTGCATATTGTGGGAGTTTAAAACAAATGTCAATTCCAACATGAATGGAGCATAGCTCAAGAAATTGTTAAGCATCAAGCCAAGGTGGGATATGTGAATGTTGTGCTCATCAAATCCTATGGATAACTCAATCTGAGAGGCAAGGAGAAATCTGAAAGGAGACTTGTTTAGGGTCAATGGCTATACATAATGCCATCAGAAATCGAAGCCACCAACATAGATCAGGCAAGGTGGTTTCTCTTGTTCCTTGGCAATATGGATGGCAAATTATATGCTTTCAGGGTTTTGTCATCCCAAGTTACATGTTTAAAGGTAAAAAGGTTGAACAAAACTCTGCCTGGTCAATGGAATTTCTTTTGATGCCAAATCCAGTCACGTTGGATTCAATGCTTAAACTGAGTCAAAACCTGTTTTTGACCAATTCATGGTCCCAACAAAATGAAATGGCATTGAAACAGGTAGCCAGCCAGTCGGGTCCAGTTTTAAAACACACAACATAAATATTTACACACCCTACACATGCTAACATGGTTATTCCTTACTAAAAGACATGACACTAATAAAATTATCATTCCTGTACTCAAGTTATGCTTAATTTGGATTTCTCCACAAAGATTATAAGCAAAAGATATGCATCTTAATTCACAGCAGCATGAATAAAACAGAAAATTGAATGAAGAAGACACTTGGCCAAATATAACCAAAGTAGGAAAACATTCATGAAGTTATTGACCTTGTGTCCCTTAAGCTGCATGACTTTTGTAACTCCCTTCACAGAACCATCTTTTGAGTAAACAATCTCCCAGACCTGCCAAAACATATGCACTGGGTAAACATAACAAGAAGCATAAGACTGTCCCATGCATGGCCACATGTATCACAACAGAGTGACGGATTATCTGCCTAATTTAAAAAATGAATCCAAGTTTTTCAAAAAAGGAAGCAAACAAAAGAAGTGGAGTGGTGCTTGTAAACAGAGACTCTTATGAAGGCCTGAGCCTCAATCTGTTTCTCAGTCACATGTTCACCAAACACAAGAACACTAGGAATTCTGTTGAGATAAAGAAGATACCATGTTGTCTAGTTCCTAGTAATGGCCGAGGGAATTAAACTTTTTGAATAGTGTAGATAGAGGTGGGGTGAGCACAAAGTTCTCATTTGCAATTACTCTCCCTATATTCAAGTTCTTTCAATCGACAGTGAGGAGGCTTTTGGGTGAGGGCCATCTTTTGATAGCTAAGCCCAAGGATCCGTTTCGTTCCAAATAAATTTTTGAGTTAATATCTCATCTTTGTCATATTAATGAATATTCTAAAAAAAAAATTAATATGAACATGGTGTGATTTTTTCATAAAGATGCTTGTAAATTGGTTTTGATTTGCAAAATTGTAGCTCTTCAGTCTTCTTCATATATATGATATAAGATCAACGAGACATGAATATATTTTATGAGATTTCTACTTTGACATTTATTCATAAAAACAAAGTTGCTTGATATTTCAATTCAAATACAGTAAAAAAATGAAGGTCTGTAATTTGCTTATAAGAAATATTCCTATCAAACAGCGGTAGAAGATGAAATAATTGCACATCATTCATTGCATGGACAATATGCTTATTAGACACCAAACTAAAAACGATTTGATAGACTGCAGCCACTATCAGACATAATCCAGATATAACATTGAAAAGAAGCACTATTTCAGCAGAAAAATGAATCAAGGAAGATTTACCTTAACATCAGCAGTAAAAGCAGCAGCAGCAATAAATCGCCCATTGGGTGAGATAGCAGACATAGTGTTTTTCAATTGATTTGTATCGACATTCCCCAAAATCTTCCCAGTTTTTGCATGCCAAATTATGATGTCAGTTCCTGGACATGATGCAAAAGATTACTGCAAAATACAAAAGTTTTTACAGCTTTAACACAATATGCTGACTGGCCATTGTCATGTTCCATCAAGACAGTCACTGCAACGACAAGAAACTACATTTGCTGGTCATTCTTATAATTCTGCTAATAGTAACGACTGAAATTAGCAGTCATCTTATAACTCAAATACAGTATTATGCAACACCTATTTAGTGGTTGTATGAATTTTGAAGCTCCTTCCAAAAAATTCAGAGATGTTAGAAACACAGACAGCCTCTTTGGCAATAGAAGGTTGAAAAAGAGAGGAGAAAGGACCACATAGATGAAGCAGAAAAGAGGCAACATGAAACCAGTCAAAAATTAGCCAGAAAAAAAATGAAATTCAAGCTCTGGCAATTTATCCCAAAGACTACTGTTTATACAGCTTCAACTTCCTCCAAGAGGAAGTCTGAAAGATTAGAAGGCATTCAGTTGCACTCATCCCATGTAAAAATATATTACGACAAAAAGGGTGCTATAGAGACCACAATAAAGGCACAATGTTTCATATTCCAATATCAATTCCTTCATGTAACCTGACATAATTATTTTTCATATCACTGATCAAACTATGAAAATATGAGTTATATCTGGAAAATTTGCATTGAAATATTAATAACTACACTAGCTTGCATAAAAAATTGTTTTTGCATCAATTCAAAGCCCAGAAAGTTTGTCGTTTTCAATTTCCTTCACAAGCAGGCAACAACACTAGGGGGAAGATGATACAGTTTCTCTGCACAGCCAGTTGGAGTACATCAACTAATTGAACTCACACCAATCACCTTAACTTATGAAATCTCAATCTCAATATTCTACCTCAACTATCTTTACTAGATGCATGAACATTGGGCTATTTCAAAAGAAATTCGTGTTAAACAAACATAAGATTGAGCTAGTTTAGGACACATTTTGGAGATAAACTCCGTACCTTCTGAACAAGATGCAATTATTGTACTCCCATCACCGCTGTCATAATTTGCAGCAGCCCCAGAAAGGGTCAATATTGCTTTCTGCTCATGAACTTTGTGATGCTCCCACTTGATTTCAGGCATAGGTAGCTTAGTCTGCTGCTTATTGCTGTCCAAATTTGTAGGCTTCTCTTCTCCATACATGTACAGAGAACAACCAGACAAATGTTGAGATGCCACAATTACTGATGATACATCATCACCAAATGCAACAGCAGTTGGATGGCCTCCAGCAGGCAAGTTAATCCTCAGAAATCTGCAGATGAGAGTTGTCAAGTTAAAAAATAAACAATGTGATCAATCGCCGAGCTTGTGTGAGAGACATACTTGAAACTTTTGTTTGAAGCATCATCCAACTTGAACACCCTCACAACACCATCAGCACAAGCTGCATGTAAAAATAAGAGATGTATGAATCATATGTCACGTTAACAAAGCCAACCACTAGTATTCTGTTTAAACCACCGAGGATATCCTAAACAAGAATACCACATAAATTGAGGATGGATGGTGCATTCTCTTTCCAGCAAAGCAGAACAAAAAAATTCATCATTAATTGAGGACTAATTATCCAAGTCACCTTCTTCTGCATTTTCCTTTACAAATTTAGATGTACTCTTACACCTTCACGAAGCAAAACATAGGATAAATCTCAAAGTTCAAGGGCTCGTACTTTCATTTTCTGTCCACTTGAGACAGAGTTTATAACAAAAAAGAGCATCCTACACACAAGTAAAGTAATGAACGTCTACCGAATGACTTGTATCAGAATGCAATTTTTTACCCTGCTTAAAAGCAGCACTTTCAGATAAAGCACACAGAACCAATTTTACATTTTAGGCTCAACTGATTTAACGGAATATGAGCATATGAATAAGGATACTTAAAGATTTCCGCACCAAATTCCTCAATACATTTCACTCTTTTGTAGGTTGACCTCTCATATATCAACAAAAGAGCTAGTGCTATATTCAGTAAGAAGGCACAAATAGAATATAATGTTTCTCTCACTCTTCTCTTCACAGCAAGGCCCTGGCAGAGAGCTCTTCTAACATATCAACTGAAACAAGGCAATGCAAAGCCCATATTATTTCTACTTCTTTAAAGAATGACGGTTAGGTGATTGAGGTTATTTCATGGTCTACGATCTGCCAAGCTCGTTGCACTTCCTCAACATCAAATATCATGAATGGAATAACATTTACGTAGCATTCCAGAGCTTCTAATTGACTCCCTTCTTACCACTACTTAATGACCACTTGTTTCCTTGGGTCACAGGGAGATAATGAGATTCAAACCTTAGTTTCATTTTTTATAACCACCTTTCAACTAGCTTTCATCAACTAAGATCCACTTACATGCACTTCAAGAAATTCCATTTTTCTTGCATAAAGAAACAGTAAAAATCACTGAAGATAACATCAGAGTTGTTAATTAGCGTTCATTTAGTAAGGTGCAACACATAAAATATAGATGCTACTTCCATGCTAAGCAAAGAAATTCAAATATTTCAAGAGAAAACCAACCCACAGTATGATGCTTCAACCTTGAGGTCACATACTGCCAAATAATTTTCCGTGTTTATAGATATCATATCTTCCGGGGAAAGGAACCTCATCTTACCTGTTGCCAAACTTCGTCCATCAGAAGCGAAACATAGCCCTGTGACTGAATCCCCGTGACCTTTTAAAGTATTCAGATCCAAAGGATGATGCCTCTTGTTTTTATCCTACATTCCAGAATTATCCAGCAAATAAAATACACAAGCTAATATTGCATTGACAATAAAAGTTTAGCAACTTATCTAAAGAAAGACGACGAAAATTTTTCAAAAGGAGAGCAAAACTCAAACATTCCTTTGAACATTGCCTGGACACTCAAACTGCTGCATCAGAACATCGAAGTTGGTCCATCATTGACAGGTTCACTTTTTTTTTACACTCCAACCTCTCTTACCACTAGCATTACCATAAGCAGAAAAGAGCCAGCCAATGACGATTCAGAACGACTCAGTCATACTGCTCACAAGACATTTTCGTCACCCAAAGCTCCCAAATCAGCCCAATTGACTAGATTTAAACCACGCAATCAGGTCATCGTTTCTCAATTTCCACTCTTTGCATGTGAGAGCAATTCGATCTTCATCCGATCGAAGCACAAAGAAAGCACGACGCACATGCAAGTTCCCTAAACACTAATCTCTCCTTCACCAACGCTCCATTTCCATCCTGCAGCAGCGACAACCGAAAAACCTCCCGAAATAGCCGCGAAACGAAAGGAGCGGGTGGTACCTTATCGGCGCCGTGAGCATGGGACTTGGCGTGGACCTTCTTGGCGGCAGGCTGCGGCGGAGGCCGCGACGGGTTCTTGGGATGCGGCTGGAGGTCCGCCTCGGCCATGGCCACGACCTCGGATCTTCGCTTGCGGAAGTAATTGCCGAAGAAAACGAGGGCGATCGCGGCTCCGACCACGAGCGACAGCGCCGCGATCGCGACGGCGGAATCCATGCGCTCCTCGGCGGAGGAGGCGATCGATCGGGGAAACTTTCTCCGGCACCGACGAGATTTTGAGAGCAGATTCAGGTTCCGAGAGGTTTACTTTGCACCGAAGAAGACGATGCAAGAAAGTTCGAAGAGGTTTATGAATTTATATGGTTCAGGGATAATTGCACATTAGCCCCTGTACTATCGGATCAACTGCAATCCACCCCCTACCCTTTTGATTCTTCGGCGATCGACCCCCAACTAGTGGATGGGGTACTTTTTATGCGACCGTTATGCCATATGCTTGCAGCATGTGACGGAATGACCAGATCAAAAGCGAGATGCATAATACACGCTAAACAGGATGAGATTCATCGTGTGAGAGTAATGTTAGTTAGTCGGTTATATCATGTCAACATTATCACGTGACATAAACTTGTGTTTTTATGAAAGAGGCGCGTCATATGTAATGTAGGTAGTTATTGTGCGAAATAATCAAAAGATTCTTTTTTTTTTATTTTATAGGTGGATGAACTTCCGATGCACATAAAGTTTAATGTCATTTTTGGCCTTAGACCTCCCTTTCTTTACCCAACAAGAATCACATATCATTAAAAGCTTTCATGCAACGGTTTAAGCTATAAAAAAAAGGGATATTGACGGCTTTAAAATGTGTTTGGCAAATATCTCAATACATTTTTTAAAGCTAGTGTAGTAACAACAGTTATTGTGTTAAATTTTCTAGCTTAATTTGAGCATCATCATGATGATAATTTTACTTACGGGATTAGAACCCTTACCCAATGGCTCACCAGTTTTCTTCAATTTGTACACACTTGTGATTGTCGGAATCTTTGAACTTGAATTTCACCGAAAAATTCCCTATAAAGAAGAAAGATCCATTAGTAACCAAGAATTTGTGAGCATAAAATGGAGAGGGATCAAAAGCATAAATGCTATGTTTGGTCGCCTAGATTCAGATTGAGATAGGATAGGATAAAATGTGATTTGAAATTCTCCACATTTCATCCGAGTTATAAAAATAATTTTATCATATGTTTGATGCAACCAAAGAGAGGATTTGAAAGAGAGGGAGTCATGGATGAGGTTGTGAGCCAGCCTTCCAAGTGAGCCGTGAACAAGGACACTAGCAAAGTTCCTCAAAAATGTCGGAGAGAGGGACGGCCACAGTGGATGGCTGCCACAGTAGTGGTGGAATGCTGCTGTAGAGATACGCCAAGGATTGTAAGTCTCACCTTAGGTGAAGTTTTCTTGATGCGTGGAAATTGTTAATTGTATTTTCAAGTTATTGTATCCAATGTGGGCTTAACCCACCCCTTCGCCGAATTTTATATCTGGCATTTTTATCTAATTATATTCAGGTTTATCCTATCCGAAAAACGTTAACAAACCACTAAACGCAGCTAGAAGGTTTAATTAGACCTGCAAGTTGCAACACGCTTAAATGGCTTAGTAAAGGGCGAAAATGGCCCGGTGCAAGGCCCATCCCAATCGAGCCTCGCACGAGGCTAGGTGGGCCGCTCATCTCCAGGCCGCTCTTGACCGCCACGTGGCAGCAACCATTTTGTCAGAACCAAAATGGCGGTGGCAAAATCAAATTATTTTTCAGAAAAACTTCGAAAGATGATTTTTGTGTTTTATTTATTTATTTATAGAATATATGACCAAACTTTACCAGACATATCTCTTCCATTCGATGTCAAATTGATACCCATTTTTTGCATTCACATAGAAGTCGGGACTAGGTCCTTAGTATGACCTTAAAATATTTTCCAAGAAAGACTGGATAAAAGCGGGAAACTGAGCCTCAATAAATATTCCAGCCCCATTGCAGTCTTTGTCCAATTCCCCTTACAAGGAAAGGGGGGCAGCCTGGATTCCCGTGAAGTTAATCCCCTCTCGAATTTTTTAAATGTCGGGATTGTGAAGTTCTAGAAATTGGGCCAATGGATAATCGTGACATAAAGTTATAATATATTATAAAGTAAAATTAGTCGGTTGTAATTCTTGTAGCATCAGAAGATTATGACTTAATCTTTAAGGTGAAATTGATCGGTCACATCGACTCGCAAAATTCTCAGCACCTCACGAACGGATGACCATGATGAAGATGTGCTAACTTAAGATTCAGCCATCCGATTTGAGCGAATTTGATATAATTGGCCAACTCCCGAGGAGCACAAGCCAATTATACCCTTCCATCGAACTTTTGACTAATCATGATTTTGGTCAACTTTGATCAGGCCTTAGGTCAACATTAGGTACCTTTTAACACTTCATGTGGATCTAACTTTCAACAGTGTATAACACGTTAAGAGAAATATCGAAGGGGGTCGGTTGCTTCTTTATGTGCATTCTAAAGGTCCAAGTATGAGCAAGAGAAGGAATTGTTGGGAACAAACGTATGGTGGATACCGCAAAGTTTCCAAACAAAAAGACAACTCCACTCGGTACGAGAGGAACGCAATGAACACGGCAAACTTTCAATCGGATGTTCTTCTCTTCTCCAAATTTGAGGCCCGATCGATTATTCAAAAATGGCCCAGCGCTCTGCAGCACCGGACCATGTCGTCGAACATCTCCTCGACCCCGTACTTGTACTCGAACCCGGCGTCCAAGAGCTTCTTCGAGGAGAGGCTAGTTGCCTTTCGATCCTTCAGCTCCTTCATCTTGCTGCAAACACATTCCCAACATATTTTCAGCAGCAATGACCCCAACATGAATGGAAGAATCATTGTTATGTGATACGCAGATATGATCATCCACCTCTAAACGAGAAAAGAACTTACTCTGTGATGGTTATGTTGAGCTCGGGGTATCTACCGGCCATGAATTCGGCCAGCTCGTGAGTCCTCAGCTCGAGTGCTCGGCAAACGTACCGGCCCTTCACCTTCGGGCTCTCCATAAGGAATATGAGAGCCCTCGCCGCGTCGTCCGTGTGCACCAGGTACCACATCGGCAATAGCTCGTACCATTGCACATTGCCTGCGATCATAAACGTCGCATCAGGTGCGGATTTTGGTCGAGTATGATAAGGATCAGATAGTCCTGCTGTCGTTCGTAATGTTCCTGAATATCAGATGACGGAGAAAAGAGAAGATAACATTTAACTACCGGCGAGTATGGAGGCGGTCAGCCCGACGGACCCCGGCACGGAGGGCGTGATGAAAGGCCCGGTCACCGTGGGAAGAACGCAGGTCACGACCTCCAGCCCGTGCCGCTCTCCGAACTCCAGCGCCTCCTTCTCCGTCACCGTCTTCGACACCAGGTAGTTCGGGTAGAAGGGCGACCTCCGGCACACCTCGAGGTCGCTCCACGTGCCCTCGTTGGCGACGTCCAGGTCCTCGCCGCTGAACAGGCACGCGCTGGCGGTGGCGGTGTACACGACCCGCTTGACGGTCCTGGCGCCGAGGCACGCCGCGAGGACCCCCCCCGGAGGCCCCCGACGGCGACCCGCGTGACAGCCTCTTCCGGCGACGCCAGGGTATAGTCGATGGGGTGCGCCGTGTGGAACACGCGGGCGCATCCCTCGACGGCAGGCCCGAAGCTCTCCGGCTAGCTCAGGTCGGCGCCGAATATCTGCAGTCTCTCCGCCGCGCCCGGCAAGTTGGTGAGGTAGCTGAGGTCCCTTTCGTTTCCTGCGCGATTTGCCGGGAGGGATAGATGTATGAACATCGTGTCAACTAGCGAGCGCGTTGAATCCTACTATCACCTACTGCTATCTATCGAGATACGCGTTAGACAGTCGGAAAACCTCGTACCATCAGTAGCAGAACGAACTGTAGTCCGGACGGTGTAGCCCTTCTCGAGCAGTTTCTTGATAAGCCAGGACGCCACGTACCCAGTTCCTCCTGTCACGCACACCGGCCCTTCATCGACAACCCCGCCTTCCATCTCTCTCTCTCTCTCTCTCTCTGGGCTTCGCCTGGAGTGACGAATATCAGACGGCATGGAGAGTCCATTTATATGAATCATCCGCGTTTGAATGGTTGAGTTATGCTAAAAGAGGACTTTGTGGTACTAGCCGACTTAGTTTTGCTTGAAATTTGAATGATTATGAGAAATTATCACATGAATCTATTACATACACTCAATAAATTGGATCCTTTAAATCTGATGTGACCTACTGTTTTTGATGCCGTAGATTAATAAGAGTACATCTACTAGGTTCATGTAATAATCCCTCGAGACAAGGGCGGTGTCTAGCTATGTTACAAAAGGCTTGTCTGGCTCGAGCACTCTAGAGACAGCTTAGTGTCACAGGCCGATCGATTGGGATCGTGACCGCTCGGCGACTCGGGCTATTTTGGATTACCCAAGCCAAGCCTCGCTCGATCGAACGTTCACTCGCTCGTATACCTGGATTATAGAGAGAGAAAGTTTAAAGAGATGAGCTCTGGAAAAAAAAAAAAAGGAGCTTTGTATTGTTGAAAGGATTGGATGATTACAAATGAGGGGGAGGGCACCCTTTCTTATACTTGAGGCCCTCGGTTTACATCCGTTGATCTAAAATTCAACAGGCGGACGAGATCCTACCACGCCTAGCTTCGCTTGAGTGTCTAGTCCATTGAGTGAGACAACAAATTTCTTTAGGAACGGTAGGTTTTGGCGTCCATGATGTCGGGAGAGCGGCATCGCCTCCCACTCGCGGTTGTGCACGAGAGGCCAACCCCACATTCAGAGCTCCTAAGTGATATAATTTTCTTATCCTAGAACTCCTAACATCAACCGTCTTGACGCCACTCCCACGGACCAGTTATGTTCATCCCTTCTGCCTTCTCACTTTTTACTCGATAACCCAAAGCACCACTCACAAATGTCACGAATACGGGAGGATTCACGGACCATGACATTCTCCCCCACTTAATTCGCAACGCCCTCGTTGCGATCTGCTCTGTCCTTTCCTTGCGTCCATTAACCATTGATGTGCCACTTTTCGAATTTCACATCGAATGGTCATGCTCGCCCAACAAAACAGATTTTACTCCATCGATAGCCTCTTTTGATCTTACACGGCCCTTTCGGTCACTTGCGCTTTTTGGCAAGTGTGGCATTTTCGCCAACCGCATCTTTTAATTTTTAAAACTTTTTTTAAAAATTGAGGTTCTTTCCTTGTTGAAAATGTGGCAGTAGATCTCTTCTTCGAATTCACCGATCGATCCAGGAACGTTATCCCTATTCAGTAAGGGCTCGGTTCTTCTCGAACTCCTTAGCGGCTCGGCGAGGAACTGACTCATCCTAGTACCATTGCCATCCTATGAGTAGAGAGCTCATTTTCGTTTGAGCATTTTTTGCCCCGGCCATTCACTTTCCACCCATTAGGATTGGATCGGGCACTTATCAATTCAACGCCCTAGAGCGAGAAGCTCAATTCTCTGACTTGCTCACTTACTGGAAGGATTCCTACTCTGATACCACTTGTCACGAGCCGATCGATTGGGATCATGACCATGCGGCAACTCAGGCTATTTTGGATCACACAAGCCAAACCTTGCTCAATCAAACACTCACTCGCTCGTATACTCGGATCGTAGAGAGAGTAAGTTTAGAGAGAGGAGCTCTGGAAAGAAAGGAGTTTTGTATTGCTGAAATGATTGGGTGATTACAAATGAGGGGGAGGGCACCCCTTCTTATACTTGAGGCCCTCGGCTTACATCCGTTGATCTAGAATTCAACCGGTGGACGAGATCCTACCACGTCTAGCTTTGCTTAAGCATCTAGTCCATCGAGTGAGACAACATATTTCTTTAGACACAACAACTAGTTTCGGTCTGTCATGGCCTCGTCAAGAAAGCAGCATCAGCTCCCGACCAGTTTGTGCACAGGAACCCCACTTTCAGAGCTCCTAAGGGATATAATCTTCTTATCCTATAACTCCTAGCACCAATCGTTTTGACGCCACTTCCACAGACTAGTTGTGTTCATCCCTCCTACCTCCTCACTCTTCACTCGATAATCCCAAGCACCACTCACAAGCGTCACGAGCACGGGGGATTCACGGACCATGACATTAGCCTAGTGCAAAAAAAAGTACCCTATTATATCACGAAAATTTTACTCTACAATGATTAATTATAATATGTGCGTTGACAATGTGGTGTCATTGTGTCATTGGATGACTTTGATTATTTTAGTTGCTAAAGTCATGTGAAAGGTATGCTATTTAGTTAGATGAGTGACAGCGTATTAATATGTCAAGTGCCTTAAAACGCTGCATAAAATATCTTTTTCGCAGTCCCATGTAGTATAAAAAAATTCTTACCTTTTATCCAAAAAAATACTAAAAAATTCAAGCATCCATTGTTGGACGAGTGATAAAATGACTGGGTAGTATTAATTTTAATATGAATTTAGAAGTGAATTTAGTTTGACGTGTACAATAGCCTAGCATACCTCTTTAATATATACTATAGAAAAAGAAAAAAAAATGTTTTGGCGACAAAAGATGCAGAAAGCATAACGTGAAGATGA
Source organism: Eucalyptus grandis (assembly GCF_016545825.1). Taxonomy (NCBI): domain Eukaryota; kingdom Viridiplantae; phylum Streptophyta; class Magnoliopsida; order Myrtales; family Myrtaceae; genus Eucalyptus; species Eucalyptus grandis. The sequence goes on from NC_052615.1 coordinate 36,602,863, forward strand.
CAACTTTGCAACCCATGTCATTGATATTGTTGAAATTGTATCTCGAATTTCTAGCCAAATATGAAGGATCAAGCCTGAATAACTGGATAGGTCCGAGACATGTTAGGGTGTGTTTGAGATTCAGTGGAACAAGAGACTGGGCGCTTGGAACAAAGGCGGGAGCTTGATCAATCGAGACCGGAAGCACGAAGCTACCCGGCATGGGCCGGCCAACTGACTAGCCAAGCTGACCGACCATCCACACACATGGCTGGGAGCTCGACTAAGCCCTTTGAAGTGTCATTCGGCATTGGATGTCAAACGGACGATTGGCCCAATTCAAGTGGGTGTCGATGTATCGCACTGACATACACAAAGGTACTTAGCATGGACCGATCAAACCCAATAACACAAAGGTATAGAGCATGGACTTGTCGACAAGTTAGGCTTGGCAGGGTGACTGGCTACACATGGCCAATTGTTGGTCCCCCCTTATAAGAGCCGTTTGGCATTGGATATCAAGGAGGCACCCGGGTATCAACTTGAGTTACACTGAGGTATTGGGCATGGTTGGCTGATATGTCAAACTTCGTACCGGGACGTACCCTAGATGCATCATTTAGCACCGGACATTAAGTGGGCTTTGGTGTATTGAATCGACTTAAACAAATTGAGATTTATAGCTTATTTTAACCTATTTTCACAAGTTACATGTTAGAGAAAATCAAAAGAAGTGTTAGGATTTTCTCTGTGAATTTCAAAGTAAGTTTTTTGTGAGAGATTTTGTGATAACACTTGTGGGTTTGCTTGGAGTGTAATCTAAGTAGGACAACACTTAGGCTATGTTTGGTAGTTAGGATACAATTATTAATGGGATAAAATTTATCATGTTCTATGTTGAGTGCTTGCCCAAGGATTCAATTAGGAACCGGACTAGAGCAGTTTCCAAGTGAGTCCATGAAACCGGTCTCCAATACCTACAAAATTACATTTATTAATTCATATCATGGTGAACCTAGTTTCTAAGTAGAGCACTAAAGCGTGTTCGGCCTTAAATTTGAGTTGAATTGTGACCAATTGACTTTTATTTAAAAAATGAAAAATATAAGGTGGAATGAATCAACAATACTCATTAGATAGGAACTTAATTTCTCCAAAAGTCATGGTGTAGTTCTTTTAGGATTTCCCAACATCGGGAATATATGGGGAATTAGACTCTAGATTAGAAGTCCTAATCTTCACAAAATTCAAAACATTAATCTCTTGATCCATCTTTTTTCAATGTCAACCTAATTTAATCACGGCATGGTTAAATAGAGACCTAATTAGACTCTTAAAATGAGTCATTGGCTCTTAATTTGATATCATGAAATATTTATTGACATCTCCAATCGGTCTCTTCCATCTTCTTCATTTGTTTATTTTGTTTTGACTTAAATAGATTATTAAAATTAGTAAAAATGGGGGTTATCCTATTATGAGATAAAATTAATCAATGATTTATTGCAAAATATATAAATATATATACATATATATACATATATATACATACATACATATATATTGGCCAAGAAACTATAAAATAATTAAGTAATTGAGTTAAAGTTTCTTTTTTTTTCTTTTTTTACGGAGATAGGGGGAGTCTAGAGCATGTCATCTCCATAAATTCCTCTATGGTCTAAAATAGATTTTCCAATAGTACGCCAAGTTTACCAATGTACTTATAGCTACAAGATTCAAATAGTACAAACATGATTCTGCTCTGTTCATAGGACAAAAGGCATGTCGTCCATCCATTTAATGATATATTTTGATGACATACGTATTATAAGAAGTGATGAATTTGCTATCAAGAGTTTTAAAGAATACCCACATTCCACTTTTCACATTAAAAACTTGGGACCACCCAAATATTTCCTTGGAATTGAGATAGCCCAATCAGAGCAAGGAATTTCTCTTAGCCAACGGAAATTTGTACAGGAAATTATATCAAAAGCAAGACTATCATGATGCAAACTAATTGTTATTCCCATTAAGCAATATGCCAAATTGATCACAATTCATTATGATGCGGGTTTATAGTCTCCAAATAATGATCCATTACTCAATGACCCATCAAGCTATCAATGACTCATTGGGAAGTTTATCTACGTCATAATGACTAGACCAGATATATGTTATGCAATATAGACACTCAATCAATTCATATATAATCCAAAATAGTCTCATATGAATGCTACTCTAAAGGTTGCAAAGTACTTGAAGAAGTGCCTAAGACTTACGATACTTCTTTCTTGAAGATGTAACATGGAGATGATAGCTTATTGCGACATGAATTATGTAACTTGTCATATGAGCCAAAGGTCTATCACTTGTTTTTGCATTGAACTTGGGGAATCGTTGCTTTCATGGAAGACAAGGAGGCAATCCGCTATGTCCTTGTCATCAATTGAAGTTGAGTATCAAGCCATGACTAAAATTGTTTGTGAAATAGTATGGTTACGGGACCTACTTGTAAACCTGGGGGTACATTAAAGGACCAAGCTTGCTATTTTGTGAGAACGATTCGGTGCTCAAACTTGTGGCAAATCCCATAGCACATGAAAAAATGAAGCACGTAGAAGTTGATTATCACTTTACTTGAGATAAGATGAGAAGGGATAATCGAGACAAGAGGAATGAGAACCAAGGAACAGCCTGCTCTTTCCTCTTATTAATTACTTTTTGTATTATATATTGAACATTGTACATGGAGAATACATAATGAGAAGTGCACAAAATACAATATTCTTCTTCAGTTTTATCTTCTTCATTTCGTGTCACTTCTATTTCAATTTGTCAGAAACCTCATACCATCAATACTGGAATGAACTGTAGTTTGGACGGTGTAGCCCTTCTCGAGCAGTTTCTCGATGAGCCAGGACACCACGAATCCAGTTCCTCCCGTTGCTCACGTAGACCGGCCCGTCGCCTTTCATCTCTCTCTCTTAGGATGGCTGATATTCATGTTAGCAATTTTTAATAATTATCAAATTTGTGTACCTAAGTGCTGGTCATATACTTAGGATGGCTGGTATCCATGTTAGCAATTTTTTAACCTAAATCAGAGAGATGGACTGAATTGGTATCAATATAAAAAGTTTAAAATTAAATTAATCTAATTGAAAGATTTATGACTCAATTAATATTAACACAATAAATTTAGAACTTTTTTTTTCCTACTTCTCCTGAAAAGGAGAGAGAACATAAACATACCCAAGATCATGGCCATTGCCATATGAACCGAGGCAGGGACACTGGGACAAAGGAACGGACCAACAACAAGAGAAGGGATCACGGCCAAACCGTTTTCTTCCGCAAATTCGATGGCGGCTCTCTCAGTCCTCATCTTCATCGCCATGTACGAATTGCCAGAAAGCAACAGAGACTTGTAGTAGTCGACTCGACGTCACTCCACGAGCTCTCGTCCGCCATGTCTTGGCCATTGCCCAAGTACATGACGGAGTGTAAATCACTCGCTTCACGGTCTTCGACTTGAGGCAGGCTTTGAGGATATCCCCAAGGTCCCCCGGATGGATCTTTGGACGACTACCTCTACTGGGTCTTTGCCGATCCAGTCCATCGGGCGAGCGACGTGTGAGACCCCGGTGCATCCGTCGATGCCCGGCTTGAAACTGTCCGGTCCATTTAGGTCCGCAGTGAAGATGTGGAGGGTTTCGGAGGCTTCCGGCAAGTTGGTCAGGAAGCTGATGTCCTTCTTGCTATCAGGAATCCCTGTTGGTAAGCAGAGAGCCGAACTGAAATTTGCTTGGAATTGATTTTTTCACACAATGTAGGGGTCTGAGAAATCATCACCTGGATTAGATCTTGGTCTGATAGGGGTCCGGACAGTGTAACCGTGTTGGAAAAGCCTCATGATGATCCATCATTCTATACATCCTGTTCCACCCGTGACCAACACCATCTCTTTATCACCTGCCATCTCTTTCTCATAATGAATTTTCTGTGCGCTTTGCCATGTATAAGCCTGTAAATAGCTCTCTTACACGTCATTGGGCGATTGGATCGAGGTAAACTAGTGCTCTAATATATGGTTATTTTTTTAAGGTAACTTGGAAAGGAAGAAAACTGATGGAAAGATGAAGTCGAAATTTGAGTAATTTCGTGTCGGGTACGAGACAAGATAGAGACATTATATTCAAGTGCTGAATAGTTAGTGTTAAAACTTTGCGTGGAGAGATTATTAAGTGCGAAAAATTAAGAAAGTAATATTTAAGTGCTAAAATCGAAACAAAATAGATTAGTTATCGAGAAAATTCGGTCAAAATACATACGTGACATTTTTCTAATAAAGTGAGCGCAAAATAACATTATTTTGTTGATGTGACTAAATAATTAAAATAAGTATTAATTAAATTAAATTTAAAACTAAATTTATTTATGTATAAAAATAAATATAAAAAGAAGAAGAGTAGTAGTTATATCATATGTACTAAGGGCTTAGCCCTCGCCGTAACTTTCCCACCGTCCCAAGAAGGGTTGACAACGGTGGGGAAAGGTCTACTAGAGTCACTAGGCCCTTGACCAGGCTTAGTGACCTTGGCTGACCTGCAGCGACTCTCCCCAGATATTGTGAGTGTTGTCGACCCTTGCCTAACAGGGCCAAGGAGAATTAAAGCGTAATAATGCACATGACTTTTAAATTTTGACCAAATGTATAATGTCATCATTAAATTATTGTATCATTCATATTTATTCAATCCTTAAGTTTTTAATTTATTCAATTTAGTCATTCGACCTTCCATAACATAATTAAATCAATCTTTCGGAATTATTCACAAATTTTCATACTTACACTTTTAAAAAGATCTTTTCATTTCAATCAAATTTCCTAAATCAATAAAAAAAAAAATTAAAAACAAGAACGGGTCAACAAATTCTCGTCTCGACCGACCTTACTTGAAGACCCCATCCTCCTCCCTTTCTCTCTCTCTCTGGGCAGCTCCCTCTCTCTCGCCTACGCCTCTGAAATCCCAGAAAACCCTCGATTCCCACGAACCCCTCCGACCGGAAAATCCAACCGCCCCCCGCCGGAATCTCACATCCTCCGGCCTGAATTCCCGCCCCGATCGGCGGCGGCGGCGAGCACCCGGGATCGAGGACCGCCGGGGCCCCGGAGCGGCGCCAATCGAGCTCCCCCAACCGATCCCTCCGCGGCCGGCGCGCCGCCTCTAGCATGCACAGATCCGGGGCCGCCATGGCCTGGAACGTGTTCAAGTTCTGCACGGCCCTCCGGGGCCTCGGCTCCATCATGATCCTGGTGGTGCTCGGCGTCGTCGGCGTCACCTACTACTCCGTCGTCGTGACCAGCTACGGCCCGGCTCTCCTCGGCGGCGGCGTCGGGGCGTTGATCGCCCTGGCCGTCTTGGTTCTGTTCCACGGCCTCGTGAGCTTCCCCTGATTCTTTTGCGTAGTGATTCGAGGCTGTTTTTTTTTTTTTTTGAATTATCTCTTAATCTGAGTATGGAAAAGAAAAGAAAAAAGCCTGCTTGAAGTGTGATTTAGAATTTAAAGGCGGAAAGTTCGATGCTTGGTTTCTTTAAACGGATTTTGTTTTTTGTTGGGGTTCTTCCCTTGGATTTTCTAGAGGCTTATTGTTTGCTGGATGGAATTCTTGGTTGTGTCTGTGGAGTATCATTTCAATTTGTGCACACAATTGTTTTGTCTGCAAGTTTCCGGCAATTAGAGTTCCTATTGCAGTTATTAGTCCTGGATTCTCGAGAAATGAGTACTTTTGTGAGGAGGCTAATTGCCTGTTGTTGATCCTGCATGCCATTTTCTTGCCAAGGATCGCCCAAATTTACTAGAGCTTGTTGGCTATTGATTATTTTTGTTTGAAAGAAGACTGAAATAATAGAAATTGATGTAACGCAGTTGGTGATGCTGTTGTGGAGTTACTTCTCGGTTGTGTTCACCGACCCGGGTAGTGTTCCACCCAATTGGAGGCCTAGTATTGATGAGGAGAGAGGGGAGTCTGATCCGCTCACTTTACCTGATTCGAGTGGTTTGCAATCTGATCCATCCAATCCACGAATCCGTTATTGTCGAAAGTGTGACCATTTCAAACCACCTCGTTGTCATCATTGTTCTGTTTGTAAGTTCTACGAAACTATTGTTTCATTTCTATCGTTGTATGTTGACCTTTTCTCACTTTAGGTTGCTGACAGATACCCTGTAACTTTCTTGTTTTAGGTGGAAGGTGTGTACTCAAAATGGACCATCATTGTGTCTGGGTTGTCAACTGTGTTGGAGCATTAAATTACAAATATTTCCTTCTTTTTCTGGTAAGCTTACACCATTGCCTCATATGTCAAGTTGCATTTGGTATGTATGGTTTTAGGTCTTTAAATTGTTATGACATGTCACTATTTATGTACTATCTGCCTTAGCCTTACTTGCTCATGTGGAATATTGTCCATCAGTCTCTCCATATCTCTCATATGCTCTCATATGCTTATAATTTCAGCATGTATGACATTTGCAGTTATGCCTGGTATTTGGCCTTGTGAATATCTTTGGTTATCCACAATTTACTCATAAAGAGTTGATTTTTTTATTTTATTTCAAATGTTTTGACTGAACAACAGCTAAGGTTTTAGTTGGTTCTTTTCTGAATTTAAATGCAGTTCTATACCTTCCTCGAGACAAGCGTCGTTACTTTAGCCTTACTTCCACACTTCATAGCATTCTTTACTGATGGAGATATCCCTGATACCCCTGGCACTCTTGCGACGACTTTTCTTTCTTTTGGTAAGGTCAACACAACTGTTTGTGACCTTCACTTGCATCTTGTTTTCCTTGAGTTAATAATGTTTTTCTGTTGGTCATTAGTTTTGAATTTGGCATTTTCTCTGAGCGTGTTCGGCTTCCTGATCTTGCATATGTCTCTGGTTGCTGCTAACACCACCACAATCGAGGTATTACCTTCACTTCTGATTCTAAGCATGTTGTTTTGAATGTTAAGTGGTTTGCTCACAACCCTTCCCTTCCTATTTGGTAAATTTTGTATGTGGAGTGTAATTTTGCTTTAGAAATCTTGGAGATACTTTCTTTGCATTATCTGTTGATGATACTTCAAAACAATGAACTTTTTTATGGCAATCTTAGACTGTCAGTGCTTATTTGGTTTTGGCAGTTTTAGCAAAATACCACTTATCTGACCCAAAAAAGTATTCCTGAGCAAGCTTCCGTAGCTTAATATGAAATTGAGAAAACAAGTATCCCTTTTATGCTAGACATGTATCTGCTGAAAGAACTCTGCATCTCTTCATGGATGAATTAATGCCGAAGTTGTAGAATTTTCTTCTTCGTTCTTCATTGTTTCCGGTGGTTTCTGCTCTTGTGACCAGGCTTATGAGAAGAAGACCACTACCAAATGGCATTTTGACCTTGGACGGAAAAGAAATTTCGAGCAGGTACCATCTTTTGTAATTTCTTGATCATATTCAATAATCTTTTTGAAAGTTTCGAAATAATCTCTTATCTAACAAAATGCAAGAAAACCTCCCAAGTTCAAAATGCTTTTCTCACAGTTACTCTCATTTCCTTGTCCTAGTCTTGATATGCTAAAAGTAATCGTTCGTTTATTAAAATTTCTGCAATGATCGGGAACTCCAAGAACAGTAACGTGATTGAAGATGGTAATTGAGGGAGAGTAGCATAATGATTGTTATATATGTGCTAGTTGTTAGTTGATCCAAAAGGTGAAACCTAGAATTATATGTGTAGCAAAAAGATTGAAGTTAAAGATTTCATTACATCTACACCAGAAACAAAGACATTTATGTAAGTGCATGTGGTTGACTCCCCTGCCAGACTGTTGGTTAATTGCTGTTTAACTTCAGGAGTCTACATTACTTGTCAAGAAAAAGGAAAAGGAAAGAGTACAAAGAACAAGTTATGGTTCAATATAAATAAGTCGTGTAAACTAGTTGAAGCTGTATTTGATGAGTACACTCTCAGTATGGGGGAAACAATTTTCTGTCGGCATTCCAGTCAAGTGTCGTGAATGGACAGCACCGAATTCTGTTTACTCTGATTCTGTATCGCTTCACAATTTTGTCGTCTGCAATTGGTGTAGATGGATGATTGCACAACAAAACCAAAAGTGAAGATTATTGTAGTTGGATTCTAATTTTATTAACTTTCTTGACTTTCCTATTCTGGTTTCATACATAAGTGATCTCCTCAATTTTGTAGCATTTTACTTTTGGGTTAATATCACAAAAAACTCCAAACTATACCCACTGTGACACACAAACCCCGAACTGTTTTAGTGTCGCCAAAAACCTTAAACTTGTCAATTATGACACAAATACTCCAAAACTTTCTCATGTCATAAAAGATCCTGTTCTGGATGTAATAGAGGCTATATATGATTATGATGAAAATTGAGGCTATTTGTGGGCAAGTTCTGGGTTTTTGGCGACACTAAAAAAGTTCGGGGTGTGTCATAGTGAGCATAGTTTTTCTTTTTTGGTGGTATTTGCCCTTTACTTTTTTTAGGGACTCTTTATTAATGATGGATCTCTCTTTTGTGCGCTAGGTGTTTGGAACAGATAAACTATACTGGTTCATTCCAGCATATCTAGAGGAAGATAAGAAGCGAATTCCATGTCTAAATGGTCTTGACTACCCAGTGAGACCCGAATTCGATTCAGAAGCATTCTAGGAACCATCTCACTGTGCATTTCCTGGGAGGATCCAGAAATTTGCCTCATAAATCTTGGGAGATGGATATCTTTGACAGCTGTGTGGTTTCCATCACTAAAGGAGGTTGCCGCTAAATTTGGCTCCATGATGTGTGTTTCCTGGATAACTTTTTTAGAAGAAGAGAGCAAGCAGGAAAGGGGGTGGATTGCCTCTCTTGAATCGAGGTGTTGTGCTGAGCTGGGCAAGATGGGTCGAGCATTTGATCTGTACATAAGGTTGTGTGGATTCGGGAGATCGAGAGATACGGAATCCAGTGCACAATATGGTCGATGTCGATATGTTCCACTGGGTCTCACTGAAGAGTAGATTCAGTTCTGGTGGATTGGAGAGCTGTTTAGTGATGCCCGGAGTTGTTTTAAGTACTAAACAAAATTATCTCTGACCTGAAACGTCTTCCTGCAATTTGTTCTCGTTGCAACTGAACTACTTAATTTGCATGTCGATAATCATATTCATTACGAATTTCCTTTCTTTTCTCTTTCACTTTTCCATTAAAATCCAAAATACTAACATTTGATTTACGATTTATAAAAAAGTATATTAAATGTGCGTATCAACATTTGCATTTTACGAAAGTTTCGAGTGTCATAACTTAAAATGTAGGATTTTGTCCGAATAAAATGCAAGAAGTGAAAAATCCATTTAAACGGACGTTGGTGTTATGTTATTAGGCCGCGAGCATGCTACCATTAGAGAAAAAAGACATTTTACTTGAACAACTCAATGCGTTTGGCATAGTGTTGTTATTCATACGATCAAGATTGAAAATTCAAAACCGGTCAAGAAATTCCAAATCCATCTTTAAAGTTTTGGTGCACGGATTTTGGATTTTTTTTGGTAGAACTATCGCGAGCCAGGTTTTTTTTTTTTTTTTTTATCTGATTCAGAGAAAGCGTCCTTGCGACCGAACTCCTGGATAACAGGAGCTTCAACGTAAGAACAGAGAGTGTCAGAGAAGCTTCGGGCGCAGCTAGCAAACCGCAATGTTCCTGGTCTCGAACCCGAGCCAGCCATGGAACTCGATCCAGCCCACGCTCGCTCACGTCCGGAGCTGCAAGACCCCCCGCGACGTGAGCCAAATCCACGCGAGGATGATCACGACCGGCCTCATCCGCAACGCTTCTCTCACCTCCAAGCTCATCCTCGCGCTCTGCTCTTCCCCGGACCCGCCGGTGGCCGAGTTCGCCCGCCGCGTCTTCTTCGCCCACCGCGCCTTCTCGGGCCGCGGGGGCGGGCCCGGGGAAGACCCTTTTCTCTGGAACGCGGTCCTCAAGTCCTACTCCCATGGAGCTGAGCCCGAGGGAGCGTTGCCCGTGTTCCGTTTGATGGCCGAGAGCGGGGTTTCGGGGGACAGGTTCTCGTTCTCTCTGGTCTTGAAAGCGTGCTCGCGGTTGGGTTCGTTGAAGGAAGGGCTGCAGGTTCATGGGTTGTTGAGGAAACTGGAAATGGCGTCGGATTTGTACTTGCAGAATTGTTTGATGGGGTGGTACTTGCGGTGTGGATGCCTTGACGATGCACGCCAGGTGTTTGATAGAATGGCCGCTCGGGATTCCGTCTCTTACAATTGCATGATAGATGGTTATGTTAAGTGTGGGATGATTGAATCAGCACGTGCATTGTTCGACTCGATGCCAGTCCAGGAGAAGAATCTGATTTCTTGGAACTCCATGCTGAGCGGGTATTCGCAATTAGAAGATGGACTTATCCCTGCTCAGAAGCTTTTCGAGGAAATGCCTGAGAGGGACTTGATTTCGTGGAACACTATGATTCATGCACATGTCCGGTGTGGGAAGATGGGAGATGCTCATGAACTGTTTAATGCGATGCCTGAAAAGGATGTGGTCACTTGGGCTAATATGATAGATGGCTATGCCAAGATAGGATGTGTGGATATTGCAAGAGATTTCTTTTCTGAAATACCTGAGAGAGATGTTGTAGCTTGCAATGCAATGATGGCTGGATATGTTCAAAATGGTCTCCATGCAGGAGCTTTGAAGATCTTCTATTCTATGAAGAATGAGAGGAATTTGTCGCCTGATGTCACTACTTTATTGATTGTACTTTCTGCTATTGCTCAATTAGGACAGCTTAATGAAGGAATTGCAGTGCATCGCTACATAAAAGATATCGGCTTCTCGTTAGGTGGAAAACTTGGTGTTGCTCTAATAGATATGTACTCAAAATGTGGCTCCATTCAGAATGCCAAGTCAGTATTTAATGTATTGCCTAAAAAAGATGTGGATCACTGGAATGCAATTATAGGTGGTTTGGCTATTCATGGTCTAGGAGAATGTGCTTTTGATATGTTGATGGAGATGGAAAGACTCTCCATGAAACCAGATGATATCACGTTCATTGGAGTGTTGCACGCGTGTGGCCATTCTGGCTTGGTGAAGGAAGGTCTCATTTGTTTTGAAATTATGAGAAGAGTTTACAAGATAAATCCAAGAATTCAACACTATGGTTGCATGGTTGACATCCTCTGTCGGGCAGGTTATTTAAATGAGGCAAAGAAATTCATTGAAGAAATGCCTATTGAGCCAAATGACATTATTCAGAGGACCATGATTAGTGCTTGTAAGATTCAAGAGAACTACAAAATTGGGCTGCCAGTTGCTAATTCTCTATTGAGGCAGGCTTCATGCAATTCAACTTCTTATATTCTTCTCTCTCACATGTATGCGGGTCTTGGTCTGTGGAAGCAGGCTAGAAGTGTTAGAGAAGTAATGAAAGAGAGGAGAATTCCAAAACTTCCAGGATGCAGTTGGATTGAACTCAACGGAATCGTTCATGAGTTTTCTGTGGATGATAGGTCCCATTCGCAAGTTGCAGAGATTTATTCAATGTTGGGCAGTCCATTGATTTCCAATTCAGAAGTAACTTGCTAGGAATTAGTTGTTGAGTCAGAATTCAATGAAGAATTCTTTCTTCTACCTGAGAAAATAAGGGATCAATTCATCTTCCCAATTTGGGGGAAAAGGCAAAGCTCCCCAGTTTGCGACAGGCCCTCTGTATCCTTGTTTTTGGGAAGCCTCTTTATGTCAATTGTACATACGGGTTATTAACTTAACTCTAGCTATGTAAAGCACACTGTAATTAGCATCTCTTTTGAATCTAAATAGTGCACAATTTGCTCGTGTATCTTGCTCTGGTGTTCCCTATATGAAAAGAGCTGAGCATTTATCATGTAATTCTTCATATCTTCCTTCTGGTTAGGCAGGGTGAGCTGGAGTCAGAAACAGCCTTCTGCTTGAAGAACTACCCTTCGATAACGGGTGTGCAGCGTGCGGTATTAGACCAAGTAAAAGCGCAATGTCCGGAGTGGTTTGTTTGTTGTCCCTTATAAGTATCGCATTGTGGAGTTGCTAATGAGGTTCTCCATGCATTTCACTTTCAACTGTGAAGCAAATGAAAACTGCAGGAGAATCGTGATATTTTAGTTTAAATTGCACTCACAAGCCATCGCTAAACCTGCCCAGTGGATTTATCCAAGGGAAAATCGCAGTTTTTCATCATGGATCCTTTCCCTCGAGAAATTAAAGAAATCATTTCCATCTTGGATAGAACAGAACCCTCTCACCAAGAATAAAACTGTTTTCTGCGAACGTACTTCGAATTGTCTTCTTGAAGCGCGGCAAAGACAAACCTCACGCAAGAATTTGAGGAAAAATAGCAGGGGGAGGCACACAAAGGCCGCTTATTTTCGAAGCACGCGTGCATTGAAAGGCCACAATCAATACTTCAAGTAATTGGCGAGCTGCAGGTGTCTGCTGGTGAAAAATTCAGACCGGGGTGCAAAGGCTGTTCCTAATTATGTCAAGAAGGAAAATGATAAATCACAAAATAAAGGCTACTCACGAAGAGGCGAGCAGTGCAGAGATGGATGACGGAGGACCTTCCCACCGTTCATGAGACTGAAGATGGTGCTGAAAAAAGGTGCATGAAAATGGTTCTTGATGATGGGATCAAAGAGCAAAGTTAAGTCTGCAAATATGCTGTAGTCAAATCTCTGCAAATTGATGGTGTTCAACGCAGATTGTGATGTCGAATAGCTCCTAAGATGCAATCATAATCAAGGAAACAGCAAGCTCGCTACCACATACCAAGCATGAGATGGTTCCTAGCAAGTCATTGTCGCTGTGCAATCACACTGTAATGCGCACTTGACCTGGATTATAAAAATTCCTGATTTGTGCAGAGGAAAGACCTGAATCTGAAAGGTACTCGAAACAATAACCGTGCAACATGTTTTACCAGCGCTCTGAACAACACCATTTTCATCAACATTGCCATAAAAGGTCTTTGCAATGTCAATCTCCAACAGCCCAGATAGAATTCAAAGTTCTTTTGCCACCGTATAAGGGCCAAGCAATGGATGAAGACTGAAAGCAACCCAGGTGAGAACTTAATCCCTCTCCAGACTCTTTATGATCTAAGTAGGCACTAGATACTAGCTACAACTCTAAATACGGACACAAAGCAAACATGAATGCGGTCAACTTGCAAAAAACAACTTAAACAAAGGCCTAATTCTCTAATGATTGCATCTTAAGGTCCTTCATCTTACAACACATTAGTACACAAGCCACAGTAAAAGAGATGACTAATTAAAGTACAGTGCGGAATGGCATACATACAAGTCACCTACAGCTTCATCATTTAGGGAGAGGAGTAAGAAATGGAACTTAGCTTGCCTCTAATCATTGGAAAAAGTGAGACAAGAATTAATCCTATCTAGAAGTCAAGATCTTCAACTCAATCTACTCAATTCTTGAACGACATTCTCCATTGATGGTCTGCAGAATGGAGATTCCTGGATACAACGCAAAGCAATAGCCACTAGTTTGGCTGCCTCACGTTCTGAAAAATTGCCCTCGAGATTCGGATCCATGAAGTCTTCAAACTTACAGTTTTCCGCTCCTTGCCACATGCCAGGGGTGATGTTGCGCTTACCAATGATGATTTGGAGGACAAGTTTGCCGAATGCGTACACATCGCTCTTTTCAGTGAAGCGACCGGTGGTGGTGTACTCAGGAGCAAGATATCCCATGGCAGCACTGGCTTTAAGCGTTGAGAACACGATGTCATCCGCAAGAAGTTTATGAAGGCCGGAATCAGATAGCAAGGGATTGTTCCAGTGGTCAATAAGGACTTTCTCCGCGCATATGTTCTGGTGAACAATAGCAGGCTTTTTCCCTTTATTCGCATGTATGTATTTGATGCCTGAAATAAAGAACATAATGTTTAAGCATTGCTGAGCTAAGCAGCCATAAAGCTGAGTCCTTTTAAAACTATTGATGAGTACTCAGGCTAGAAGTAAAAGTAAAGGGTCACCATTTCAGGTAAATTCATTTAGAAGAAAAGGGTATCGTTTAGCGGAGAATAGATAAAATATCTACTGCAGAAAAGACAATGAAGATACACCTCTTACCGGAGAACTACCCATTCATGACTGAATCATGTCCATTGCAGCAATGTTTCTATCAAACATATCTTTCACAATGCTATAATATAGAGAACAGATCATGCCTATCAATGTGAACAGCAAGCACTTATGCACATGTTTACAATTAATTTTCAAGGTGCCAATAAGATGGCAAAAAGAGTTATGGATGCTACCTTCAGCTATGCCATTGATGATGGAAACCCTCGTGGACCATTCAAGCACTTTGTCGCTTCCTTTGTTCACATCGAGATATTGAAGTAAGTTTCCATTTGCAACAAATTCATAGATCAGGAAACATTCACCTCTTCCTTTTGAACAGCAAAAGCCCCTTAACCTAACTAGATTTGTGTGCTTCAGCGACGTTAGTAGCTTCAGGCCCTTGAGAAACTCGGCTTCATCAGTCCGGCAACTTGTCTTGGCAATGCACTTCACAGCGACAACCGACCCATCTCTCAGTATCCCCTTATAAGTGGCAGAGAAATTACTCTTCCCCAGTAAGTTCGTCTCGGAGAAGCAGTGAGTCGCACGTTCCACATCTTCCAAGTTGAACATAAAGCTCTCGAATACTTCTTGAGAGAAACCAGTTCCGCCTTTAGCCAGTGGGTCCCATCCACTGGAATACTCCAAGTTGATTAGAGGAGAGGCACTTCTTCTGTAAACCTCCTTCACCTGATCAGTACTAAGACGGCTATCCGATGTGTCGAAAGTACTACCAATTTTCTGCTTCCGGCGACGGTAAGCAGAGAAAGCAAAAAGTCCAATCACTGTTAATGCAACAATAGTTCCAATCACCCCAACAACTAAACTGGCTTGCGGGCTTTTGGAAGGATTAGAACAGCGAGCTTCACTGCAATTTGACGGTACTTTAGCAGACTCCGGAATGTCTTTAGTAGAATGGTTTTTTGGTCCGAAAGCTTCAGGTCTGTTTGGATTTATAAGGTCGGGCGAACCACAGATTTCCAAGTCGGGAAAACCATTTCCACACAGTCCGTAGTTGTTCTCATATCGGAAGCCAGCATTGAGCCTCTTCAAAGCTGCCAATTCACAATGGAAAAAAGTCGAAAGGAAATTCCATTTATACGTTTCTAACAAAACAAAGGCCAAATAACTAGCACTAACTGCACTCAGCCAGAGAGGCAATAAAAAAGTTACCTGGAGATACATTGCCCGAAAGGCTATTGTTTCTGATGTCCAAAAACTCAAGCAGGGGAACATCAGCCAATCTAGTGGGAATGGAACCGAAAAGATTGTTGAAGCTCATGTCCAACCTCGTTAAATTCTCCAAATCCCCCAAGGTCGCAGGAATTGCACCAGCTAGTTGGTTATATTGAAATGCGAGTACACTAAGCTTCTTCATAGATCCCAGCTGGGTTGGCAGACTCCCCTCCAATTTGTTGTAACACAGCTGCAGAACTGAACAGAAAAAAACAGATGTTCTCTCAGTCAGGTTATCCTTCTACAAATAATTCCTTCTGTCTCTACTCATCACTTCTTGCGAAACAAAATAAGCCAATAACTTGTAACCAAAACATAAGAAAAAACAAATGACTCGATCTGAAGCAACTTGCATACATTCTGCTGTATCTGGCATGATCAGCATTCCTCTTTTCCTTTTTCTAGGTAAAAGGGAACCTATCTTTCCACTATCTAACCAATGCTTCAGATAAACTCTGCATATGCTATATACAAAAAACAAACCCTGGGTAGTTTTCATCTTCAAAGTTCAACCGAAAAATTCCAATAAGTAACTGGATCAGTAATTAAGATTGATTATGCTACTAAATTGAGAACTCTCTGAGCCAGCCCACACAAATGACCAAGATCAAAGCATTTTTTTAGGCCAGATTCGAAGGACCACAAGCACATTGACATACAGTAATAGAAAGCTTCCGACTTGTAAACGGGGGAACACTAGCGCACACACGCACACACAGAAAGGTTCAAACTTTTAGCTAAAAAGAACAAAAAATCTAAAGGGTGCTCGAGCAATCTTAAGTCTTCTCCGGCTGCCAGGGGAAAAAGACAAATTTTCTTTAATGAGACCCCACAAACTCAAAGAAGAAAAGGATGATTTGTCAAGCAAAGGCCGAGTCCTCTGGCCCCCCCAAAAGAGAAAGTTAAAATCATAAATGGAGATTAACAGTCACATCAAATAAACAGCTTTCGCCTTCCTCATACCAAAAAAGACTTTTAAAAGAGGAAAAAAAAAAGAAAAGGAAGGAAAACAAGAGCGGACCTTGAAGGTTTGACAAGTTGCCAATCTCGGGAGGAATCTCCCCGGAGAGGTTGTTGACGTTGAGATACAGGTCGCTGAGCGAGCTCAGCTCCCCAATCTCCTTCGGTATCTCTCCACTCAACGCGTTGAAATGCAAGTACAGGCCCGTCAAGCTCCGGAGCCCGCCGACCGCGGCCGGCAGCCTCCCGGTCAGCCCCTTCCCCTGCAGCGAGACGTTCGTCACGCGGCCCATCCGTCGCACGCCACGCCCTCGAACGACCCTCCGCCGCACGGGTCCGCGCCGAGGGCCCAAGAGGTCAGGACCCGGCCCTCCGGGTCGAGGGACGACTTCATGGCCATGAGGGCGGCGAGCTCGGGAGCGGGCACGGCGAGGGAACGCGGGAGGAGGAAGAAGAGGAGGGAGTAGACAAGAAGGAGGGGAGCCATGCTTTTGTGGGAACGCAAAGAAAACGAAGGAAAGCGACGGGAAAATGCGGGAAAATGGCCGAGAAAGCGAGGGACTTTCTCAGAGGGTGAGGAAGAAAAATGCGAGCTTTCTTTGTCTGGAGTGAAGCAGGGGAGAGAGAGAGAGAGAGAGGTTTTGGGTTTTGGGGAGTGTTTGGTTGGAGGGGAAGTGCGAGAAAGTGGTAGAGAAAAGTTGCAGGGAAAAGTGTGCGCTTGAAAAGGCTGGGAACTCGACAAAAGCGAAAGCTGCGGGGAATGCGAGCAGCATGTGTGCGAGCTGAGGCAGAGGGAGATGGAGATTAGATTAAGATTTTAGATTAAGATAATTGTGGGATGAGGAGAGAATCTTTTGGTGTTGTAGTACAGGTGAATGGGACTGGCCATTTGCATAATGCCATTTTTGACTGGGGAGAGACTCTGCATTCTGCAATAATCAAGTTGATCTTTAGTCAGCCACTGCTTTAGGGAAAGAAGATCTTTGTCAGTGTTGCGTGACTAGCCTAGACTCTAGTGTGTGGGGCCTCCACTCCTGTCCTTCCCCCACCTATTTTATTCTTCCAAGTTTAAAAATCCATCTCTTGATAATTTATTTAAAAAAAAATTATTTTCAAGGAATTATTTTTCGATTGTCCAGTGTTTTTAGGCGACGGAAAATCAATTTTCTATAGAAAATGATTTCGATGAACTAAGAACGTGCATGACAAAATTTTTGAAACAGAAATTGATTTCTGGCCAAAAATCAATTTCTTAATTTCTATTCTCCAGACAAGTTTCTAAGCAAAGAAACCCGTTTGATAACGACTCAAAATTTTTATTTCTGAAACAGAAATCCGTTGATAACAGAACAAAATTTCTATTTTTAGGAATATAAATTGATTAGATAACAACATAGGAAATCCTCAAATACAAAATAATAGTCGAAATAATACTAAAACAACATGGGAAATCCTCAAATACAAAATAATAGTCGAAATTATACTAATACATTACAAAAGTTGAAAATACAATTTCATGGAATTTTCGGCATATTATTATCCCTTGCCATTTTATTAACAATTGTTTTCTTAAGCGTATTTATTTGGTTTCTCTCCTCAGTCAATGTATTCGAAATTATACTAATACATTACAAAAGTTGAAAATACAATTTTATGGAATTTTCGGCATATTATTATCCCTTGCCATTTTATTAACAATTGTTTTCCTAAGCGTATTTATTTGGTTTCCCTCCTCAGTCAATGTATCGTTTACAAATTCATCCTGCGTAGGTTCAGACAAGTATTGCGGAAGCATAAATATGGGTGCCATCAATCAAAAACTAGTATTATACAAGATTATCAACAAAATAAAATTAATGGTGTAAAAGAATATATGAGAATTCTACCTTAAAGTAATGTTTATGATTAGGAACCAATCGAGGGAAGGTCGGTTTATTTTGATTCTCGAATTGAATCAGTCCAGTTGCTCATTCATAATTTCTTTATTGTTGCTTAATGAACCTTTAATGGCCCTTGCATAGCAAAAGAGAGATTCTCTTGAATCTCTTGCCTCGAATTAAAATTCAAGATTGTGTAACAATCTAATCATTTTGTTTTGCATGAATTTTGAATCCGTAAAAAATGAGGTTAAATTTCTAGGCACGTTTTTTATTCATCTATTACGTAAGAATTTTTCTTCAACTGGCCATGCGCGTGCCTTTTCTAGGAGAAAAGAGCCCCATTGTTTTTAAGTAAGCATTTAAGAACTTTGGTTGTTTTTTTAAAATTGGGGACCCATTCAATTGCCTTTCATCCTAAAGAGGAAGTTATGAAAAAAAATTGAAAAAAAAAATGCAGAAAAAAAAACACGAGCAAAATAAGAAAAAGAAAATTAGCAATAATTTGTGAAGTTGTGGTTATGAGTGAATTAAGTTATTAAGAAAGTGCAAGGTTCTTTTATATGGTTTGATTCAATTTCGATTTATATTTGAGTAAAGCGAGAAGTTAAAAATTTTTCTTCGATTTCTTCAATTTCTCTATTTTTGGAATAGAAATCTGTTTGAAATAGAAAAATCAAATTATGTTACCAAACGAATTTTTGTTCCAAACCTATTAGGGAACAGAGAAACAGAGAAATCGAGAAACATAAATTTTGTCATGCACACCCTAAAAGTCATGAATTTAGATCGGCTGAAAACAACTTCCCACTCTAGAAAAAGGAGATTGTTTTTTTCAAAGCCAGAAAATAAATGAAAGCTAATAGTTTTCCTTGTAAATGATTTTCATGAAATATATTTTCAATCGTCATGAATTTTTTTAGTGAAACAAATGCGCAATTAGACGGCAAAGCCTAACTAACGGGACAGGAGGAACTAGGACGAGCAGAGCACAGCATGGCACATCTCCTCAGGTTAGCAGACCATGCCAATCGGCCTGCTAAATAAAGGAATTCTCTCAAGGCTATGCCGGACTATGGTCGAAAGTGGCTTAGGCCAACTCGAGTGCATGGGTCCTAATGGGTGGGCCTAGCCTAATTCCTTTTAAATTGCCTAAATTACATTGTTTTTAGTTCAATGGATGCAAATTAAGGTTACAATTGAGTTGAGTCGAGCTAATAGAGTGGCATATTCAAGCTTAACTTGACTCATTAGCTTGAAACTCAAAGCTCAACCGACACTTGATTAAGTACTTTTTTCCTTGCTTGAACATAGCTCAATATAATACTTGAACTCCTGAGTTCGATCCGATCTAAGCATATGAATCTCAATACCCTTTTTGTTTATGTCAAATATTATGTCAAGGGTTGAAAGTGTAATTACATAGTAAAAGTCAAGATTATTGGTATAAAAAAATGAGACATTCAATTAAGCTCATAAAATTATTAGAGTTTGTCCTAGTGGCCATCCTTCTAACATAAGAAGAGAGAGGGAATCTCCACATTCTCAAGAGTTGAATTGGAAACGATTAGTTTCATATGTGGATTTCGATAGAGCAAAAATTTGAGAGTATGTTAAGAGTTATTAGGACTAATAATAAAAAATTAAGCTCACGGGACCATTGATACGAGTAATTTTAGGCTCAAGTTGACTCGACAAACTACCCGTGCTACTTCAACTCCCCTTCTTTGCTCTCATTATCCAATTAATTTTTGTCGTCACGCTCTTAACATTGCACTCTCCATCACATTCGCACAGTCTGCCTTGATTATATTTTGTAGAAAAAAAAACTATTCTTGACAGTCCATTACCAACCAACAAACACAATTGCAACCATCTTCACTGTGACGACATCGAGCGTGCAATTGCAGCCATCGCAATTTGTCCGGTGATGATGAAATGCAGCGACCCGACGACCATGAGGGGGCAAACACCTAAGAATGAAAGGTGTCTCGGCTCCACCCGAACTGCGTTCGAGGAAATTAATATCCGACCCGTTGGTCAAGCTTAATTATGACCATTTGATTGATTGTACTCTTTTTTCTTTTTTTTGGTCGATAATGTCTTCTTCCATAACCAACTTGGAAGGAAAAAAAAAATGTCGCTGTAACAACTCGGTGGACACGGATCCTCAGTGCTTTGTGCTTTAAAACGCAGAAAAAAATGTGGCTTTTGGGGCAGTTCAATATTGTCCGCTTTGGAGGCATGCACGTAGCAACCTCCTCTCTCACAAATTTGTTTTCAGTGCAATGGAAGCATACGTGAAATGCGTTACACATATTAGAGAGACCTAAGTCTTATAAACTAGTCTCAGGACTCCCCCTTAAACGATGTGGGACAAGAGACGCACCCCCATACTTGGGCCATCACAATAACATAATAAAGGCCAAAAAGGGTGGGGGTTTAGACAGCCAATTTGAGACAAGGGAGTCAGTTTGATGGGCCTTTCTCACCTAGTCCGCAGGTCGGTTTGCATCTCATGAACAATAAGCGATGGACACCCCATTCATTTACCCTAGGAGAGTCTAGTAGTCCAACAACACAAATCGAGAGAAAGTAAAAAAAAAAAAAATCATAAACCCTTTTAATGGTATCAATTCTATCATAGTCCTTTCAATTTGATTAATTTAGTTCTACACCTTTTGCATTTATGCTAATTTAGTTAATTCGGTTAATTTTAATTAATAATTGTTGACATGGACATTGGCCATGTTATGTAATACACCAACACTAACAATGATAACTTTTATAAAATTTTAATATTTTTTAATGTTTTTTTTTTCTTTTTGTTGTGACTAGCGAAGGCCACCAAGCCCTTGCCCACCCGCAAGGTCAAGTCCTCGCTAGAGCTTGTAAAGGTCACGAGTTGGACCTCATGGCCTTTGGCAATGGCTACCCTCGCTAGTTATTGCGAGGGCTCAACCCTCGGCCCTCTAGAGAGACTAGCAGGCCCTTACCCGCAGCCAATGATTCTTGCCTAGGGCTAGCGAGAGTCACTGGCCACAATTAAAAAAAAAGCAAAAGAAAATAATAAAAAGTTTAAAAAAAATTAAAAATTTGTCTACATTAGCATCGATCATAGAACATAAGACGGTTGATGTCCATGTCAACATATTTTAGCCAAAATTATCTTGATGGACTTAATTGGCAAAAATACAAAACGTTTATAACCAAATTAGTTTAATTAAAATGGTTATAACTAAATTGATATAAACATAATAAATTTAAGACGTTTTCAATACTTTCCCTGGCTTGAGAAGGAATCAAGATGAGAAAAAAAAAGTTCAAGTTTTTTACTATAGGACATTTTGCCGGAAAAAAAGAGATCAAGATCCAAAACTCTATGGAAGGCCAAACTAGAGTTTTATCTCCTCATTACACGGACATTTGCCAACGAGTCTTTTGGGGGAACTTGTTAAACAGCCAATTAAAGAACTTTTTTTTTTTCATTTTTTCATAAACTGGTTACTCTTGTATCATGCAATTAGCGTTTAATAGGTATTTTCAGACACTCGTCGATAAATCCTTATTATATTCCAATGTGTGCGTCGTAGCTCAAGTCGGGACAAAAACGTAGACTCCTTGATTGGAACATAATCAGCTCATCAAACTGCGCCGTGATTTACACGTGATTTTCTTTTTGAGCTTATGAAATTATTAGCACGTAATTAATATTTTGCACCAAAGAGTGGGAATCTAGTAAACGATGAAAAGTATTCAAAAGGAGGGGAGCAGGAATGACAACGGATCAGGCACGCAACGTGCTTTGGCCTCTGTAATAATAAATAATTTCTTCCTCGTTCTTCACTGAATTCGGTCTGCCGCGCTGTCGGGGAAAGTATCATTGGACGGTGTCAGATCTTTCAGGAACAAATTTTGAATGGGGGGTCTCCATTATCAGAATTTGAATTCGGCCACATCTACAGTACTGCCCCTGCCCGAACGAAAGATAAAAGGAACCATGCTCGACCTTTATACTTCGTACCACGAGCTTCGTAGACCCGACGTACACTTCGTTCGGCAATTCATGACATGCTTCGGATTGGATAAATGTGCACCTTGACCCCCTTTGATTGTTCAAATCATTTGATCGAATGAGATATGACATGAAATTAATAATATAAGATTCGAATTCTTTTAATAAGTTTAATATTACGAAAAATCATAAATTAATATTTTTATGATAAATTTATTTAAAATTAATTTTTCGATTATAAAAATACCATAAACTGGCACACACTATGATAAATTTACAATTCCTTAAATTTTGCATTCAAATTTCAAATTATATGACACATGATAGTTGACGGGATATATGTACTAAAAGTATAGTTGCAAAATTTTAAGTCAAATGTTTTAGTTTGGGATTTTTAATGATTAAAAAATAAATTTAAAATAAATTTATCATAAATATATTAATTTTGAATTTTCTATGATGATGTTGACCATTTTTTACATTCCTTCTCTCTGGGTTATGTGTCGAATACGAAATAGCATATGAAATTATACTTGATTTTTGTGCATGGTTGCACGACTTTCAACCATTAAAGCAACCACTGTTGCTTCCCAAATCGAGAGAGAGTCGCTACCTGATGGTGGAAAAGTGTAGAAAACCACCGGGGATTGCGAAAGCAAAAGTTTTATGAAATTATTCACGAGCGATGGCCATCCAACTAGATTAGTCTAAAAGCCACTCCTCTCCATTTTTGAAATAAATAATTTATCATTTGAAATATTTATTTGTGAAAGATGAAAGATTTGAAAAATATTTTCTTAAAAATAATTATTTATATTACTTAAAATAATAAATAAAGAAAAATATTTTCATCATCCACTAAAATATTTAAATATAAATTGTTATCGATAATGGAAATATTTTCTATTAATTAATATTTCAAGTGATATAAGTGATAATTTTTAAAAATATTTTTTAATAGTTTATTTTTCATAAAACAAGCAAAGCCTAATAATACAATAGCATAAAAAAAAGAGTTTTTATTAATTCCACTGTTATGAAATGTTTTCTATTAACCTGTTGACAGAAACAAAGAAAGCATGCTTCCCTGCTGTCTTTCGTCGTTGAGTGGAGATCAGAAGGAAATGATGTAAGTATTGTCAAATGAAACTATACTCGAGTGTCCGTGCATCACTTCAATACAATAAAACAATCAATGGCTACTCTTTCTTTTTCCCTTTATCACAAGACGCGATCTGAACTTCATGTATTCTGTCAAAATATGAAATTATTGGCACTTAATAATACAATAACAGTGATTTTGTACCTCGCAGTGAAGGAAACCGTGCAAATACCGTTCATCGACAGGTGAGCTTATTCAAATTGAGTTGATTCGTTTGGTGACTTTTGTCCTCGTTGAGTTTTTATCAAATGCTTTATCGTGACCCCTGGAATTGATCATATTTTCATCTATCGAAGATGTACCAAGAGCATACCAGTAAAGAGGAATTGTTCGAGGTAAACGAAAGGGGAAAAACCAGAATTTTTTTTGTCAAGTAGAAGTTTAATTTGGCTAATGGCTGGTTATGTGCCCCCTTGCTTGGAAAGAGTAATATTTTGGTTGCTCTCCTTGATGGGTGGAATTCCCATTTTCTCTTCTATTTTCATCCTTTCTGGGACGTGATGCGGTTGTCCGTTTGGCTCTGTTTTCGTGTCGAGAATTCATGATAGAGAACTGACACGTTAGCTCGAATACTTCGTATTTTATCTTTCCGTTCAGAGTGATTCATGCCCTTAAGACTTCATGCCTTTAATCATTCCATTAGATCAATCACCTGAGTGTTGGATTGCATTCTTGTATGGTCCATGAAATGTATGGATTATTTTATAGGTCCGAGATTTATGTCTAACAAAGCAAACTTCTTGTTTGAAAAGGTACTTTCAAAATTCCGTCTCGCCCAATGTTAGCGTTTCTTTAAGGAACATCTCTAATCTGCTAAAACCGATGGCGATTATTTTAGAAACCCTGGCTCTTCCATGCGCAACAGCTCATGGAGCACGCAAATCTCTATGGAAACCGCCCAAATGAGGGATTTAAAGATGCTATTTGTTTTGAGCGTTGTCGCTCGTATCCATGAAAAAATAAAGGGGATACCGCCAAATCGATTTTCGTGTGATCAATGTTAGTTCTCGAGGATGTCTTTCGGGGTTTTGTAGGAGAGAATATGGCTCATAAAGTCCAAGGGAAAGATTGCAGTCATAAAAGGTCAAAAGCAAGCTCTAGCCCTAGGTTGAAGGGAAATTACTTTAAACGAGATCAGATTATTTAATTGATAAGACGGCCCTAGGGACTGTCTTTCTTGGTGTGAAAAGTCGACTATGATATATCTCATGTAACGTTATTTGGAAGATCTCCCAAAAGTATAGTTGCAAAAACATATGATTCTACACTTCTCTTCTTGGTTGTTGCAAATCACCTCTACTATCAAAGAAATATCATATGGTTAGTAGATAATATCGATCAAGTCCATCTTAATAATTGATCATGTAAGCCTCATGGTGAGACTCTGGTTGTGATCCTTATAGTTCACATGGTTTATAGATCATGCGATGGCTTCTCTCTACAATAGAGGTTTTTGATTCGGTGAATTGGAACATTTTGTTAAATGTACTAGAGGATCTTAATTTTCTCGGGTTATTCATTCAGTGGATAAAGTTGTGTACTACCTCACTATTGTTTTCTGTTATGGTTAATGGTAGACTTGAAGGCTATTCTAATGAGAGAAAGGTTTATGAGAAGGAGACACTTTCTCACCTTATCTTTTCGTTTTGGTTATTAATGTTCTGTGCAAGATGTTGGATGATGCTGCTAAGAAGAAATCACTCTCTTATTACCCCTTGTGCTCTATACTTAAGCTAACACATCTATGCTTTGCTGACGATGCGATAGTGTTTCCTATGCTTTCGCTCTCCAGTTTTTTCTTTTTTTTTCGAAGGTTTATGGCATATTTGGATTGAAGTCAGATCATGCCAACTGTAAGCAATATTAGGATTTTACATACCCTCAAGGTTATGCGTTTATATCCTTTAATAGAGTATATTCTTGATTGATTATATTTGATATTACATTTATCTTGTTATCTTAGATAATCATCTCATATAACTTATTAATAGGTTGGTGTAATCTTCATCCTAATATATTGAAGTATAAGGAAATTCCATATTCCTATCTCTACATATTATTTATTCAACTTGGTATTAGAGTCTCCTTTCTTGAGACAACTTAGTGTATTAGGTGCACTACAACGCGTTGTACCTCATGCACCCCAGAAATTTTTGCCTTATCATTCTCAGCTTGCACTTGATGCACAAAATAAATCCATCTTGCCTTCAGTAGTGTTCACCCAAATGCCTTATATGCGTTTGACCAAGTGTCACGGTGGTGGTGTTACAACGTCGGCGACGCCTCGCCAAGTCAAGCTTTTCTTTTTCATGGATTTCAAGGGAAAAGTACTAAAAAGGTCATAAAGCTATTGCATTTATACCAATTTAGTTTTAAACCTTTCAACTTAACTAATTTAGTCATAAATATTTTCACATAGGTACTAATTTAGTTTATCTGGTCAATTTAGGCTAGAAATAACTGAAGTGGATAACGACCATCCTACATGGCACGACTGGCGCCGAGATGAACATCTTTAAATAATTTTTCAATTATTATTATTATTTTTAAGTTTTCCTTTTTTTCTTATTTTTCCTTTTCTTTCCTTTTTTTCCTATTCTTTTTCTAACGGCTCTTTACTTCTCGGAAAGATTAAAGATAGTTTCATATAAGAGAAGATCTTGAAGGCCAAACATGAGAGAGAGAGAGAGAGAGAGATGTGCAATACATAGGACGCGTTTGGTAATGATTCTCTTCCGGAAACAGATTTTGATAAAAAATGATTCTTTTTTATTCTATTCCGGGAATAGTTTATGAGCAAAAGAACGCGTTTAATAACTGTACAAAATTTTTGATTCTGGAATAGAAAAAAAAAACAGAAATGCATTTGGTAACTACATAAAATTTCTATTCTAATTCTAGAATTTTAATAGGTTATAGAAATTCTATTGATTAATTATATTTATACTAAGTAATAAATATATTAACTAATCAAATTTTTATTAAATAGTAAAGAATAAACTATAGTTCTTTACCAAAAAAACTATAGTATAAACTATAAATATAAATACTAAATAATAAATTAAAATAAAAAATTAAGTATGTATTCTATAAATAGCAAATTTTCAATTCATATTTCAAATCATTTTTTAATTTTAAAAATAATTTTATTAATTTTTCCTTTTTTTATTTTTTTCCTTTCTTCCTCCCCTTTTTTCTTCTTATTGAAGGTGGCCGGTCATCGGCCTTGGGATGACCAAAGTGACCGGCCGGATGAGGGTTGGCGGTCTCACCGGGAGTGTTGCCGACCCTTGGCGAGGCCGACCCTCATCGGGCCGAGCCTCACCGGTGGTGGGCTTGCCTCTAGCGAGCTCGCCAGACCGGTTGCCGGTGGCCAGCGGTGGTGGGTGATTGAGGGTGGACGGCAATGGATAGCAACCGTGGTGGTAAATGAAGAAAAAGAAAAGGGAAGAAGAAGAAGAAGAAGAAAATGGCTTGATTCTTGTTTGATTTTTAGATTTGTTCCCGGGTACAAGAATCAACTTTATTTATTTATTTATTTATTCATTCTTGATTCTGTTTCAAATCTATTTCTGGAAACAACAAAATAAAAATTTATTCCTGGAAACATAATTTTTACCAAACACTATTACACTCCAAAACTATTTCTAGGAACAAAAAATCAGAATCATGACCTGTTTGGATGGTTACCAAATAGGCCTATAGGCCCTTAGAATCCATATTTGCTCGTTTCGTGTCCTTTGTTGATATTGTTTCATTTCCTTAAGCTCTTCAATGTAACGTTTTTGTTGGCTTGTAAAGATGCGTTTGGTAACGATTCTATTCTTGGAACAGATTTTGACTAGAAATGATTATTTTTTATTTTGTTCCTGGGAACAATTTTTAAGTATTTTAAGCTGTTTGGTAACTTGTTTGGTGCTTGTTTAAAATTTCTGATTCTGAAATTGAATTGCGTTTAGTACCGTGCTTATTGATTTTGTTCCAAATTCAATTTCTTTTAATTTTTTAATTTTTCTTTTCTTTTTTCCCTTTCTTTTTTCATTTTTTTTCCTTTTTCTCTCATGTTTTTCTTCTTCCGGTGGCCGGCGACCTCACTGGAGCGTTGCTGGCTCTTGGTGAGGCCGTCCCTCATCGACAGTTGGGCAGGGCTCGCCTAGCTCGCTGAGGCTCGGCCTCGCCTAGCCTCGCGGAGGCTCGGCCTCGCCCAACCCCACTGAGGCATGGCCTCGCCGGGGCTGGGCGAGCCTCATCGAGGATGGTGAGGCTTGCACGGCCATCGGTGAGGCTCGCCCGGCCTCGTCGAGGCTCAGCCACGCTGGTGGCCAAGACGGCCTCGGCCGGGGCCGGGCGAGGCTCGCCCGGCCATTGGTGGGGTTGGGCGAGGCTCATCGGCCACTAGCGGGGCTGGGTGAGGCCCGCCGGCCACCGGCGAGGTTCGCCCAACCTCGTCGGTGGCCGGCGGCCTCGCCCAGCCCTTCGACAAGCTTGCAGGTGGCTAGGCGGGCCTCTAGCAAACTCGCTGGTGGCTGGCTTGCTTCCGGCGAGCTCGTTGGATTGGTTGCTCGCGATCGGTGATGGCGGCAGACGGTGGGGACCGGTAATGGCGGCGGATGGCAACTGCGGGATGGCAATCAATGAAGAAGAAGAGAAAATGGAAGAAGAATAATGGGTTTTGATTCTTAGATTTGTTCCCGGAAAAAGAATCAACTTTTTTTTTATTCTTGATTTTGTTCCAAATCTACTTTTAGGAACAAAAAAATTAGAAATTTGTTCTTAGGAACAAAAAAATAGAAATTTGTTCCTAGGAACAAAAATTTTATCAAACGCGATTCTGTTCCCAAATTGATTCTGGGAACAAAAAATCAGAGTCATGCACTGTTTGGATAGTTACCAAACAGTGCCTAATTATGTGAAAGATCAAGTGTACATGAGTGATAGTAACACTTGATTTCTGATAGTGTGATCTATAATATGATAGGATTGGTGTTTATTGGTTATAAATTGTTTAGCAAATTACCAGTGTAATCCAAGCCTGACTTTTGGCTTTTAGTGTGGACAATGGACGTAGGCTTGGTGATAAAGCTGAACCATTATATATCTTTGTGTGCTCCTGTCTTTCTAATTTTTGCATACCTTAGCACACAGTGTTTGCTTGACCTGATCTTTGCATGATAGTTGCTAATTTCTGCAAAATCATAATTTTTTTTCAAAACAACTATTCACCCTCCCTTTAGGTTGTATTGTTAGCCCTAACAATTGGTATTAGAGTCTCGGAGCTTGTTATTTGAAGTGTATTTCTTTTGAGCATAAAGATCTTCTTTTATGGCAAACTTTGGTGGTTTATTTACAAATGATGTACAAGCTCCCGTCAAACCGCCTTCTTTTGATGGAAGCAACTGTGGCTATTGGAAGGAAAGGATGCAATCCTACATTGAGGCAATAGATCTTGCCATGTGGGAAGTGATTGAGAATTGTCTAGCCATACCTGCTCAAACTCCTGCTCAACGAGAAGGACAAAAAGCTCAAGTTGAAGATGCGGCTCTTGCAGAAGAAGCTTAAAAAGCGGCCGCTAATGCTAAAAGCTAAACGTCTTCTGTATTATGCTTTGTTTCCATCTGAACTTAATAGAATTTTCTCCTGTGTTATAGTCAGGGAAATTTGGGATTGAATCTTAGTAACATTTGAAGGAACCAACAAAGTGAATGAGACAAAAATGAACATTCTTCTTGGGAATTATGAGCTCTTATAACATTAGGAGATTGATGCGAGTGAGAGAAGAAAGTTTTCATTCATTTTATTTACCTCATGATGCCAACTTACCTCCAATTTACCTTGGTGCGGGGTGGTTCTTCATAGGGGTAAAGTTGAACATTCTTTGCAACTATTCGAGGTTCAAAGAGGCTTAAACAAAGGTTTGCCTATAGTGTTTAAGACAGAGAAATGAATTGTCTCGTCATTTCGGTCATTGTACATTTTGTGAGATAACCTTTTACCTTGTGGACATGGAATAAACAAATTGCTTTAAATTTGGAAATAGAATAAACCGGTGATCATTTCTAGTGATTTTGAATATTGATGGAAGGTTTTCTATTTAAATTTGTAAACAGGATAAATTAACAATTGTATCCAATGGTTATGAAAAGGTTGGAATTCGTGTCGTTGGGTATCATATTTCATAGTTAGAGATCGGATTGCTGTCCGAGCACGTTGTTAAGTATTTTAGATGTTTGTGGATATCGCATACTCGCCCAAAGATGGAAAAAAACCAACAAAATAGGCAACAAATTTAAAGATCAAATTTAAAAATTATCTTACCTAATCTGTGGATAACTTTTCCAAATTCAAAATGACAACGGATCAGGTCTGAATGAATGGGGCCCAACGGCGGGGTCGACGGCGGCGTGGCTTGGACTGGTTGGTGGCGATGATGACTGCCGTGGTATGGCCGGCTGACGGGTGGTGGTGTCTCGACTTGGCTCACTGATGACCGGCAAAGGGGCTGTTTGCCGATATGGCTCGGCCAAAAAATCAACAAGTGAATCTCACAAGACAACCTACAAAACAAAAACTCGATGTTGTTGGTTCGATGTTTGCTCAAGGATTGTCGAGGGCAGCGTGCTCGTTGTCGGGCACTGGAACTCGTCGGTGCAGGGCTTCTTGGCTGGATTTCGGGGTGGATTGCAGGCAATTCGATCCTTGTCGGCTGCTCTGTTGGGTTGCAAGATCCTTGACTTGTGGAAGTGGGCTGAGGTGCGTATCTGGGACAGCGAGATTCACAAGTGGCTGCGTGGTGCACCTGCAGAGGAGGCCCCTCGCTCACTAGAACAAGCAGAATGGTCGTTAGGTGTAAACAATATTTCAGTAATATGGGTCGAATATGTGTCGAGAAATTTACATTACGAATTGGGTAATAAACAAGTTAATGGATCAATTTAGGTTTGACTATTCATAACCTGATCCAAACTTAACCCAATCCACCCCTTTGATAGGTCTAGACACTGGTGACAGATTTATATATTCCTATTGCTGGACTGTTGATAATTGTATTTTCTTCAATCTTTACCCGTGGATGCTATAGAAAAAAAAATGCCCAATGTTTTTCACTAGGGAAACACTTCTGATAATGCCTGAAGTAGTTATTCGGTTTATGCTTCATAACTTTGGTATTCCTGGCTCCTTGAACGCCCAACACATTTGCCCAGTTCTACTTTGTTTTGATTCTTTAGGTTGTTTTCCTTTTTCCTTCACAGGTAATGCCTCATAACTTTCTCTCTTTTTAATCCTCTACACTCTCATTTTTGTGGATTTCATGTTCTCGTCTCATGTAAATCCATTGGAGTTTCTCAATAAAATCAGCTGGATACTTCTACCTATGCTGAAGACTTTTGTTTCTGGTCATGACTAGCATTCTTATTCTTTCTTTAAATATGATTCATTGCTTAAAGTAAAACTCCTATGGTACAGGAGGAGTATTTGATCATCAGCACTCATTAGAACTTTCTCTGGCCTATTATTTTTGCGACTTGGCTAGGCATGATGGCATGATGGTCGACTTGTTTTCGCTGGCTGTTGCCTTTCTGGATCTTGTGCATAATGGTTTGACAGGGGAGAGTTTAATTTTTTTGACTCTCAAATCTTTGATGGTTCTCATGCCTATCAACTTGATACTACCAAGGTGGAAAGCAACGAAATCACTTATATAGTCAAGTGTTCATTACAAGGTGAATAAGTTTTTATAGTTGATCATCTGAAGTACTTTTGAGGAGGAGAGTACGGTCATTCTTGGGTCAGTTGTCAGTATATGTAAGAGCTCTCTTAGGCCGAGTTTTGGGCGTCTGTTGTTTTGATGATTATTGTTATTCAACTCAGCTTAATTATTACATTAATATGAAATTACTCATCCATTCATCTACGTCGATTAATGAGATACATTCAATTTTTATATTTTTTAAACTCCGTTCTTTTCTTCATGTGACAAATTTTTTAATTTTTATTTTTAATTTGTCATTGAGTCACTTCTACAACAAAATTATTTTGTGATCCTTAATTTGTCTGGATATCCCTGAGAACAATAGACTATAGGAACTAGAAAAGAGCAGGGGCATGGTCCTTAATTTGTCTGGATATCCATTTGTTTCTTTTTTGAAGGATATGATGTTTAAAATTTTTCTTTCAGTGATAAAGATGGAGTCGTACGTTTAGAAACGATCGTGCCAGGCAGAAGTGCCTCATACCAGGGGATCAAATTATTGTCAAGGTACATGATCAGTAAGTGCAATAGGTGATATACTCAGGTGATTAACGGTATAACAAGTTCCTTTAGTTGTGTTGCATGACATATGATGCGGGAGCATCAGACTTTGTCGATCAATACAAGTTGAAGATGTCGATTATGTAAGAGAGTTGTCGATTCGGTGGACAAGTTGTCACTTTGATGGTTGTCGATGTCAATTTACAATCTTGTTGTCGATTTCGAGACTACTAATAAACTATCTAGTAACCAAAGGTTGTTTTGGACAATTTCCTTTACTAGTTGACAATATTTCAAGGTGTCAAATGGGTTGCCCAGGATGGCGAATGAATTTAGAGTGTAATTTTAATTACTTTAAATCTAGTCAAGTGTCCTTAGTGAGTCTTAAGTGTGTTGTAGGTTTTAAAGAGTCAAAGTTCAAGTCTCTAGGTGCTTTGATGCATTTTATAGTTCCTCGGACTTTATTGTGTTTTTTAGTTCCTATGTCTTTAATTAATTAGGTAGTTTCTCGTGTTCAATGTTTAGTCTATTTCCTATGTAATAATCCCTCTAGATAATGAGGTGAATTCTCAAATGTCAGTAAATATTGAGCAAATGAATATTTGAGATTTTCCTCTCGGTAAACAAATATCTTGGATAGTGGATTACTCTTGATTTTTGTATCCTTGAAAAGTGGATTTTTCTAGGTGATGAGCCAAAGAAGCTTTGTATCCTTGGCTGGTGGTTTTCTGTAAGCCTTGGTGGTGAGCTTATTCAATTTCGAAGTTCTGTATCCTTGGCTGGTAATTTCTATAGGTCTTGGTGGTGAGTTTCATCAATCCCGATTTTGATTCTCAGCTAGTGTTGCATCTTGTACGCATTGGTTTCGATCGTATTCTATCCTTCATTTGCATTTACCCAGTGATATCCATTTTATACACTTTGACTCGTTTAAACTTTCATCAATAATCACTCAAAACAACTCTCGCCCATCCCGCACCTGCATCAACATATCCCTGAGGTGGAAGGCCCTTGAGCTAATAATGTTCATTATATTCGGACAATTTAATTTGTTTATCTCTCCAGTTTAAACATCTCTTTCGATTCAATTCTTGCTCAATGTTAACTCGAAAGAGCCTGTCACACTCCACACTCCTCGTGGCTAAACTTTCAAAAGGGAATATTGGTGATGACTATAGCAGGCGGCATTCATGTGCCACTTAACCATCTGTCACCCATTAAAGTGGGATTCGGCGTGTTGCTTGCATTACGTTTTCATAAAGTGAAATCCAGGATCCACGGTTACACGTCTGTTTTTATGGCAAGGTCGCACAAGAATTCTACTTTTACATCCCCTTCAAGTGTAATGAGATGGACAAAATTTAAGACATGATTCATTGAGTTCCTCAACTGTTCAAAAGTACCAAGTTGCAATATTCGGCAAGTGCCCAGATGGGAAAAATATTCCTATAGTTTGCATAGTGCAACATGCAATTCTTCTTGAAAGCTCCAGTAATTTCCTGTCACGCAAAATTATTCACCGTCAGCAATGTGTATATAGAATGAACGAAGTCAACCCTGCTGACACTTAGAGGAGTAATTAAACTAATATATTTTCTAAACTCCGATAGATTATCTCTATCTTCCACATGTTTGATTAAACTAATCTTCACTCTCTTGAAAAATGATCGGTACTAATTATGTACAAAACCAATCACTGTACGTGTTGGTTAGAAACATCGTGGTACTTTTTTTTATGGAGAAACAATCATATATCACCTGTTGAGGAAAATCACCATTTTCCATTTGGGAATTAATTATCAGCTTTGCTGCTCGATGTAGGGGAGCTGGATCCCTTTCCGCCTGATGAGAAGAACTTGTTAGATCAAGGAAATTGTGCATATTATTTATACGTAACATTGAGGTGCGATAGTTTTTGTGCACGGGCAATTTGGCAAAGGAAAACTCGAAATGATTGCAATTATTAAAAATGAAAATGCACAGGTCGCTTTTTGTATTCAACGTTTCCAAATAATCTTTTCCACAGTGAACTAGGGATAGCTAAACACGATATGAAAGATTTTGACCAAAAAAAAAAAAAAATGATATGAAAGATAGATATGATGCAATAAGAGAATACACAAACCTGCCCAGCATGAATCAGACCCATCATAGCCCATGAAGTCTGAACCAAGTTTGATCTATTTCCTTCAAGAGATACATATTTCTGCCTCAATCAAAAAATGGTTAGAAAATCCATTCTTTTAATTGGATGACTAAACTAGGAATGTCATAAAAATATTATAACATAATCATACTTGATATTGCTTCTATTTCTTTTTCAAGTTCGTCTTAGGGATAAGATGCAAAGCTCTGTAGTTGGTTGGAGGTCTAACTTTGGCTATTGCCAGAAATTTACTTGTGAAATTACTAACTTCACGTTCATTTAGATTTCATTTCATTGTGCAATTCCTGACAAGTCCTATTCATGTTCTTTTTTCCGTTCTCGAAGGAGTTATCAAAGTCAATCGAACATTTTCCGGAATACTCCCAAAATAATCACCTTTCTTGGGCAAGAAAGGTAGCTTTCCCCCCAGCCACCATCCTGTAACTGTATCTGAAGGAGAAAAGCTACGCCTTTACGAATAGCGGTGCAATTCTTGTAGCTTTTGCCGGCGGCTGCGAGTGCCTTGAGCGCAAACCATGTGGAATATGTAAAACAAACTCCCCACTGTCCATACCTACACATAATAGTTCTCAAGTTATCTTGTCAGCTTGTTTTTGAATTATCCATATTAGTCAAACATAAGGGAAGACGGACATGCATACCATGATCCGTCTTGCATTTGTGCGCTTTCGAGGTATCGGACAGCATTGGATATAAAATCTTGGATCTCTTCGCTCCGGTGCCTTGGACACAACTTCTTGAACAGAACTAAAGCTTTGATGGCCGCTGAAGTGCATTCAACGTATTCCCGATCCACGATGACTTCGTCGAGAAATTCAAGTGGATTGAGGAGCTACACCATACATAACTGATATGAGATTTCAGAAGTATAAATAGAAATACAAGCCACGATTTATCTCATATATATAGCATAGGCTTCTTCTTAAATGACGAAGTGCGTACTTCCAACCAATTTGCGGCAGTTGCGGGCTCCCATGCTGTCAATCCACCATTTTTACGCTACAAAACGGTGATGTATGAATGCATCATGGTATTACATTGGAAACACACTAAGAATTGACGTAAGACATTATATATCGCGTATTTTAACGTTTTTGGAACACCACAAGTATAGTTGGCTATACTGCAAAATCATATGCTCTATTGACTGACACTTACCTGCAGAGAAAGTATAATGTTGACCGCATCATATAGTCTCTTTGGCTCTACCTTCTCACCTACGATTTCTGGTGGCATTTGTGAGAAAAGCAAGCAACACTGTATGAGCAGGAAGGAGATCAAATTAGGCACCAGAAAATCTTAGATCTGATGACTATTCACCATCTTCAAAAGAATTTACCGTTAAACCTTCTGCGGTGCAATCAGATAATTGCCAACCTTGATCTTGATCCGAAAAAGTCCAAGATCCTTTAGAAAAATGACGGTACATGCTTTGGAAGTCACCGGAAGGATTATCATTGACCTTCAATATCAACATGTAAATATATGTGTCGGTGTAGCAAAAGGAAATGCTAGGAGATGCCCGCAAACTGAGATAAAGATTTAACCTGTGATCTCCTAATGAAGTCCTGCCCTTTCCTGAGTATTGGCCCTATTTCGCTGGTTAGGTTACTAGCGAGCAAAGCTTGGATTCCCAAGCTTGTATCCCATAGTTGGCTACCAAAACTCTGCGTATGGAATGGCACCATCAAATTTAGTTTCTTTTCCATATAATCCTTTTAATGCGATTAATCATTTAACCAACCTGAATCTTCATTCCATCTTCAGCAACCCATATAAAATCTTGAATCCTAGCTAGATGCTTCTTGAAGTATTCACCATTTGGATCCTCCACCCAACAAGCAAGCATACTTAATGCCTGTTAATTAGCATATATTTATCCATTAAGTTGTGTTATAAGGATATGGGTCATCTACAATGTACCTTCTAATTACCTTTCCTATAGATACCAGTGTAATGTATCGGCTGTTCTCATCTTCGTAATGAACATGCTTCATAGTCGTTTTAAGAGCCTTTTCTCTCAACTTGTTTAGTGGCCAGTTGTTGAGAAAAGGCTCGGATAGTAGGTAAAAACCATCCCATAGCAAATTCACTACTGAAGGACGCGAACGATAGAGATCCTCCTATATGAATCATAATTAGGAAAATATGTTAGAATCTTAATAACACGTGAATTAGTAGAATCTTAATAACACGTGAATTAGTAATTTGGTGCAAGCTAACTCTTGCCTTGGCACATAGATGTCGAGCTTTTGTCCAAGAGATGTTGCAATAGGGTTGAGTTAGAAGTTCCTCTCTCAATTGTTGAACGAGAGGTGTAATTGGTGCTACATATCTTCTTCCATACAAATATGATGCGGGCATATAAAGGGTCCGAAAATAGCACCACAGCTTAGCTGCATAATGGACAGGATATAACCAGCAACTCTAAGACGAAGAAACAAAATCTAATGGACACAACTGTCTACAATGAACAAAATTCCGGAAAAAAGAAAATCTGGACTTGCTCGCGAATTCCTAAGGCACCTCAACAAGACAATGGCGCATGTAGCAAGAGGAAATTGAACAATAAATTCTCTTCTTTATGGTCACGAATTTGAATCTAAGTTAATAATCTTGGGGGCTCAAGTAATCATTCTGGTATGGTACATGGAAATGTCTTGGCAAACCTGGATGCAGGGGAAGAAACGAGGGAAGCAACAGTAACTCAGGAGGCACTGGTTTGGTCCCGGACCAGTCATAGAGTCCAAGTATCTACCATAAATAAAAAGGCAATACGTCAGTCGCACTCCGCATCAGGGAATACATATTGTTTAAACTTGTTTAAAATTTATAGTAT
Source organism: Eucalyptus grandis (assembly GCF_016545825.1). Classification (NCBI taxonomy): domain Eukaryota; kingdom Viridiplantae; phylum Streptophyta; class Magnoliopsida; order Myrtales; family Myrtaceae; genus Eucalyptus; species Eucalyptus grandis. The sequence goes on from NC_052615.1 coordinate 36,639,546, forward strand.
ATGGGGCTCCCAGTTTTCAATGGTTCAGTTTGGTGCGGCTTGTAACCATTTAGTATCATGTATTGAGGTGATTTATCAATTAAAGGATCATGGATTGTCACTAGAAGCAAAAAATTTCTTACAGAAAGCCAAATCTTTCCATAGAAGGATATGTGTGTGGCACCACCGCGATCGAGAATCCACTTTCTCCCTCTGGCACAAGCATGGTCCTCGCCACCATCAGGACCTTCTCCAAATATACGCATGCATATATAGTTAAGTACTGTACTGAGCATGGTGCTGTGGCCCTCTACATGTAAGCCCCATCCACCATCTTCATTCTGCGATGCATTATTTAGCACCCAACAATGTAAAGATAGAGCACAATTTTCTTTTTCATATACAACTTAAAATGGAATTACATTCTCAAAATTTGCAGTAGGATTATATGCAAAATAGACAAAAATCAAGTACCTGATGATTGTACATATATCGAAGCATCTCCTTTCGATGTTCTGAAGAGAAGACAATGTTGAGATGACCAGTAATGAACAAACATATCACCTGCATTTTGTTGTTAATGAAGAAGTCAAGGGGCACGGATTGCTGCAATTGGTACGACTATCACGTGATGATCAGTCCTTCCTCCGACAAGAAAAGTATAATGATCATGACCAAATTATGGATATTGTCTGACTAATACTTTTTTACCCTTCATTCACTGTCCTATCAGGTAAAAAGTAATTAGAATATCTTTCTAGCAACACTTGGGTACGCACATCGAGTAAGTAGAAAGTATTCTTTTCACTCGATTCGATAAATAACGTTGATAACACATCTCCAGAAACATTATTATTCACACGGGGTAATGATAAAACCACATATTTGGTCCAAGGTTTACACTGACCAGTGCAAACAATAACCAAGAAGACTCAAGAACGCTAACCAAAGGAGGGTGAAAGAAGAGCACGCCGGAATTTTCTGCAGGCCAATGGCCATCGCTGGCTTGCAAGGCTGAAAAGAAATTGACGCTTCTCCTCAATGTGGCGATGCCTTCTCATGTGTAATCTCTTCTTCTTCCGCTACCTTCACGGGAGGAATAGTTTGTTTGAAGTTCTTCTCTCTTAGAAACTGCAATTGCAGAACGAAGAACTTTTTAACAGGTCCATTGACTGATTCTCTGTGGGATGATCCGTCACTACCGACACCGTAACTTAATAACTGGTGATGAAATCTAGTCCGTCATTTGAGTCAGTTTTATTAGTCTATAATCGAATACAAAATAAAAAGAAAAGAATTTTCAATCCGTTAAAAAGAGCTCCTCGCTAATGGACCTCATCATGATAGGATGGAGAAATGAATCTGGTAGCTGGGTCCGTGTCCTCGGCCAAATGGAAAGGAGGTCTGGACCCGCTTCTGGACCCGTTTTGACCCCATTAGAAAGAACGGATAGCGTGCAACAAACTGCGGTTCGATTCCCCAGAAGTTTTGCGACGATGGGGCATTAATCGAGATTAAGCGTCAGCAATATTCAGCAATTTACCTGCATTCGCCATAGGAGATCTCCACTGGGCTTGACCTTGAAGCGGTTATTGTAAAAATGACGGCGAGCTTCCTCCACCTCGGCGCGCTCCTCCAGAGTTCCTGCGTCGGGATCGAACTCCCATATCTGCCTCCCGGCATAGTCGTTGGTGCTGTATATATACGGACTATTCCCGCCTTCTGCAATCTTTAGCCTCCACATTCCTCTCCCTTCCTGAAATCACAATTAGAAAAATTTACGTACGCCCATTATCTTCCTTTTTGGGGCCAAAGAAAAGCAATTACATATATCCTCTTTGACAGATTATTTACTTTTCAATGGTGGCAAGATGGTTGTATGGAGTATAGACGTACCTGTTTTGCGCTAGGTGTAGGAAGATGGGAGTGGTCGAAGGAGTTGGAATGTCAAATGCGTGTTGTAATCCCAAGAGTATGGGGGTATTATTTATACACCTCCATAAGCAAAATGAATTGTGTTGGACCTGCGGAGATTTTAGAATATATTCATTAATGTAAGCTACATTAATTTCAGTTTATCTCTGCTGTGTTGTATCAATCCTATCATGTAGATATAAGGGTGTAACACAGATTTAGGTAATATGAGTGGATGACATGTTTTTATAAGCATGTCAAATATGACATGCCTTATAAGACATGTCAGGTGACATGACACAACTATCACGATTATAAATGTGTCATGGAGTTTGGAGTTGACTTGATGGATACTTGCGAATCATGCAAAAAATATTTTTGTCCATGATAACACTGGACAACACATATTAATACGTCTCAACACATTAATTTTAAACGTCTATTCGTGTCTTGAAACCAGGCTGTCCCCGTTACGGGCTTGGTGTCGCTCCCACGCAACTTTCCACAGGAAACATGTGCAAGTCAGTAGAAATGACGATGAGATGCGCTGCCTTAAAGAAAAGATCTAGGAAAATGAGAGAAATTATCAAATGGTGACATTGCCCTGCAATCCTATAACTGATGTTGACTTAAAAAACTATAATAAAAGCCACTGATTTAAGTAACGTGACATTTCGACCAAAAAAAAAAGAGGTAACGTGACATGCTAAGCACGAGATAGTTGTTTGCAACTCCTCAAGTTTGAGATAGTTCTAGAGGTCCTGGAGACGCAAGAGCTGAACTTCGCTCAAATGACATTCCAGATCTCAATCACTAGCCCGAGCACTTTTGCGTGCCACTGCCTAATGACCGCAGTCATCATTGTCAAACTATGGGAACTTTTAATGCTATTTGAGGTTCTCTTTTTTTCTTTTTTTTGCCAAACCTTTCTCATTTGCAAAATTTCTGATCAAGAGTGTTTCATTTTTGAGGTCCCTTTTTTGCCTAGCTTTCAAAGGACATTTTATAGCATATCGTCCGGCTTCTTCTCCTCCAGCAAGATTTCTTGATTTCCTTCTTCGCTGGAATGTGCCTCGAGGTCAATACGCGCGATTCGGCGACAGCTAATGGAATTTCCAATAGCAACTTGTCCGACCATAACGTAATACCAGTTTACAACTTTTTTTTTTTTTTTCCTTTTCCTTAAAATAGATTACGTTCAAAGCGAAATGCTTGAGTAACGGCACCGTCCCTCTTAAAAAAGCAACGGTGCCTTCCCTGCCAAGCAATTCCTAAAGATACCGGTTAAATTGCTTAGCTTGTTTCCTTTGAAAATTAGGAAGGAAAATATCCCCTTAATGAGATGATTGTGAGATTCCTTTTATGATAAAAATAAAATAAGGAAAATGATTAATTTGAATAAAACCAATAAAATGCCTATAACAATATAAAATTTATGATTCATAATTATTCACGTGATCACCAATTGAATAACCTTGATTCGAGAGCTCAAATTGAGCAACCATGGCCTTGAGCTCCGTGACTCGAAAAGATCTTTAGGACATGATCGGTATGAGCTTTGCGACTCAAACCCATGATTGTTGCAAGCTCAAATGAAGCGGCCATTTCTACGAGCTAGAATCTTAAAATTTTTCCTTTTTCACACATATTCCATGACAACCACATCAGAGTAATAAAGTGACGCCGGAGAAAAATCAAGTCCATGGCTAACTGTTTGGTAAAAGAAATAAACTCTAAACAAAATTTGAAAGTCCAAAGTATCTATGTTATGTGCATATTGGGTAGTTAGTATTCTTCATTCATGAATTCTTAAATGTCATTTATTTAATTTTGGGCAATATTCCACCATCTAAATTTGTAGTCAATTACCTCTTGGATTTCCTTGTCTTGAATAATGTCATTAGATTTGTATCTTACACAAATGCAAAATCATGATTTGCTCCTTCGGTTGCCCATAATAGACAAGATAAAATGGAGAAGTACATCAGAAGTGCCCTAACTTGTATACAACGCTCACTTTAGTGCCACAACTTTTCATTGGCTTATTTAAGTGCTAAAATCAGAAAAAAAAAAAAACAATCACTTAAGTGCCTCTGGCGAAAAATTCCAGCTAGAAAAATTACTTGACTTTTACAATTAAAAATGTTACTTGTTGTGGCATTTTTTGACACTGAAGTGTTCACTTTTTCATTAAGATTGGCACTGAAATGATCTTTTTTTAATAACGATTAGTATTGAAGTGATCATCTTTTTACAATTACTAGCACTAAAGTGATCACTTCTTAACTTGCTATACGACATCGTTTAGGGTTTTTTTTTTTTTTTGGTATTGAAGTGATCACTTTTTCATTAAGATTGGCATTAAAGTAATCACTTTTAACAACAATTGGCACTGAAGTAATCTTTTCTTTTCAACACTAGCACTAAAGTGATCACTTTTTTAACTTACTAAGTGACGTCATTTAGAGATTATATGTTGACTGGGCACGTCGGCAAGTCACGTAGGATTGAGAAATTATTAAAATATTGCCATGTCAGATTTTTGACGACTTAGATTGGAGTTGACACTTAAATGATCTTTTTTTTTTTTAAAAAGTGGCACTTAAGTGAGCCAACGAAAAGTTGTGACACTAAAGTAAGTGTCATACACAAGTTAAGGCGGTTTTGGCGTACTTCTCGCCAAGATAAAATAAATGGCTTAGGTTGCACTGCGTCATGCAAGCAACCTCCATGTTCAAACTGCATCGTCTATCTTACTCTTTCTTTGTTTCTTTTACCTCTCATTTTTCGCCTTAATTATGAGAAGGGAAAAAGATTAGCTCCAAAACAGCTTCTAAGGTTTTTATAAATTATCATAGAAATTAAATCTCGACCTTGGTCTTACGTGGTTATTAAATTAAGTGATTTTCTCTATTCCTCAAATATTAGAACTACACTGACTGTTGCAGTATAGGGCAAAGATAAAAGGCAAATTCTGCATCACACAAGTTAATTAGGAAACCACCTTTTCGTCTTAGGCAAGCCATTTCGCGAAGGGCTTTACTAGCATAATGGTCTTTACACTACTGTGTAAATAACAATTTATTACGAGTTATGAATTCTTGAAAAGTGGATCCTTACAACAATTTATAGTTATTTTTTATTTAGTCTTTTGTGGTTCGGAACTTATTGTTAATCTTATAGTAAATTAAAAATTGTCACTCAATCATTTCTCTTTCACGAATCTAGGATATCTCACTACAACTCCATTAGGCATCACTATCACATTGACATATCACTTTGTCATAATTTCTAGTGAAAGATCAAATTGATATGACAAAATGTGAGTAGACTTAGTCAATCAATCGATAATTACCCATTCAACATTCTTATCAATTGTTGTTCTTGGCAGACTGGTGATAATATATGTGGTTATAAGTTTTCACTCCCATTTAGGTATTTCAAGAAGTTGCAATTGCCCACTTGACTTTTGGTGCTCAATTTTCACTTGCTGACAAAGTAGATAATGATAGACACCATTTAACAAACTTTACAATATTGTTTTTCATGTCAATCCACCAGAATTGAAAGACCCCACAAATTTTAGGGCCTTGGATGCATTGAGAGAATCTGATGCTTTGAGTTACCTCTAATATCTCTATTTTTCATTTTTGAATCATCAGGAACACGTAGCTGACCACAAAACCTCGAGGATCCGTCCATGTGATACTGAAGTATGCTTGTCTCCTAGCTTCTACACCTTCTTCAATTTTCTACAATTGAGGATTTTCATTATGTATTGACTTGATTCTGTCAATCAAGGTCAGTTGTATTTAGAGATTAGCTAACTGGCATCATGGTAATGACCCGAAACATCTAGGTTTAATTTTCTCATATGCTCAAGAATATATTTTTGAGTAATGAGGAAAGTTGTCACGTTTCCAAAAGACTTATAAGTTAAAGCATTTGCTACTACGTTCATTTTGCCTTGCTGGTAATTGATAGACGGATGATAATCTCTCATAAGCTCTAATAACTTCCTTTGACTCGTGGTCAATTCTTTCTGAGTTAAATGTATTTCGTGCTCTTGTGATATGTAAAGACTTCTCATTTTTTTCACCATACAAGTAGTTTCGCCATAAGTCACATGTCTTTGAGAATTAATTGTGTTCTGTCATCTCACATAGATTGCATTTAAGATAATTTCATGTTCAATTTAATTCATGCACGCCATTTAGTAATTTAACCTACGTATTTTCGTAGTTTAGTCCATCTAGAATTTTATGGATTATTTTGTACTTTTGCTATATTAATTAAATGAGAGAGCACCAAACAAATTAGTTTAGGTTGCAAGCCAATTATCTTGCATAATAATCATAATTCATGCATTTTCATGCATCATTCATTGCTTGTATGCCTCTAGGTGTTTTGCTTGCTTAGGGCATTTAGGTTCTTTGCATTTTCATTGTTACATTTGTTGTCCATGTTATAAATGAAGCCAAATCTTTTTTAAGGGGTTTTTTTTTTTTTTGTCTTTTCTATTAGATTTGCTTTTAGGTTAAAAGAAACACTTTTATATTAGCGATAGTAAGACGCTAAGAAAGAAAATAGAGAAAAAAGAAAAAGAGAGAACAAAAAAGTGAGTTTTTTTTTTTTTTTGGTGAGGGTTCTCAATCTCTTTGTGCTCTAATCTTAAAAGAAGATTGTCACTTTGTATTCAAACTTTCTTTGAATTCTAGTGGATTTGCAGAGTACCTCTGCTTGAAGACATAGCCTAGGTTTGGATGAACTTCGATAATGAATTTTTCAGCATGTTCTTTTGATTTTGTTCTTTTATTATTATATTCTACCTAATGGATAGTTTGTAAGCATTATTTTTTTTTTTGAATTGGCGTGCGATTCGTAACAACTGATATCAGAGCCTGGGTTGGTTGATCAAGAACATCGAGGTATTTTCGATCACGTTGATTGAAAGCAAATAGTATGTTAGAAGATAAAATCAGAATCGATAAGTTCGATGGGTAGGATTTTGGATGGTGGAAACTCCAAATTGAGGATTATCTTTATAAAAAAGATCTCTATGCACCACTTGAGGATTGAAATCCTGAGATCGCGGAAGTAGATCCAATAGCAGAAGTCGATGGAAAATTCTTAATCTAAAGGCATTAGGTACGATTTGTCTAAGGTTGACGAAAAAGATAGAGTACCACATCGCAAAAGAAAAAATTGCATAAGAAGCTATGGATATTCTAACGAATACTTATGAGAAGCCATCCACATCAAATCATGTATTTTTGATGAAGAAATTGGTTAATATGAAGTTATCTGATAGAGGTTTTGTGCCAGAGCATATTAATAGCTTCGAACTAGGGAAGACGGAGTCAGTTTCCTGCAGGTATGTATTCCGACAGTGGGCGAACTCTTGTTCAAGCTCTTCAGGGACAGTCTTTTAGTAGAAAACTACTTTGACATTTAGTTCAGAGCCTAGAGACACTTAGAGATGCTAGGATAGTAACATTTCTAACTATCTGAGCTGCATTTTTCAGAGGATCCTACCAGGTTGGAGAAGAAGATGAGTTTAGAAAGTCATTGAAAGTTTTTACACAAAACACTCACTTTATTTTAAGAGACTCTGCCCAACACATTACATCCTCTTTGCCTTTTATAAACATTAGGAGGTCACACATAAACAAGGACCATGCATACGAGTCCTAAAACAAACAGAGGCTCTGGAAACTTCCGGTAGAGAATTATTTTTGGCGATATGAATAGTGACAATGAACAGTGATTTTCTTAGCCTACTGTTATAGTAATGCTACAATGACTTGCTACAATGATCTGCTATAGTCACCGGTTTCGTCCGTCACGAGCATTGTAGTCATAGTCTGAGTCATCATAACTATGCATTTTTGCCAGGAGATGTTCTTCGTATTTTTGCTCAAGTTTTTACAAGTGAATCTAGTGAGAGAATTTGGTTTGATGAGGATGCTTCCTCTTGATTTTGGAAGGAACTTGTAGTGTCAGCAGACATGTTTGGCTGAGGCCAATTGGATGGTTGAACATAATAGAATGTGTCAATGCCTAGAGATAAGGACAAAGGTTCTTGATCATAGGGGTCTTAGGAAAGATGACCTCCCCATTATGCATAGGGGTCTTGAGAGGACTGTGCAGGGTCATTTGTGTCTGTCATTTCTTGCTCCCGTGATGATGTAGCTTGTTTGAATTCCTCGAGTGCTTTCTTGGCTTTTGGTGTAAGGCTATAATGATCCCATGTAGTGGGTACATTATAGTTTCATATATCTTCAGGAGTGGTTTTATTTTCCTGGCACAAAACTCTTTGAAGTTCTCAGTACCGGTGTTCACAGCAACCAATAGGTCTTGGAAAGGATTTGTAAATCAGAGCTTCTGTAATGCGCGGTTGAGGTTAATAGGATGTGGTTCTTATAATTTATGGAGCATTGGTAATGCTACCATTGTTTTTTTACAAAAGCCCATGGACGTCGGAAGAATAGAATAGTGTGGACTTTTGGGTTTGGTTGGATGGTTCTCAATTCTTGCTGTAAGAACTGCTTCCAATGAATGAGAGGATAAAATCAATTGAGGAAGGCTAAGAGGTTTTTGTCACTTTCCTTTTCAATGTTTTGACCAAGTTCGAATATCCTAGTGAGGTCGGCAATGGATCTTTTGGTTGGAATTTCAATAGCTATTAAGTACTTATTAATTGAGTACCATAATAACCATTGCAATTGATTAGGGAAGTCTTCTTCCTTCCAGATTAAAAGATGTATGAACGGATAGTCCGAATTTAATCTAAAAGGATAAAGAATTGAACATCCATGGAGTTTGAATAGATCTGTGCGGTTGCCACATGAGGTTTTTCAGATTTTCAGTAAGATTGTCATTCTGGACTTATTCAACAATCTCCTAAGGGTAGTGCTAGCTTGGCCAATCTCGTATTCTTTCAATCTTATACTTTTCATTGTGATGAAAAGTATGGAAAGCACGTCTCATGATGTACATGTTGATTTCTGCTGGTGCCTTTGGTTTTGACAAAAAGTCAGCAAGCATGTTTTTCTTTCCAGCAATGTGTTTGGTTTCAAAAGAGTATTTTGAAAACCATTTAACCCATTAAAGCAGTTGATAATTTGGAATATGCTTTTGTTTGAACTTGCTCATCTAAGGAAAAGATGCAATGTCTAATTTTACTAGGAAGTGATGGCTGATGAAATGGAATTCAAACTTTTTTATTCCATTTTTCACTGCCAAGATTTCTTTGAAAGTGGAGTGATAATGCATTTCAGCCTAGGAAAATTTTCCATTTTTGTAGGCACACAGGTGTTTCTTACCATTAATTTTTTCGAACAGGATGGCTGCCTAGTATTCATTACTGGCATCAGTCCAGAGAATTCTCTTCCCTGTTGAAGGGATTTGCAATGGGGGAAGAGTTTGCATAATCTCTTTAAGTTCAATGATTGCTTTAGTATGAGATTTTCCCCAAGGTGGAGGATTCCTCTTCAGCATTGATTGTAGTGGAATCAGTAGCTTTGCAATGTTTGGAACAAAGTCTCAGAGATAATTAATTATCTCAAGAAATTGTTGCATTTGCTCTGTCGTGAAGTTCTCTTCAAGAAATTTTAACAATTCATAAGCAATGTGTGGTCCAGGATAGTATGTCCATTTGTTAAGGTGCATACCAAAAAATTCAATTTCTATTGGGGCAATAGTTATCTTTCTCTGAGAAAGCATAATCCCATGTTTTTTAACGATTTATGCAAACTGCCCAAGAAGTTGGCAGTGAGATTTTTCATCAGGGCTGTAGAGCAGAATATCATCAATATATATTGTTGCACTTGACAGGATTGGTTGGAAAATTCGACACATGGTCTTCTGGAATAGGGATGGTGCTATTTTTGGGCCAAAAGGAAGAACTTTCCATTGAAAATGTTGGTTCGGGATGCAGAACTCTGTTTTGGGTCTATCTTCAGGATGGATACCCAATTGCCAAAATCCGGCTTTGAGATCAAATTTGGAGTAAATATTAGCTTTTAATAATCTGGTAAAGAGGGAATTTCTGGAAGGTAAAGGAAATGTCATTTTAAAGGAAAAGGTTTAGGGGCTGATAATTTATTACCAGCCACATCTTTTCTCTATTTTGCTCGACTCGCTCATTGACATAGAAGGCTTTACAAGCCCATTGAGAATTTGAAATTTCAATAAGGTTTTGTTGCAGTAGTTCTGAACATTCTTTCTGAGCAGCAACTAGAAGTTCTGGGTTCATTCCCATATGACTTGCCTTGGTTGGATTGATGTCTTCATTTTTCTTGAAAGGAAGGTGAACAAAGAATTCCCGAAGAGGTGAGGGATATGTGAAAAAAGTCTTCAGATTTTGAATTTGAATTAGTTTCACTAGGAGTTTGGTAACAAGGAATGACACAAAGAGTTTGTTCAGATGGTTCTTCATCCGCAAAGAATAGAGATTCGACATCATTATAATACTTGACTTATTCTTTATGTGATGTATCAAATGATTCTGACATTTTCTTGCCTAGGGACAGTTTTTTGGTAAAATGGTCCTTTTGGTTGCAGATGAAGCATTTGATCATCAGCTCCTAGCGAGAACAGGCTCTATCGAGTTCTTTGTTGTCCATGAGATAAGTTTTGACCATTTGGTACTTCAAACACAAATCATCAAGGTACAGATGGATCTTTTGTGGTATTTCTCCCAAAGGAATATCTATAATTCTTCTTTGTCTATTGAGAAAGGATTTCTCAACCTGCTGGGATAACTCTTTGGGGATGGAAGTCAGAAAGATTTGCTTTAGGTTTAGATCAACTCCAATGCTATAGAAAAGTTTAAGCATTTCTTGATAATGTTTAGCAAGATGTTTTTTCTAAAGAGAGCAGCATTTTTTTTTTTCCAAAATTTCTCTTCTTTTGAGCTCATGAAGGTCAAAAGGTTTTCCAACGAAAAAATGATACAGGAGGGTAATGGCATGGCTAAAATTTGGTGAGAGTAAAAATTGAACATGGTCTTATTTTATCACCAATTGCCACTAATGTTTGAGGCTTCCTATGAACTTTATGACAAAACTAAAAAGGACATCATATTTATCCTGATTGGTAAGAGCTTAGGCATTTAACCAAGTATGGAATTCCCCAAATCTTTCCGGCCATTTGGAATAGGGAGTATCGTCAACAGTAAAAAACTGTTTGGAGGAAGTGGTCACATTCTGAGAAAGATTGTTTGTTTGAACCACATCTGGTTCAGAAGGGTTGGATTCCATATCTTGATCTGGAGGGTCGGCCATGAATATTGATGAAGTTACTGGCACAATAGGAAAAGAATCAATGTCAAGAATTGAGAAGGATGGAGATGATGAGAGGGATATTGATTCTGACTCAATATCAGAGTTATTTGGAAAATCTGGTTCTGATAGAATCTGATCCTTTGAAGTGATAGGATCCAACTATTTTTCTTGATTGCCCAGATCTCTTGGGAATGATTCTAACGGATTTGATAATATCATTTGGCTTGGCTTTTCCTTTATAACAAGTGAGGATTCTTCAGGTATCTTCTCTTTTCCCTTTTCTTTCCATATTCGGTCAAGTTCTTTGAGACGATTTCGCATCTTTACCACATCTGTCTTATTTTGTCTGATGGGGGCTTCTATGAGAGCAGCAAAGATAGACGTATTCTGAGATGGTAGAGGAGGCGAATATTCTACTCGTAATGTAGTTGGAAATGGGTTGAAAGGATTGAACCTTCATTCTTCAAGGAGTTGGATTTGTCTTTTAAGCTTTTCTATTTCCACCTTGGGGCTTTCAAGATGATGATATCCCAAATGTTGTCTAGATTCCAAGGCATGAAGCCTTTTCTGGAAGTCCAAAAGCATCTTTTTGGTGGTTTCATCATATCTTCGAAGATCTTGTTGCACATTCACAATTTTGGAGTCAATTGTTTTAAACACATTGTTGTGTGCTAAAAGAGTCTCTGATTGCCAATTCAGGTTAGCTTTAGCAACAAGAGTCCTTTTCTTTCTTCCATGTTCATCCACGTCAGTGGGGGCATGTATCTTGGGAACATGTTAGTATCTCCTTTGTGGATCGATGAATTCTTCTGGGGCAGGGAATTAAAGTTTCGAGCTTTCACGTGTGCGAGGAGGAAAATCTGCTTCTCGAAACATAGTAATGGAAGAGCTGGGTGGTGTTGCTTGTGGAGTCTCAAATGGGTAGGAATGTTTTTTCGCCCACTTTTGGACTTGCTTATAAAATGGGGAAATGACTGGTTTTCTTTGAGGAGGAGGTGATGGTGGTGGAGTTGGTGAACTTGAGGATGGAGCAATGAACTCTGATGGTAGAGTTGGTGCATAAGAAACCATAAATTGGAATTTATCACACTTTCCAAGAGCATCAACGGAGGAGTCTTCGTTCAAGTACCTTAGGTACATAGTATCCTTTGACTTTCTGTGCTTCCATCGGGGTTTTGCATTTGGGTCTACTTCGTCGAGAGAATTTGTACAATATGAACATTAACAAAAAGGATCCCAAAAGCAGTGACCATACTTGTCCTTGTAGTAATGGATAGGTTTTCATTACCTTGGAAATATTGAACAAGCTTTTTGGGGTTTGGCTTGGAAATTGACTCAGGAACGCATGGTTCAATCATGAAAAGAGTTTGGAAGATAGAAGGACTTTCTTTACTTTCCTTGCCAAATTTGATGGAAACAGTGCCATCTTTCTTTTTGACGAATTCAGAATTTGAAGACTGGAAAGGCTTGTTGTTCTGATGCAACTTTTCATAGTTGGTAATCCATGTCTTCGAAGGGAGCTTGGCCAACTTTTCCTTTGGAATTTTCTTGGGAACATGAATGCAGGATACTTGATCATTTTGCATAGAGATGAATAAAGCATCTTCATTTCCATTGTGGAAATTCATGTCAAGAGCATGGTTCTGCACTCAATAAACCATTTGGTAGTGCAGTGTTGCTGCTACAAAGTCAGCAATTTGGGGAGCTCTAGTGAGCTGAACTTGGACTTTTAGAAAGGAAAGTAGATGGGGGTTTTGAAAGAGCGATATTAAAGTTTGGATATAAGGTTACAAAGACTGTTCCACCATTCAAAGTGGTTTGTACAATACCAATACAAGCATGCTGGTATTCTAGGAACCGTGTATCTAATAATGTGATTCTTGCGACAACCGGCAAGCCCTTACGACCATGAAAAGCAAGAGTAAGATGAACAACTCCATAATAGACATGAGAATATCCTTGTTGAGTCTATTGCCTAGGAAACTCTAAAGGGATTTGAAGAGTAACAAAATACTCATTTTTAGTGGCAAGAATGAGATGTTGATCGAACTTGGAGGACTGGACATACTCCTTTACTTCCTTTGGAGTTTGGCGGATGAGTTGTTGGATGGAGCGGATGGGAGAAAATGACGAGGTGGGTTTAGCAAAAGCGGAATATGGGTTCATAAGGGGAAGTTGGGTTTCGGAGATTTTGGTTTCATCGCTAAGAGAGACTTCATAGAGATAGTCAATCTTAGAGGTGTTTGACACACGAAAATCTGAAGGGGTTGAAGAAGATGGAGACACAGTGAGAGAAACTGGTGCTTCTAGTATTTTTGGATCAATTATGATGTGAAGAGATCTTTTCAGCACTGGATTCACCTACTGAAAGCTATAATATCGCAATGTAGGGAAGTTCGAGCACCATGAAGGATGATTTGACTCTGGATGATGCTGTGAGTAGCATCATGGATGAAGAGATGGGGAGAAAAGTCTCAAGTGCAGATGATTTTTTGGCATCTACATCTTCAACGGCAATAGTAGCGGAGAAATTGTGGAAGAAGTAAAAGCAGAGGAAAATTCAGTAGGTGTGATAGGTCACAATCAAGGGATAAGAGGCATGTGCAAAAGATAAGTGCTGGTTTTGTCACCAAATCGGGCATCGGAGGTTTCGGTGTGAAGCTTACAAAAAGAAATAACAAGGTGAGAATCAAGCAGCTACTTATGCTAAAGAGCTTGTGTTTGTCTACAAGATTTGAGTTGACGACAGATAAGTGATTGTCGTGACCTAAATTTTTCGGGTGTGAACCACCTAAAATTAGGCTAATGGATTGTTAAGCTTAGACTTAACTCGGGCTCTCCCAAGCCCATACCAATTCGCGACTTAGGTTTAAATTCTTAACATACATATAGATTTTATCTAGGAATCGCCACTAATCTATTTTTTGGTGGGTCGATTAGAAACCCAAGTAAAGTAACAGGAGTTTTACCTTACTCCTACGAACCAGAAACTATGGGTATGGGGACTTGGTTACACTAGATTTCTCTAATGCTCTTTCGGTACCATTCTTTTATTTTCAAAAATGCTTTTGTAGGCAGCTTGGATTGATTTTAAATCTATTTTTCTAACATGTGAGGCGATCATAGGGGTGCGCAATCCACCAATTTAACACCTAGATTAATAATGAATAAATTGCAAAACTTACCTCAAACTAACGAAAGTATCTTCAATGTTAAATTATAATCCACATCAAGAGCCCTAGATATGATTTCTAATTAACACTAATTTTTTTTGTTTTCACTTATTTAATAAGAATCATGCCTTATGCGATGCATGCTACTAATTTAATAGGAAATGACATGGCATGTCAATATGACCTAAACTATATGACATGAGTAAAGTAATGCAATAGTTAAATGTGTAATCTAAATTAACCAAATGACCTAATTCTAATGACGGGCAATTTCTAATTAAATGAACCTATCAACAATCTCTAAATGACGTGCATTTTCATGAACCTAATCTTATATGACGTGCACATGATTTCTATTTTTCTTAATAAGCATGCAATCTATCTATGAGAAATTATCTAAATCTATAACTAATAAACATGCAATCCTAACATGCAATGACGTGCGATTCTATATGACATATGCATGATGATTTTTATTTATTTATTAAAATTCGCAATTAAAGTTGATACATAATCAAATGTGCAATTTAAATTAAAGAAAACTAACATCCTAAATAAATGCATTCTTTTTTGGATTTTTATTTACGAAATTCGAAATAAATAAATTTCCTATTCTAAACATGCAAAATAACCCTAAAACAAGTAATATTCTAACATGAACCTAATCTAACTCAAATATATATTTTTGGAGTTTTTCTTTTACAGGAGCAATCAAATAAAGGCATCAAGAACAACACCGCACCAAATCAAGCAAGATATCATCCATGTCCATTTAATTTTGGGAAATAAATTGACGAATCGTATCTCGCGTATGAGATCGGATTGGCCAATTTTTAAATAAAATCACGAATCGTATCTCGAGCGTGAGATCGGATTGACAATTTTTTCGTACGATTGCGGGTCGTATTTCAAGCGTGAAATTGGACCGTCAATCATATGTACGTTGCGAAATTAGGAAAATTTCCCAATTTATATGGCTATTCAAGATTATGGACACGATAGCATATCGGGAATTCCAATCATGTCCATCGATGAATATTTTCAAATAAGGAAACGGAATTTTCGCAAATCAAATAGATAAGATTTTCACCTAATTCGAATATCGGCTTCGAATTCCAATCCTCAAATGGCTACTCGCGACGCAATGTGGTGGTGCTCAGCAAGGCTCACGGGATGGTTACCCGCCAGGGGCTTTGCGTGCAGCTCCTGAGAGACCTAGAGAACCGCAATTGGGAGATGCTCCAAATTTCTATAAAATAAGTGTGCGAAATCCTCCCTCCTTTCAATGCATACGTCCTCCTTTACTCAAAGGATGTGTGCCATTCTCTTGCGTAGATGTTAGTGACTCAGATGCTTGCTGAATGCCTCCACTGAAGACTTTGACCGAGCAACCCTCTTAGGCCACTTCTACACATTAAAAGAAATAAGAAAGTGGCATCTTCTACGTGTGATGGGTATGAAACCGTGCCAAAAAAAAATCTGCAGTAAAAATAAAGAATAGAACTTTGCAGGATCGGTCTCGATTGTATGGAATCAGACACGTTGTTGCAGCTTGATGTGGCCCAACCAAGGTTACTCGTTGTGGGAAACTCGCTGGAAAGACTTGCAGAAGACACGCTGGGCCGAGATCTCGCTTAGAATTGTTGGGACTTAGAGCGTCGAAATAGGTTCAGCGGTGGCTCAAACTCGTGACCTTTGCGATTGTGACAACCAAACGTGGGGCTGTGGAAGAATTTGGCTTGACCTGGGGTGCTCCTCGGCAAGACTCGCAGATCCACGTTGGCTTCAGCTTGGATTAGTGATCGAAGACAAGCTTCTGAGGACCTGCGAAACAGAACACAGTGATGCTTGGCTAGGTTTCTTGGTGCTGTTCGTGGGTCATGGTGCTGCAGGGGACAAATTTTTTTTTTATTAGTCAAAGTCAGGTGCCCTGTGAAGAAAGAAGACCAGCGGCAACAATGGTCTAGAGTAGTGCAATCTGGACAGGTACGTTGCCTAGCATGATGGTGAGAATTAACAGCTTCAATAGGAATCTCGTTCGGATGTGATGGGATATCAAGTTGCGGCCGTCGCTTGGCTTGCTACGAAGACACTTGGAAGCATGGTGAGGGGGTGCCATGGCTGGACGTTGCCAAAAAACCTACAAACACAACCAAAAAGACTCGTAATATTTGGTGTTGCAAGTGGCCGTGTATTAGATTAAATTTTCCATGAGTCTGAGCATGTCTATGTTGACCGAAGGTGGTCTTAAACTCAGCCCAAAATTTCCTTCAAATAAAACAAATAAGATTAGAGAAGATATGTGAGAGATCTATGCTCGTCAGTGGTGGCCCTGGTCGCTGACGGAGAGCCTCCAAGAAGGCCGTAGTAGCTGGTGGACTGGTTTGAAGCGTCGATGAAGAGCTTGGCACGATTGGATTTCCGTGAGGCACGATAAGAGCACAACAGCGGGGCTCTCTGGCGTCACTGGATGACCACTGGACTAAAGATCATTGGAATTGCTGTGGGGTCTTGCTTGGAGGCTGCGAAGGTCATCGAAGAATGATGTGTTACTGCAGCAGACAAATGGCAGCAGGGTCAGCGTTGAGGGGCAGCCGCGAACTCAGCAAAGTCACGGCCGTGAAGGGGTCTCGACTGTGACTCCTTTAGCTCTCTCTCTTTCACGTAGGTTTTCTCTCTATATTGTGGCCGTATATTCAATGTGTGGCCTCCTCTAACATTTTAACCTATTTATAGGTCATGAATTAGGGTTTTAATTTTTCCAAATTGATAACCACGAAGATTCTTTTTTTCCAAATGCAATATTCACTTTTCACAGCTACCCTATCCAAAAAAATCATCATATCCCGAAAAATTTCAAATTCTTATTTTCTCATGAGATAATTTCCGATTACTTAAACAAAACGGGCTTGGGCCAATTTGCTCGCTTCATGGGCTTAGTCCGGCCTGTCAATTTAAAGCTCATAACCACTAATTCAAATCCACCCGTCATCGGTCCAATAAATAAATGCAAAACATGTAAATTAAAAATAAATGCACCTACATCTATATGCTATGCAATTAATATTTTTTTAGGGATAAAATTAACCCCTAATTTTCTATGTGATAAATGACCAGACGGGTCGCCAAAATTTAGGTGTCAACAGTGATTTATTGATTCCAATGCTTCTTTCCATTACACCTCACGGAGAGACATATTTGATGGTTGTGCCAGCCTATGTAGCATCGACACGGACACGTGACACGACACGACACGACACGTCGACACGTCATTTCTTAAAAATAGAGAATTTCGACACGTTCCGACACGTTATATATTAGATATATTTTTATATATAAATACATAAATAAATAATAATAAAAATAGCCTAGAATTAATTTACACAAAAAATATTAAATAATATCATTCATTATTTTATTTTGTTACAATAATACACAAAACTTAGAGGAAATAAACATTGTTTAAAGAAAAATGCTGAAATGATATTTTTAAATTTATTTATTTATCATATATAGCATTTTTATTACTTATTTAAGAGTAAAAGACTTTTAAAAAAAATAAAACAATTCTAAAAAAATAAAACTGAAAAAAATTGACCCCGTGTGTGTATATTTATAGAAATTTTATTACTTCTTTTATTACTTCTTTTGTGTATATTTATATTTTGACGCCTCAAGTATTATAAATTTTTAAAATTGACCTCGTGAGTGTCGGAATCGCGTGTCGAAATTCTGGACTCGCGTGTCGGAAAGAGTTGACCACGTGTCGGGACGTGTCGGAGCGTGTCAGACACGTGTCGGAGTGTCGGACATGACACAAAGGCTTCCGGAGAGTGTCCGTGCTACATAGGTGCCAGCAGAGATTTCAGGCAAGTCGTTGTGGGAAATGCCCAAATGTGTCCGATTGTTGGAAAATGAACTGTGACTATGAACATTTTAGGTGAAGATTAAGAAAAATTTGATCTCAATCATTAAACTTGAACAAAAGGTTTGGTAACAACCTTTGGATGTAGAGAGTAGAAGATAATGTCAGGGGTAAGAGTAGTAGCAAAGCGAAAGCGTATAGGTACATTTTATCTTCTCCAAGGAGATAATATCAGTGATATAGTTACAATTATAGTGACTACTGGAAATTTGTCTACTTTTTGGCATTATCGTTTAAGACATTTTGGTGAAAAATGGTGTATAATTGGTACACTAAGGAATATTACTTCCAAGTCTTTAAAAAATTGAGTTAGATCTCTGTGAGAGTTGCATTTATAGAAAATAGAAGGCTATCAACTTTCAATTGAATGGACAGCAAAATAAAGGCTAGAAGCTAGAGTTGATTTATACTAATATGAGGACCAGCTTAAGAACTCTTTTATGGTGGTAAGAGATATTTTTTCACCTTCATCGATGATGCAACAAGGAAGACTTGGGTCTACACTCTTAAAAAAAAAAATCAATAGTATTCGAGATGTTCAAAATGTGGAAACTATGGTAGAAAAAGAAACAAGTTATTAGTTCAAAGCTTTGAAGTCTGATAATGGTGGTGAATATACAAGCAAAGAATTTTTAGAATACTTGAGCCATGAAGACATATACGGGTTAAAGATTATTCCTAGAACTCTTCAAGAAAATGGTATAGCTGAGAGGATGAATATGACTATTCTAAAACGTGCGAGATGCATGAGGTTGCATGCAGGTCTCCCGCTACACTAATGGTCTGCCACAGTTGATGTAGCTATTTATCTTATCAACAAGAGTCCATCTAGTGCGTTAGATAGAGAAATATCACAAGAGCGGTGGTCTACTAAAAATATTAATTATTCACATTTAAAAGTGTTTGATTGTATTGCATATGTTTTAATTAACAAGTATGATAGGAAGAAGTTTGATGCTAAGTCTTAGAAGTGCGTATTTATCGGATATGGTGGCGATGAATATGATCAAAGGCTTTGGGATAAAGAGAATTACAAAGTCATCCATAGTAGAAATGTGGTATTCTGTGAAGAAGAGATGGATAAGGATAATCAAACAGAGCATGAGAAGGCAGTAGAACTAGAATATGTTGAGTTAGACACAATGTCCGTGAAGATAGTTCCAATAGATTAAAGTGCACTTGAAGGAGAGGTTCAAGATGAGCCTATTATCAGTGAGGATGCAATTCAAGAGGAACGCAATGATTTGGAAGAAACTAATGACCTTGGGGAGGTCTACACATATAAGAAAGCCAAATGTAACTTTTGATCCATCGGCTAATACTGTTGTGAACCATGTCTTATATACAAATTCGGGAGAATCGGAGACTTGTGATGAGGCAAAGAAAGACATATCTCACTTGCGGTAGGAGTGTGCTATAAAAGGCAAGATAAGCTTGTTACTTCAGAACAAAGCTTAGGAGTTAACCAAGCTGCCCATAGGTAAAAAAGCTTTGTTAAATAAGTGGATGTACATGATTAAGAATGAAGTAGATGGTAGTATCAAATACAAGGCAAGACTTGTGGTCAAGGGCTTTTCTAAAAAAGAAGGGATCGATTACTTCGAGATATTTTCACCGGTAGTGAAATTGATATCAATTAGAGTTTTGCTGAGTGTAGTTGCAATGGGGGATCTTCATTTTGAGTAGTTAGACGTGAAAACAGTGTTTTCACATGGTGACAAGAATTATACATGGCCTGACCTAAGGGTTTTGAAGTCAAAGGTAATAAGCACATGATTTGTCACTTGAAAAAAAGCTTATATGGCTTGAAACAAGCTTTGTGACAATGGTAGCTAAAGTTTGATAATTTTATGGAAAAAATAAGGATTTGTGTACCGTGAGTCTGATCATTGTGTATATTTTCGCAAGTATGACAATGGTGATATCATGTATCTTTATTTATATGTGGATGACATACTGGTGGCTAGCTCCAATATGTCGTAGATGTTATTATCGCAGTTTGCTATGAAAGACTTGGGAAATGCCAATAATATTATAAGCATGAAAATCATCAGGGACAGGAAAAATAAGAAATTTGTTGTGGCAAGAAGACTATGTGAACAAAGTGTTAAAGATATTTAACATGGACAAAGCAAAACTGATTGCAACTCCTCTAGTGAGTCACTTCAAACTTTCATAGGATACATGTCCGAGCACTTAAGCTTTGAAAGATGAGATGACGATAGTTCCATATGCATCGGCAGTGGAGAGCTTGATGTATATCATAGTGAGTATGAAGCCAGACATTACACAAGTAGTGGAAGTTGTGAGTCGATATATGCAGAACTCAGGCAAAGAGCATCGGAATGCAATGAATTGGATATTGAGATATCTAACAGGTATATCAAACTACTCTCTTTGTTATGGTGATACATTTCTATAATTACATGGTTATATCGATGCAGATTCCTGGGGTGATCAAGATAGTAATAAGAGTATCACTAGATATTTCTTTATAGTTGTAAGTTAAGCAGTCAATTGGATATCTCAATTACAAAAAATAGTGGCTCTATCAATGACGGAAGCAAAGTATATGGCGATCACAGAAGCCTCTAACGAAATCATGTGGTTACAAGATTATATGGAGGAGCTACATCGAAAACAGCTAGTCAGTACAATGTGGAGTGATACTCAAATTGTAGTGCACTTAGCAAAAAATGCAGCTTTTCACTCAAGGACTAGATATATCAAGAAGCGTCATCACTTTGTTAGGTTAGCATTAAAAATAATGAATTGAAGCTACAGAAAATTGATGGATTGAAGAATCCAGCTGACATGTGGAC
The DNA here is from genome assembly GCF_016545825.1 of Eucalyptus grandis. Classification (NCBI taxonomy): domain Eukaryota; kingdom Viridiplantae; phylum Streptophyta; class Magnoliopsida; order Myrtales; family Myrtaceae; genus Eucalyptus; species Eucalyptus grandis. Next base: position 36,660,646 of record NC_052615.1, read on the forward strand.
CAAGGTAATAGACAAAGAGAAGCATATATTCTATACTACTACTATGAATAATACTCTATATTGATTGATAAGGAGCATCGTAGAGGTACAAGTTTTTCAGTAACTAGTTTTTGAAGAAGGATGCAAAATTGCTTGGTGCATCGGGTATATTTATTTTCAAGTGGGAGATTGTTATAGATGAAGCCAAATTTGTTTTAAGGGGCTTTTTTTGTCTTTTTAACTAGATTTGATTTTAGGTTAAAAGTTACACTTTTATATTAGCAATAGCAAGATGCTAGCCGTTAAGACACTGAGAAAGAAAATAGAGAGGAAAGAAAAAGAGAGAATAAAAAATTAAGTTTTTTTCTTTATGAGAGTTCTCAATCTTTTTGTACTTTGATCTTGAGAGAAAATCGTCATTGTATTCAAACTTTTTTTGAAGTCTAGTGGATTTGTAGAGTGCCTTTGCATGGATACATAGCCTAGGTTTAGGTGAACTTTGATAACAAATTTCGCGACATGTTCTTCTGATTTTGTTCTTTTATTATTATATTCTGCTCAGTGAATTGTTTGTGAGCATTATTTTTCTCAAATCGATGTGCGATTTCGTAATAGTCTACACACACATGATCATCTCTCGCATATTAGCGGCCTAGGGTAAAATCAACTAAGAACTTGCAAAACATTTCCAAAATAAAGAGAAAATGTAACAAAAGAGCGTTGGATTAATTTAGTATAATTAAATCCCCATATCTCTAAATCTCCGGTTCATAGAAGTAAAATGTACTCCCGCATTTTACTTTGGTGTCGAATTGACCCATAATTAATTAGTGGTGGCTCATAATTAAATTGCATTGCATGTTTGAAAATGGTTTTCTTGAAACCTTAAGTTGTGAGTAGTATGGGTTTGAGAGATCTACACCAGGCGACGGTGCCATCTTTTTAATGTTTAATCATTTGTACCCGCCTAATGATCCATTAGCTTTTCCTTAGTAGTTCACTTCGAGAAAAGTTGCGACAATAAAGCATTTTTTTTTTTTTTTTTTTAATTTTGTTAGTGTCAAAGAAAATTTATGGAGCAAATGTTTTCTCCAAATAATTTCATTTAAATAAAATAGTTCTACTCTTTACCTAAAAAATAAGGAATTAAACAAAATTTTCTTCACCTCTCGTGATTTTGCATTAGCTTTTTCGCTGGCCTTCCTTTGTTTTGAGATGGAATAACACCTTGGAACCTTTTGGAATGGACTATATTTCTTCAATCAATTGCAACGACCACAGCTAGGGCACATTGGAGAATTGATTTAACCCCAATTTCTCAATCTCCAAAAATTGATGGTTTTATTGGGCACCACACAATTTTAATATGTTTTGTGCGAAAATTTTAAGGATGATCACCAGCAAAACTTTATAAAATTTCAATATAGTGCCAAAAACTTTTAAAAAATATTCCATTTAATTAACTCTGGCAAATCACATTAGATTACCGTCATAATTTAAGTGATGGTTAATATTTGCATCACTTAAATGGTCACTAAAAAAATTGCCACCAAAATATGCACCACACAATAGTTATGATACTAATATGTCATTATCTCAATATAATCTATATTACACAACAGCTCCAAATATTTTCGTATAATAATTCTAGTTTGGGAACATCATTTAATTCTTGATCTGTACTTTACCATATAGAAAGCGAATCGATTATCCCAATTAAAGAATTTGAACCTCAAAAAATATTTTGTGAAATGAGCACATCTTTTGTTAAACGCTTAAGAATAAAATGATCTACCATAACCGATTATAAATTTGAAAAAAGTTATTAAGGAATTCCATTACTTAATTTTAAACCCAAAAAGTAGAAAACTATTATCCATAATACTTGTCATAATGTCAAAGATATACTATAAATATCTAATATTTCACATATTACAAATTTATTCTAACTGTCGGTAGAATTGGATACAAAAGAAAAGAAAATTCATAAATGGAGTCAAGGACAACAAAGTGAAAAAGCGAATGGTGCTATTTCCGTCCTCATTTACACTAAAACGATAAAATTATCATTAATCGTTCAATTGCAATCTAAAGTAATGGCCCTGGTCCTTTTTTTCTATTAATGATAGTTCCATAATTAAGCATTTCTCAAATTTTGTTTTTTTACCGTATCAAAGAAACGTATATTCTCAAATATTCTTGTAACATTTTACATACTTAGTTTAAAATCACCTCACTAATAGTTTTAGAAAAAAGGACATGCTTTGATATAGTATAAAATCGAAAAGTCTCTTCTTTATCATTGATCTTATGACAATTTATCCATTTATTGTCCCTCTTATTTCAAAATCTCACTTTCTTAGTAAACATTTTATTAATTTCATTAGTCTACTATATATATCAAATCTCTTCTTACAATATTGAAGAATTTATCCTTTAAACTTATTATACTAGAGAGATACTTTTTATACCGCGCATGCAAAATGTTAGATGAATATATAGGAAAGCACTAAAAATATTATGCACAGTGAGATATCTTGATATTTTTTTGTGAACGATTCATAAATGATATTAATTTTTGTCAATCTTCAAAAAAAAAAAAAATTCAAAAAAAAAAATTCATACTTTGTGCAATGTTTGATTTAATTAAATTTAATGTATTTAACAATTTATCCATAAAAATAATTGACAATATGAAAAAAAAAACTATATTTCTGAGAAATTTCTCTTTTTGACACAACAAATTTTAATGGAAGTAAAATCTAAAAAAAAAAAAACATAGTGCCTTTAATCTACATTGTAAGTGGATCCTACATAGATATAGACAATTTAAAAGAAAGGAAAATAAGTAAATTTCGGATCATTAATTTAAATTGCAATTAAATGATAGATGGTGATTTTGTCTTTTGGTAGAAGTTGGGTGGATTTAGTCACATAAGGGGTGCAAATAGTGTCGCCCTAAGAAAATAACAATTAAATGTTTGTACTAGTCAAATAGAAAGTCAAAGCAAACATCATTATCTTAATGGAAAAAAAGAATTATCAATTAAATGTTTGTACTAGTCAAATAGAAAGTCAAAGCAAACATCATTATCTTAATGGAAAAAAAAAGAATTATGGGAGGATTGCATAAAATATAAAATGGAAAAATGTGGGAAATGTTACGTACTGGTACCCGAATGCTGTGTCCCCCAATTCTTGGCTCATATTTTTCTTCCATGCCGAGTGAAAATACAGGATGTGACATTGGGGAGTTCCACCCACGGGAATTTTTCTAATTTTTCTTCTTTCTTTGAACCTATTAAGAACCTACTTAAAACCACTAGTATTAGAATATTATAGTGAAATGAAACATCATGATTATCATTATGCACTTCAGCTTGAGATTTGACGGTTGATATTTTTTAAGTAGAGACGCCATGTAGGATTACCTACTACGAGAAAAATGCAATTTGGAGGTTGCTTACCCACAAGATGGATTTAAACATTCATTTATAGTTGTTTACTGAAAGTGTACGTTTTTTTTTTTTCCGAACATATATGACTAGCGTTGACTTAAAATCTATAGAAAAAAGCGATCAAACAAAGTAACTGCTAAGCTAGAGATAGTTGTTTACGCCATGTGATTGATATTCAATCCTCATGCTTTGGTGTGGAAAAAGAGAAAAATATACTATAGACACCGGACATCAAAGCCCCAAACGCATCAGTTAGAAATAAATATGAAAAATGTGAAAGATCGCATGAATGCTTTTCTCGTGAATGAGAACAGGTACCAATTTGGGAGTTAAACAGTCTCTAGCGCAATTAAATTCCCATGACCACATCTCTGGTTGACAGAAGTAAAACAAATTTCGGCACTCGAATTCTAATCGGCCAATAACAAGTTAGTGGGGAAACAAAATCGCGAATAAATTGAGCCTAGCACAATAAAATTATTTCAGCACCTCTGGCAAAGGCGAAAGAGCAAACTTAACAAACGGTTCCCGAATTTTTCTGATCTTTGTTTAAGGTAACAGAATTTGGACCTTTTGTCGTCTTAACCCATTCTCTTTGTTGAGTTAATGAATCGAGATTAAGATTGTGTGTTCGGAATGAAAATGTATTGAACCACACGGCGTACATTAATCAAAATGATGTTCTTTTTCTTAGGAAAACGAACTTTCAATGTTTGATTAAACAATAAATGTCATATTATGCACGTGAAAATACTTTAATCATTCATAACACCTTTAAATGGTTACAATTTTCAAGAATACCAGTTTGCTAAATAGTTTAAACTGAAGGCGTGAAATTCATGATGCACGACGTATATGTTACATAGAATATGTATAGGAGAAAATGGAAACAACTTGACGAAATAAAGCTGATATGTGGTTAACCCACATAGCACATGATGCACAAGTAATATCTACAAAGGCACAAGCGTGCACGCGCACACAAATATAGATTAATTGATCAAATCAATCATGAATACCTCCTTTAAGATCGTGGGTGCCATGCTTTCATCCATGACTTCAACTAAATTTTTATTGTACACTCTATAGACTATTGATAATGAATTCTACATGATGAATTTTCTATTCTCTGCCAATTGATTTGGACAAAATAACGTGATCTCATCTTTCGTTTACTTCAATTCTTAAAGAGAGCACATGAATTATTCATATTCTGTACTCTGTCGTGAAGCAAGCTCCAACATTAGAAAATGACATGCAGCTCATTATTAGTAAGTTTAACGCATTGTCATTAACTTAAATCCAAAGTCCAAATTGGCTGGGGGTTAGAGACGTCCAACTAGGGAATTAGCGACCTATTCAAGTCTCACCAACGGACCAGTTCCAGAAAATTAAGTTAGAGCTACTTGCATAGGCCGAGAAACCTGCTCATGAGTTTACAATGTGCTTTAAGGGCCTCAAAGTAACCTGTGCCTATGCTCACGCATCTAGGTTATTGAAAATAACAAAGTCAATTATCATAGATATCAAATTCCTAGCAAGTATGGATGACTTCTCCATATCAGTGGTCCATTAAATAGAGAGGTGTTGAGCCCATATTCTTGCATACAATATCTGACTTACTCTGTTTTGAGATGGAACAATGGATCATTGTCACAGCTTTTCCAAAGGCAAGCCACTCAAGGGAAAGTTAATGGACTACTAGATGAGAACATAGATTTCTTTCACAAGACAATCACTCGTGTTTAGTACAGACTCTTCCAATCCCTACAATTGCAACTTGGTGCTCGATTTAACATGCAACTTTCTTACCTTTTGGAGCCACCACCAATTAATTAGTATCGATTAGACACCCAAGTAAATTGTGGAACTGCAAACAAAAGATTCAATGGATTAGGAAACTTGATTACATTAGATGAATTTAACGTTTTTTCTGTACATTTTCTCTTTATTTTCAAAAATATTTAAGAAGCATTCTTAGACAATTTCAATCCTAATCCACTAACATTCAATGCGTGATAACACGTAGTAAATCAAAGTAATAAATAAATTACTAGAAACATGGCAAATCCTTTGATGTGTTAAGCAACGCAAAAGCGAAGCTCCATTATCATCCAATGCACCAAGTGCTCTGCAAGATGTTGACTCAAAAACAAGCAATGCATGCACGTTCAAAGCATGAATTCTAAATGCAGTGATGCTCGACACAGCCCATGACACGCGCTTGTGGCTCACAGGATGCTCACCGTCATGCACGTGCATTTACGCGGAACACGTATGCATATGCTGGCCAACGATTTATACACATACAGATTCACAGTTTACCCACATAAACTCGCTGAACTTACACTCTCTCAGCCACCCACCACTCGTGTACGGTCACACTCGGCCATCCCAGTGAACTCTGCATATACCACACTCTCACACGCTCCCATGAACACACATGCACACTATCATGACCATAGTCACTGAACACATACTCTTAGCAGGCAACTATTTTCACTGCATACATACACTCGCTCATTTCAGGCATGCCCACTTGCTGAACACACGGGGCACATATGAACATGTTCACATAGCCGTTCACTGCTCCTGACACGTAACAACGCACTATAATACACGTACTCTCAGCGACTTGCCCAGACAGAAGTGGGGAAGGGCTGGCGGCAGCCGGAGCTTGACTGGGCAATGGTGGTTGAAAGCAGGGCAATGGAACGGTGGCAGGAGCTGGATGACGGGGCTGACCCAAGCGTAAGGTGGGCTGTGGCGGTAAACCTGGGGGTCGCTGGAGGTAGTCACCCCGGCTGGAAGGTGCTGGTCACAGTGGTTGGGAGTGCAGCGGGCTGAGACATGCTAGAGAGGCAAGATGCGTAATGGCCAATCGGGATCGGGGACGAGACAGGAAGAAACGCTGGGCGCTGAAGTGAACTTGCGAGTGAGCAATATAGTGTTTGTGGAGTTGGTGATTGATGGTTTTAATTGTTGATGGGCTTAAGGCCCGTCCGCCCATGCTAGGCCCAAAAGGCCCGGCCCACGGGAATAGGGCCCGTGGATGGGGGAAGGTATAAAAGGGAGGAGAGAGAGAGATGACACCAATTGGAAATTAACGTACGTCTTCTCCTCTCCCGCGCGCTCTCTCCCTCCAAAAAGAACAGTAAGCACAAGGTCACTGTTTTCTCCCCTTCAAGGCGTCGTTGGATCGAATCGGATCGAACAAGGGACAAATTCTCTTCCTCTTATCGGCATTGGTGTCTAATCTGTGGCTAACAAGGTACGCTCGAATCCGTGGTGTGCTTTACGATCGGTGATACGTGTATTCCCTAGCTTCGTCTTCCGCATTGATTTAGGGGTTCGATTTAGTATCGAATCCGGTTTTCGGGGATCCGTTATTCCCAACATTGGTATCAGAGCCAGGTTCACGTTTTCCCGACCCCTTTTCATGTTTTTTGATTGAATTTTCGCGAAGAAAATCGGCCGGCACGGATCGGGGCGAGAAATCTCGATACCCGAGCACTGTTCATCGATTTTTTCGAGTTTCCGTAAGTCAAAATCAAATTATAACGGCATAGGAAGAAAGGCGACATCAAGGCGAGTCCGGTGAGATGTCGTGCGCCGCCGGGCGACGCTGCACGCCCCCACACGCGCGGCCAGAAGCCGCTGTGCGTGGGCGCCACGCGCCCGAAGCGCTGGCATCGGCCAGCGCGTGCGTCCCACGCGTCGGTCGTCGAACCGGCACGTGCGCGACGCCGCGGCGGCGAATCGGCACGGCGCGCCCGGTCGGGCGGACCGACACGTGCGACGTCAGCATGACGTCATCCAACGGTCGGTAACCGTATGGATGACGTCATCACCGACGTCGGTGCCGACGATGTTGGCCGGGCGGTCACCGGCCGACGACCCGACCGGAGACTCGACCTAACCCGAACCGCGGACGCCCGGCATGCGCGCGGCACGTGCCGGATGACGTCTGCGTGACGTCATCCCGCGCACGGGCGCGGCACGTGCCGTCGGTTCGCCCGAACCGGACCGACCGGCCCGTCCGGCCCGACCGGTCCGACGTCCAACAACCGTTGACCGACGACCGTTGACCCGTTGACTTTGACCGTTGACCTGAAAAAAAAAAGAAAAAAAAAAGGAATTTGTTTCTTTTTCAATTATGTCTGTGTTGGTTAGAGGTAATCTATTTTTTATTCTGCATTTGTTGCATGAATCATGGAAAATTATGTATTTTCCATTTTGTTTATTATGGATTAAAAGTGATCCATTTTAGTTCTGCATTTGTTGCAGGAACTATGATGCGTTATGCACAGATATCTGCAATCTCGAGAACGGACAAAGGAAGAGCTAGACTGAAAAGGCTGATGAAAGAGTTAGCTGATTATCGGTGGCTTGATGGTGATTTAGTATCACACATGGTCAAGGTCAATCAGATGATACAGGAAATCATCTGGAATGGTTATCTTATGCCAGACTTTGAGAAGGTGCCGGCTTTGATGAACACTTTTCCACCTGAATGACAAGCAGCGTTAGATCGGCTATGGGAGGTCAATGTGGTCTCGGATTACAGGGGGCTAATGGAAGCTTTTGTAAGAGAGTACTATAGGATTGAGTTGGCCAAAACTTCAACCCTTAGATTGAGCGCCACATGGCGCAGAGTGAATGCACCTTGGTGGCGACATGAGAGCTCTCCAAAAGTTTTTCCATGGTTGGCAAATGTGACTTCAGTTTTCTCAGATGTTTTGACTGATAGATTAGAAGGGACATTCCCTGTTTATTTCTTAGATTAATTATGAGATGTTTTTTGAGTGTTGAATATCTCTCTCTATGTTGATATTTCTTTTTGGATATATTACTTAGTGTAATGAATTGTTGTATTAGTTGAAAGCATTAATTGTTTTATTGGATATCAATTATCTGTTGCTTTCTATTATTACTGGTTGCTGTGGGTAATTAGTTGTGGGTAGTTTAGAAGTTTTTGTAGCTTCATAGAATTGATTTTGCATATGACAATCATATTAATGATAGTTTTAAGTTAGGATTTTTGGAGGATGATTGGAAACGTAGTGACCTTTTGATTCTAAAACCTTACTTGAAATTGTTTATTAATATGATGGGTATGTGCAAAAGGGATGCATAAATGATATGCATTAATTATTTGTGCATATATGTCTGATGTGTTCAGATTGATGGATTCAGCAACTAAGAACGTAATTGCTGATGTGAACGACAACAATTATGAAATATTGAATATGAAGATTCAATATGTGCTGGAAAAGCAAGAAGCACTAGAAACTCTTGACCATGTTATGGAAGATCTTGAGGATGTTGTGCGCCACCTTGAGCTGGTAGAGGACCGCTTGACGGCATGTGAGCCGAAAATAGATATTTGCAATGCTGGTTCTAGCTCAGAAATGGCTTTGAGCTCTAAGCACAAACGTATTGATTCGTTCAATATGTGGGAAAGCAAAGGATCAAGTCCTTATTACAAGAGATCAAGAGTTAACCAACAAAAGAGAGGAAAATGTCCTCAAGTGAAGAAAATGTCAAGGGTGAGGTGTTACAATTGTGACAAGAAGGGTCACTATACTCGCGACTGTTGTGAGCCAAAGAAGGTAAACACCTCTTGTACATTTGAGAACTTTGCTTATGTGTCAAGTTCTGTATTATTGGCTGAATCCAATCCTTTGTGGACTGTAGATTTAGGAGCAACAGACGATGTAGCGAAGGATAGAGGATCCTTCGTGGAATTCCGACGAGTACCAACTGGAACTATGTGGATCTATGTGGGATATAACTCCAGAGATGAAGTTAAAGGGATTGGCACCTGCCAATTGAACATGCGTCATGGACACACCTTGTTCCTACATGATGTTCTATATGCTCCGGAGATTCGTCGAAATTTAAGTGTCTGTTTTGGTGTTGGTTAAGCTTGGTTTATGTGTGAACTTCCGTAATAGCGATGTAGATTTGTATTTGGATACAAACTACTATGGTTGTGGTCACTTCCTAGATGGTTTTATTGTACTAAATGTTGACTGTGGTGATGTCAATATGTTATTTCCTTGTTTCACGTCTTTTACTTCATGTGATAATGATGTGAATGTGTGGTATGCTAGACTTGGTCATATTGGCCAACAATGTATAAATAGACTAGCCAAAAATGGCTTGTTGGGGAACATTGAAAAAGTCGATTTGCTCATATGTGAGTATTGCCTAGTAGGGAAAACGACAAGGAAACCATTTGGAAAAGATAAAGAGCTGAATTTCCTCTGCATTTAATCCATTATGATGTCTGTGGTTCAATGAATATGAGAAGAAGGCATGGGGCTGTTTATTTTATCACTTTTATAGATGATTATACTCGATTCGGATATGTCTATTTGATTTCTCATAAATCTGAAGCATTATGTTGTTTCAAAAGGTTTATGAACTTGGTTGAAAATCAATTAGACAAGAAAATAAAAGTATTGAGATCCGATCGAGGTCGAGAATATTTATCTGATGAGTTCAGAAAAGCATGTGATGAAAAAGGAATAGAAAAAACAGTTATCTATTCCATATACTCCTCAACAAAATGGTGTTGTAGAGAGAAGAAACAGAACCCTACTGGAAATGGTTAGGTCCATGATGGCGCATGCTAACTTACATATCACTTTTTGGAGTGATGTGTTGTTAACTGCTGCCTATATACTTAACTTAGTGCCTTCCAAATCAGTTAGTTCTACTCCATATGAGTTATGAACAGGTAGAAAACCGGACATAAGTTTTCTTAAGCCATGGGGTTGTACCGTCTATACTCATGAGTCCTCTCACAAGTTTGAGAAATTGGGTCCTAAAGGAAATAAGAGTATTTTCATGAGATACTCTGAATACTCGAAATGGTATGTGTTCATAGGTGAGCAGGAAAGTGGGAGTATAACTGAATTTGAATCACAGGATGTCACATTCTTAGTGGATAAATTTCCTAAGAAGGGCGAAATAGGGGAAGATTACCCCTATTTGAAACTTTGGATCAAGATAATGATATTAATGTAGTTCATCCAAGTGGGAGTAATATGAGAAGTAATGAATTGAATTCAACTCATTCTCAATTACAACCACATGATGAGATGATATCGTCATTATCTAATCCGAGTGGGAGCATAATGGGGAATGATGTGCTAAGTGTACAATCTCCCATATAGCGAACAAGTCGCCAAAGTATTCCCTGTTGACATTTTGACATTGAAGGGGAAACTTTTATGGTTGCTCCACAAGATGAGGATGAGCCAAGAAATATTAATGAGGCTCTAAATTGCCCTAATAAGGAAAAATGGATTTATGCAATGAAAGAGGAGATGGAGTCAATGAAATCAAACCAACTCTGGGAACTGGTTGATCTTCCAAAAGGGACGTAGAGCTATTGGGAACAAGTGGGTTCTCAAAATAAAGCGAAAGACTGATGGCTCGATAGAAAGGCATAAGGCTCGCCTTGTGGCGAATGGGTATAATCAACAAGGAGTGCGGGACACTGGAGTGCCATAACTTGCAAGACGCCCGGGACACTTAAAGTGCCATAACTTTAAAATGGTACACTTAAGTGCCATCATCGGAGTAAAATGGGACACTTAAGTGCCACTCCGCGAAAATCCGGCCAAATGGCTGACGTGGCGACTTTCCGGCGAGCTTGGTCCAAAAAACGGCGTCGTTTTGCATGCTAATGTGGCGGAGAAAATGCAAAAACGACGCCGTTTCGCGTCTACGTGTAAATAATAGTATATAAATTAATTAAATTAGATTTAAAATATTCAAAAATTTTAAAAAAATAAGAAAAATTTTAAAAAATTTTAAAAAATTAAGAAAAATTTTAAAAATTAAGAAATTTTAAAAATTAAGAAAATTTTAAAATTTTAAAAATTAAGAAAAATTTAAAAATTTTAAAAATTAAGAAAAATTTAAAAATTTTAAAAATTTTAAAAATTAAGAAAAATTTAAAAATTTTAAAAATTTTAAAAATTAGAAAATTTAAAAAATTTAAAAATTAAGAAAATTTTAAAAAATTAAGAAAAATTAAAAAAATTTAGAAAAATTTTAAAAAATTTAGAAAATTTTAATTTTTTTTAAATTAAGAAAATTTTAAATTTTTTAAAAATTAAGAAAAATTATAAAAAATAAAATTATAAAAAGTTATAAAAAGGGGGGGGTGGGAGGCCGAACGGGCGGCTCCCTTGCCGCCGCCGGCGGCTCCCTCACCGCCGCCACCTCCACCGCCGCCGCCTCCCCCCTTTTTTTAATTTTTTAATTTTTTAAAATTTTTTATTTTTTTAAAATTAAAATTTTTAAAATTTTTTTTTTTTAATTTTTTTTAATTTTTAAAATTAAAGTTTTTAAAATTAAAATTTTTAAATTTTCTTTTTTTTTTAATTTTTTAAAATTAAAATTTTTAAATTTTTTTAAATTTTTAAATTTTTAAAATTAAAATTTTTAAATTTTTAAAATTAAAATTTTTAAAATTTTCTTATTTTTCTAAAATTTTTAAAATTAAAATTTTTAAAATTTTCTTATTTTTTTTAAATTTTTTTAATTTTTTAAAATTAAAATTTTCATAATTTTCTTTTTTTTTTTTTTAATTTTTTAAAAATTTTTAAAATTAAAATTTTTAAAATTTTCTTATTTTTCAATTTTTTTTAATTTTTAAAATTAAAATTTTATAATTTTCTTTTTTTTTTTTAATTTTTAAAATTTTTTAAAATTAAATTTTTTTAAATTTTTTTTTTTTAATTTTTAAAATTTTTTAAAATTAAAATTTTTAAAATTTTCTTTTTTTTTTTTTATAATTTTTTTAATTTTTTGAAATTGAAATTTTTAAAATTAAAACTTTTTAATTTTTTTTTTTTTTTTTTTTTTTTTTAATTTTTATGCCGATTTGAGCTCGTGGCGAGCCACGTAGGCAAATAATAATAATAAAATATTGCCACGTAGGATTTCCGTGAGGGTCGCCGGAGGTGGCACTTAAGTGTCCCATTCGAAAAAAAGTGGCACTTAAGTCACCGTTTTGAAGTTATGGCACTTAAGTCCCGGCGTCTTACAAGTTATGGCACTTGTGGTGTACTTCGCCATCAACAAGAAGGAATTGATGATTAAGATACATTTTCTCTTGTAGTGAGATTTACCTTGATTCGCATAATTCTGGCAATAGTGTTTAGTATGGATCTTGAGTTACATCAAATGGATGTAAAGACTGCTCTCCTCAATGGAGAATTAAAGGAAGGAACTTATATGGAACAACCTGCTGTTTTCATAGTGAAAGGCCAAGAATAAAAGGTATGTCGACTTTGGGGGTCGATATATGGCCTTAAGCAGTCGTCAAGACAATGGCATATACGATTTCATAATGCCATAATAGCATATGATTTTACAATGATAGATGATGATCATTGTATATATATATCAAAAGATCCAATGATCAATTTGTGATCATATCATTATATGTTGATGATATACTAATTGCCGGAAGCAATATGGAGCTTGTCAATACTGTCAAAAGTTGGTTGTCTTCCAACTTTGAGATAAATGATATGGGATTGTAAACCCATAGACACTCCTATTACAAAAGGTGAAGGATTAAGCCATAGACTGTGTCCAAGGACTCCATAAGAGAAGGAACAAACGAAATATGTTCTTATGCTAGCGCTGTTGGGAGCTTGATGTACGCTATGATGTGTACAAGACCTGACTTATGTTTTGCAGTTGGAATTGTGAGTAGATACCAATCTAATCCAGGTCAAGCACGTTGGAAAGCCGTTAAGAGAATACTGAGGTATCTAAAGTGGACTGCTGATTATACGTTGAGTTATTATGGAAAATGATCTGCAACTCAAAGGCTATTCTGATGCTGATTGGAGATGAGATTTAGATGAAAGAAAATCTACCTCTGGGTTTATTCTCTTACCGAATAATGGCACCATGTGTTGGAGCAGTAAGAAACAAAAGTGTATAGCCTTGTCCACGATGGAAACTGAGTTCGTGGCATTATCAGCAGCAGTATAAGAAGATATTTGGCTTAAGAGATTATTGGATCATTTAGGTGTTATTAGAAGTGCTGCAGATTCATTGTTGGTTAACTGTGATAGCCAAGCAGCAAAAGCGTACACCAAAGATCCAAAATATCATGACAAGACCAAACATATAGATACCAAGTATACTTTTGTCAATGATATGATTGCACGAAAAGATGTGAACTTAGAGTACATACTACGCATAGAATGGTAGCAAATCCTATGGAAAAGCCAATACCTAGAGATGTGTTTTTGTGGCCATATGAAATCTCTAGGATTGCGTAGAGGATGATGTACTGAATATTGTAATTTCCCTAAGAGTTCACATTTGATGAATTTGTGTTTTCATCATTAATGCCTATGAATATTTGTTTGATCTTTATGCATCTTAATGCTCAGTGCATTACTTTAAGTTAGGAAAGTATGTCGGACATATATGAGATTAGCCCACTCACACGGGTAATTACCTCTATTTACTGTGTGATAAATAGAGATGAGACTATTTTTAAGCTTATTATCTATGTGATAATCGAGAGCTCAAGCTTAAAACATGTATGTCGCCTTAACTGAGTGTTAAGATGAGGACATAATACTTACTATGTCCGAAAGTAAAATACCCCACATATTTTACTTTATCTGTCTAAGATGCTAGATGTGAGTTCTGATGAATTTTGTAAATGAGTAGATACGTGAACTCAAGTTAGACATTGGGTATGTCTGAACTATCATCTGTACGGTATTGAAAGGTGTAGACATACGCTCCATGGGAAATGAGTTATTACCGTAATACGTATTTCATACTATGTATGCATGAGATTACCAATAAGAGTGGCAAAAGTTTGATCTCAACTTTTTATGTCGTGTGAGACTCTTGAGGAAAAGAGTTCCTCAATTTTTAGTCCCCTCATGACTCTTACTTATTCTCAAGATTTCTATTTAGTGTTTGCTATCTTAGGATGTTGCCAATGGTCATGAGTTTGATTCGATCTAATGGGACATTTCTAGAAAAGCAAGCTGAACTGAAATTGAGAGTTTGAAGGAAAGAGGAAGATCGATTTTGGAGAATCACATTGTAGTTTTGTATTCACCGGTTAACCAATTATGACTGTCTTTGTGATAATCATAATTGTGAATACAATATATATATATATATATATATATATATATATATATATATATATCATTGTTTAAAAGAGATCGGGAAAAATATGAATGTGATCGATCGATCTAGGGTACTGCATACTAAATCTACTCGGAGTGTGACGCCCATTATGAGCTGCTATATATTCCTAACAGATGTATAGCAGCGAGCTCTTAAAGTATGCTGGTTGCACGCATTATTCACCGGTATGAATGTTGAAGAGAGGTAAAGAGAATCTTGTTCGGCCCACCATGTGCGAGTGGGAGATGATGGTTTTAATTGGTGATGGGCTTAAGGCCCGTCCGCCCATGCTGGGCCCAAAAGGCCCGGCCCATGGGAATAGGGCCCGTGGATGGGGGAAGGTATAAAAGGGAGGAGAGAGAGAGATGACACTAGTTGGAAATTAACGTACGTCTTCTCCTCTCCCGCGCGCTCTCTCCCTCCAAAAAGAACAGTAAGCACAAGGCCACTGTTTTCTCCCCTTCAAGGCGTCGTCGGATCGAATCGGATCGAACAAGGGACAAATTATCTTCCTCTTATCGGCATTGGTGTCTAATCTGTGGCTAACAAGGTACGCTCGAATCCGTGGTGTGCTTTACGATCGGTGATACGTGTTTTCCCGAGCTTCGTCTTCTGCATTGATTTAGGGGTTCGATTTAGTATCGAATCCGGTTTTCGGGGATCCGTTATTCCCAACAGTGATGAACCTCAGGAGTAAGCATTATTCCAGGATAAAACCTAGAATCAAAGAACTAGATTGATGGGACCCTGTCCAGTTCCAAATTCCAAGGTATGCATATTGATTCTAGGTTCCAAAAATTGGAAAACCTATTTTGACGGATAGGTTCTAGGTTCTAGGTAGATGAAATCTAGAACCCGAAATAAGTTTTTGTGTTGTCTATCTCTTTGCATGATCCCGCGGTATTTCATGTTATTTGATAATGAATGTATGATTTAAAATCACTAATCTAAACTTCCATTTTATGATTGATGCTTTTGTTTTATTAATGTTTTATATTCTTTGTGTGTCTAAATTTAAATTGTGGCTAATGGATTGTAGCAGCAAGTAATAGTCAAGAAAGATGATTCATCGTAATAATTCAATTAATAATATAAGTAGAACCTGGGTAGATTCTGGAACCTATGACGGATAGGTTCCAGGTTCCAAAAAATGAGGAATATATTCCTATGGGTAGGTTTCAAGTTCACAAGTTCTAGGTTAAACATCTATGAAACCTAGAACCGTTCACCCTTAATGCACCTGAGTTGATGAACTATTATGAGACAATTGTGAAGTGAATATCTTTGCCCCCTCTTCCCTTTGGGCCTTGTATACATATACACATCCTTGTGAGGGAGTTTGAAACTGTTTCTGCATTTGTGGGTGGATGTCTCTCCAAATTTGAGCATTTAAGAACCACAATCTTCTTTGCTTTGGCTAAGCCATCCAATCCAAAAATCACCGCCACAGAGTTAATGAGTCGCCCGCGTGAATGTTCAGCCTCGGAATGCAGGGCAGTGAATCTTTATTGAATTTTCTTAGCGTGACGACCATGATTTCTGTCTTTGCTCTGAATTTCTCTCCCCTTTTCCCGCTGACATCTTGCCGAAGACACCCTTCAAAATCGTGTGCTGGCAGTGCCGATGTCTTCTCTTCAGCCACGAAAATAGACAATATATGGCCATATTATATTTCCATGCTCCAACAAGAATTCCCAATTTCTAGTGGAACAAATATTGCCTCTCTCCTTTGTTTTCTTTTGTCATGCTTCATTTTCTTTCTTTTTCACATGCGCACGTTTTCTCCTTGCCCTCAGTCATTTCCCTGCTATTGTGCTCACTTTTACACGCCGATTTATGCGTCTATCCATGCCTTTATTTTGTTTTCTTTTTAGCTTGCACTTACGCCATTTCACCCTTCATAAATAAATAAAATATATATATATTGATTAATTTTTAAAATTATTTGATTTTTTTAATGTTTGGCAAAAATATATTCCAAGAAACTAATAAAATTCTTGGAAACTATACTGAATGCCTAAGGTGCATTTGGTTTAGCTTTTCCAAAAGGCTTTTAGTCTCTAAAGTCTTTTGGGAAAATAGTACGGCGTTTGGTAAGTATTTTGAAATAGCTTTTGGCCAGTACTAGTATTAGGAATACTAAAAACCCAATACTATTATCATCTAGCTTTGTGAAGTAGCATTTGTGGAATGCTTAAACTAGAATTAAAACAGTTTTTTGTTCCAAAGCTATTCTAATTAATTCTTTAATTTTTCGATTTTGCTCGTCCATGTAATTGTTCATCTTCTTCACGCAAGGGCGGTTGGCGAAGGGCTGGTGAGGGCTAAGTAGCACGGACACGTGATACGGACACACGACACGACACGACATGCCGACACATCATTTTTCAAAAATAGAAAATTCCGACAAGTTGGGACACGTTATTATTGAATAAATATTTTAAGTTTTAATTAATTTGATTCAAATTCACAAAATTATAATGAATTTGCACTAATAATATTAATAAATATATTCATAGAAAATTTGAAAGATATATCCATAATTAATGCTTAGCCATATTTGAGAACATATTTTTAACTTTAACAAAAATTGTGGATAAAACTAATGACTAACAAAAAATATAATCAACTTTATTTAAATAAATCTATGATCTTTTATAATCATCAAAATCTATCATTATTTAACATTCAATATTTTATTTTTTGAAATCATTTTTTAACTCATTTATTTATTTTTATAACAAAAATAACTTTACTGCTCAAAAGTCATTCCCCTAAAAAAAGCTCTCAAAATTATTTTCCTCTCTTTTTTCCCTCTATACGCTCATCCCCAAAAATCATTTGCCCTCCCCCATCTCTCTCTCTCCAATCCCCCACGCCACCCCTAAAATCCGGGCACACAATATTTTTCAATATTTTCTCCCCCTTTCGGTTTCTTCCCTACTCTCTCTCTCCCCTCCCCCCCACGACACCACTTGCTCCCTGCCCCGCCCCCATTAATCATCCCCAACCCACTCCACCACTTGCTCCCCCGTCCCCATCAATTAACCCCCCTGAAGCTGTCTTCTTCTCCCTTTGCATGCTCTCACGTTGGGGGAGAAGGGGGTTCGTAGAATCGAGGGCGACGATACCTCCGGCCCGACTTTGTCTCCGGCGTGCAAGAGCTTGACCTCGATCATTGATCTCCAGGTCTGCACAATTCAACAAGTCGCGGATGAAGTGGACGAGGAGTACCATAAGATCTAAGCAAATCAATGAAACTTGAACATCTTTGAATCCTTGATGTCGGCCCTCTATCACAGTGTCACAATCGTGGTCCTCTAGATCGCTTGCTCTTCCTTTGGCCCTCCCTCGTTGTCGTGGTGTTGCCTTCGCTCCCTGGTCTCGTCTCCACCCTCCATCATCTTCTTCAACGATACTCTCTCTCGGACACGCGTGTCGGAATGCATCGAGAAAAGTTGACCACACGTCGAAATATCTGACACGCGGTCAACGCGTGTTCGACATGCTTAAACACGTGTCAGACAAAACACGGAAGCTTCGGCAATGTGTCCGTGCTTCATAGGGTGAGGGTCATGTGATGCGGGTGCATCCAACGTAGCTCCATCGACCAACTCAGAACCATCAATGCTTATCCAAGCCAATAAAGAAGTTGGGCATTATGTTCTTCGATGGATCATTTTGAATGAATAATGTTAATTCTTCGATAGCATTATGAGGAAATCTCATCATTCTCATTCATCAAATTCGTATCTCCCTACATTGGATAGCTTCCCCTACTTATAGGAGGATTTTAGCCTTAGGAAATATTAAAAACAAACTTTAATGACCTAGAAATTAAACGTTTGACTCTTGAGCTACATAAAAATAAAAACAGCTAGGAACTTAATAAAAAGCAAATTAACACGGGAACTAAATGCCTTTAATCGTCGGCCTTCCACATTCTCGAACCGTTAGCTTTCCATGTTCTTGAACCTTTGGCTTTCCATATTCTTGAACCGCATTCGTGAACCTTTAGCCTTCCCAAAATTCGAGCTCCTCCCTTGACCAAAAAATAATCCTCCTGAAACTTCATCAATTGGTCATACAAGACATCTAAAATGGCCTCCCATTGATACCTATCGATATACCACAAAGTACCAATAAGTAATTAACATTATTCATTCAAAATGATCCATCGAAGAACATAATGCCCAACTTCTTTATTGGCTTGGATAAGTATTGATGGTTCTGAGTTGGTCGATGGAGCTACGTTGGATGCACCCGCATCATCATGTGACCTGGATGACCTTCGCTAGAGGTCGCATGACCTCCTGGGTCTCGTGCAACCTCACAACCAAAGCAACGATCATTTAATTTCCTTGTTTCTAAATAGAATAAAAAAATATAGTTGATTACCCAGGGCAATGAGTCTTTGCTTAAAACCAGAGAAAATCAGGTTAGCTACGATAGATATGCTACCCCACAATAGATGAACCTCTTGTTTGAGCCTTCCAAGAATTGATTTTTAGCTGCGAACTATTCATAAATTTAGTTCAAAACATAAAGACACCTAAGGATGCCAACATAGTAACATTTCTAACTAGCTGAGATGCATTTCTTAGAGGACCCTACCAGGCTATAGAAGAAGAAGTGTTTACAAATACATGGAGGGAATTTTCACAAGCACACACTTTATTTCAAGGGACTTTGCCCAAAAAGCGAGAGCCACCTCACGAGGGCTAACTGGGTTGCGCGACCCTTGCCGAAGGTGTGATCTTAGTCGATAGCTGTCGACGCCACATCTAACTCGCTAATGGCTGTAGCCCTTTGATAGAGTAGACAAAGGGTTTGGGTCCTTTTTAATTATAATATATATATAAAAGTACACTTAAAACCCAATCGCAACTTAATCTTGGGTACACCATCTAAGGTTTGGCTAATGGATTGCTAAATCTAAAATTAACTCAGGCTCTCTCAAGCTCATACTAATTCTCGAGTTAGGTTCAAAATTTTAGCATGCAAATGAATTTGATCTAGAAATCGCCACTAATCTATTTATGGTAGATCGATTATACACTTAAGTAAAATAACAAGAGAATTAGTTTACTCTCGTGAATCAGAGAATTTGTGTATGGGGACTTGGTTACACTAGATTTTTTTAATACTATTTCGGTACCGTTCTTTTCATAAATAATGTTTATCAAGCAGCTTGAATTCATTTTATTATCCCTAATATGTGAGGTGACTATGCGGGTGCGCAATCCACCAATTTAACACCCAATAAAATAATAAATAAATTACAAAACTTACCTCATAGCTACGAAAGCATGTGCAATGTTAGCTCAAAATTCATATCAATACTCCAAGATATGATTTCTAATTAACATGAAATCAATAAATCTTTTTCAGGATTTTCTTTTATTTAATGAAACCTAATCTACGTGCAATTCAATGCAGTGATGTACAAAAATATGTCTATGCTAACACAACATGCGATATATAATTAAATAAACTTAATATGTAAACTCTAGATCACGCCACACTAAATGCCTAATCTAATGATGGGTAAATATTAAATGAAACTATCCTAATTTGTCATACATTTAAATGATCCTAATCATGCAAAATGACCTAATTCTAGGTGACACACGCATGATACTTTTTATATATTTTTTCTTTTTTTATTATAAAATTCAAAATTAAAATTGCCTAAAAAAATTGAACATGCAATTCAAATTAATGAAAAGAAAACATCCTAAATTAATGTTTTTGGTATTTTTTATTTTTAAAATTCAGAATAAATTTATTTTGTAATTTAAACATACAAACTATCCTAAAACACGCAATATTTTCTAGCATGAACCTAATTCAACTCAAATTTATTTATTATTTTTTGGTTTTCTTTTATGGAAGAAACATCAATTCAAGCAAAGGCATTAAAAACAATACAGTAGCAAATCAAGCAAGATATCATTCGTGTTCACTTAATTTTAGAAATGAATGGACGAATCATATCTCGTACATAATATCGGATTGGCCAATTTTTAATGAAGTGGTGAATTATATTTCAGGCGTGAGATTGGATTGACGATTTTTCCATGCGATCGCGAGTCATATTTCAGGCATGAAATCGGACTATCAATCATGTGCATGTTGTGAAATAAGTGAATAATCCCTAATTTAAAAGGCTATTTGATATTGCGGTTATGATAACATATCGAGAAATTTCAATTATGTGCATCAACAATATTTTAAATAAAGAAACAAAATATTTGAAAATCAAAATAGATAAGAATCGGCTTCCTACCCAGGTTCTTTTACTATCCTATGGTAGGATTGAGGGCATGTTGTGTGCTTTTTGCAATACTAGACTGGATTCTATTGATCATCTATTTTTTGAATGTCACATTTTGGCCGGCCTTGCTATGTTTTGGGCTACAAGATGCAACCTTCCATGGCAAGATAGGTCTTGGTCAGACAATCTACAGTGGGCTATGAAATTTCTCTCAAGCAATGAATTCTATCAATGCATTGCTCGGTTCTCTTTTGGAACCTTGTGCCCTTTGATTTGGAAGAAGAGGAACAATATTCTATTTCGGAAACAAACCTTGTTTTTGTAGGCCTTGAAGAACCATCTTGTCAAAGTCGTCAAGGACAAGGCCTTGACATTCATCAATGTTGCGGACACTTCAAGAAATAGGAGAATTCAACGCAGTTGGGGACTTGACTTGTCCATTTTTTCTCTTGTGGTGTCGGATCTTTCCTTGTGGCATCCGTCTTGTAGGTTGCCGCCGCTGCTGTCCTTGATTGTCTTCCGGTTCTTGCTCTCGACACCTTCCACTCTTAATGACATGTTTGTCACCATGAGTGTAAGTTTTGTTGGTGCCGAGATTACCTTGCTCTATAGCTCTTTCGGTTAAAAGTCAATACAAATCTTACTTTCCCAAAAAAAAAAAAAAAGATAATATTTTCACCTAATTCGAATATTGGCTTCCAAATTCGAATCCTCGAATGGCTACTCGCGACTTGATGTTTGGTGCTCAGCTTAGACAATGGGGTGTCTCGAGCTCAATACGGCGAAGGACTCATCACAATAGCTCAGGATGACGGTAGTGTCTCCTAATGACTTAGTGTCAAGAAACTGTGGGATTCGCTGGGACATTGAAGCGTAATAGCGGCCAAAGAGCGAAACTCGAACGTGAACAAGGGCGTATGTGCAAGGCACGAACTTTGATGGGTGCCTGAAGTTCCAAGAGACGGGGCTAGTTCAAGAAGACTCTTTTGGACTCCAAACTGACATGGTGCTTTTGAACAAGTTCACGTGTCCTTCTAATCCATAAAGCCTTTGCCAAGAATTCTTCAGTTTGTTGCCATAAATATGGGAATTTCGTGGCTCGTCAAGAACTGTGCCCGGATGTTGCTGGGATGAGGAGTCTCGTCGGGACTAATGGAGAGTGGTTTGAACAGCAGCGGCTGTGAAGGAAATTGGCGCAAGGAGACACCAAGAGTGGCTGCAGATGATGGAAGGACAACGGCGGGTAGCAACAGGATTTGGCCGTGAGGGATCTAGCGTTGACAAAGCGCCACAGTTGTGAAGGGTCTCGATCGCGACCCTTTTCTCGCTTTTCTCTTTCCTCACTTATGTTACTCTCGTGTATTATGAATTGCTGCCGTTTCTTGACCGAGACACCCTCTTTATATAGCCAAGCCTGTTATCTTTTGGAATAAAGGCATAATACTTTATTTCCTCTTTAAGCTCAAAATATGTGTGAAAATTCCTTTTTTCTTAAGCCTGCAATTAAGTGAAGATAAATTCACCCAAATATATGCTCCTCATGAAATATTCCCTCTTATTTTATTGATATCTCATGAGAAATCTTCCATTCTGCTGCGAAATATATCCTCAGTGTATATATTGCATGAATATATGAAAGATGTACCGAATATTGGGAGAATAATACGAATAAAATTGTCATTCATCATAAGTCAATTTTCTGTCATTAAATAATAATGGGCTTGGGCCAAATTCCTCCCTCTGTGGGCTTAGTCTAACTTATCAAATTAAAGCTCAGAACCATCAGTTCGAACTCGTCCATCGCCAATCCATTCAATGCAAATGCAATACTAAAAAATTCTCCTAAAACTATATGCTACACAATTTAATACTATTTTTTTTTTTTTTTTTTAGGGGTTCAAATTTAATCTCTAATTTTCTATGCAATGCATGATAGAGTCGTCTAAATTTAGGAATCAATAGTTGCCCATCTTTAGAGGTGAGCTTGCAGAGGTTGCATTCAAACACAAATTTTGACCTAAATTTTGATCATGCGAATACAATGTGATTGTTGCGACTCGATCTTGCCGTCCTTGATCCCTCACCACAAGGAAGAGGAAATGGGGGAAAAATGTTATCACATCGCCTTTTCGGTCAATCCTCTCGTGAGTTCCCTCCACGAGATTGAGAGTTCTCCCAAACTCGTACCCCGTGTGACAACAGAGTGTGTGATTTATACCCACATGGGCGACACACCTGAAGAGAGGAGATTAGATGTGAACATCGAATTTAAGGGTACTTTCACTAGCTTTCTTGATAGTACCTTTAGCCCATAAGAATGGCATCACTTTATCCTTCAGAGTACTGCCACATCGAGAATACTAAACCACAGTGAGTTTCATCGAAACTCATACCCCACGCGACGGGTTCATTTATACGGTGTAGTTATTTATAATAACCTAAAAATAAGACAAGAGTCGCTACTAACTTCATTTTGGAGGTCGATTAGAAAACCTAATCGAGGATCAGGAGTGTTCTCTCGATTCCTACGCAGCAAAATATCTAGGTTCGAGGACTTGGATTACGCTAATATTTCTATTAGCACCCTTTCGGTACCTAAACAATATATTGTGTTTACCTAACGTGTTCATATGTTTCTTCTTACATTTTTGTGATTGTTAGTTCTAAACTAAGCGATCATGCATGGTCGATCATTTTCATGTTAATCTATTTCTAAAGAAAAAGAAAAGGAAACACCCATTTGAATTGAAAATTACAAAGCACTAAGTAAACAATCAAGAAAAACTGTAAATCTATCATACAATCCTAGAAAATATAAAAGAGAAACACAATTGAAAAAAAGATAAGAGGAAGAGATGACCCGTAACTCATCGGGCTTTATACAACAAAATGAACCTGAGATATATGTTGGGGAAATGAATAATACAAGATAATCGTTGGAATGGACATTGACCTCCACCATCTTTGTGTCTTCTCCATCTTCGGAGTCTTATTCTAAACCTAGTCTAAAAAATCTACAACTAAGTACATACAATGAAAAGAAACAAGCATACACATCAAAATAATCAAAAACACAACATAATGTCAAGATCAATTATTTAAAGAAAGTTCAAAGCGAAAAAAAATCAAATTTTGGGGCCTCAGGGTCAGCCTTTGTCTTTCATGCGAGGATCCCACTAAAATTCATACGCAATCCATTTTTGTGACTTATAGCCATTATTGACCAATTATGTTCTCGCATGGCCAATAACGCTTATAAGTCTCCTAACCAAGCGATCTATGTGATTCTAGGGTTTTCCCTTGATATTATGCATCGACCCTACCATTCATCTAAAAGTCAGATATATTGTAGAAATTTAAACATGCGTTCACGTCTTTGGACATTGTTTCTCAACCAATCAAATAGATGAGTGACCTGTTGGCAAATCATTTATTACTAAAGTCATGCACCAATCACAAACATAGACGTTTATAATGAATGACATGATTATATGTATGAGGGGTACACTTGATATTTCAAAAACATATTTTAAAATCATCCATTAAAAAAATATTTTAAGACAAAGTGATGTCTAGGTTATGAAAGACATTCAATTGCAAAGGCTAGCTTAGATTTTGCATAAATGTACTCACAAGCGTCGCGGACATTTTAAATACAATTCAAACTGTGACTTCCACAATATTAAATCAAGATTTTAAAAATGTCCAAATATTTAGTATTAAGGAATATTCAGGTTATGGAACAAATTCAATTGCCAAGGCTAGTCCGAGGCTCGCATAAATACACTCACAAGCGTCATAGGCATTTTGAATATGTTTCAAATCACGATTTTTCCTTAAGCTAAATCCAGCTTTGGAAAATAATTTCTTAGAAATTATTTTTGGGAAACATCACATGTACCAAAATATTTTTGAAAAATACAATTTGAAAAGGCTAATTGTTCAACAACAAATATCAAAGCATTTAAAATAACTTCCATGAAGATGGCATGGCCTAATTTCATACACAAAAAATCTAAAAGGTATAACTGAACAATCACAATCATGTTCATATTAGGAAAATTTCTAACCAAGCAGGATGTTGCAACAAAATTGAATAATGTCTATCAACAATCTAGTTATGAAAAAAATTCCTTAATATGCACGAAATGATAATGAACAACTTTTATGAGGCCAAGTACAGAATTCTAGTAGAAAAATAATACAAAAATATTCAAAGTTTGTCCAAACAGGAGTTAGAACCGAATTTGATCCCATATCTAGATTTTGATCTAGTTTTTTTTTTTTTTAAATGGAAAGTGGTTCAAACGATGGGCGATTTGTGTGAAATCGGCAGTATTAGAAACCTCTAAATGTGCTTTACAACTTCCTAGAAAAATACAAGTCCAAACTAGATTAATTAGGTACTCTAAGATCAAAATCTTTAAAGGTGTGTATCTTGGTAACTAAAAACCAGAACACAAACATACATTAATAAATCTCAAAATTATTCAAGTCATGTACAAATGGCATGAAAATATCACATGTGACTTAGAATTTGATGTAACAAATAATTGGGATGATCATCTAATCCTAAGTCGAAGATGTCATATAATTCGATGACAATATAATATGACTCAAGATTCATGATGAAATGCTTGAGAGTTTCTTGATGAACATATGTTCTTATGGCACAAATTTAACATGAAAAATGATATTTAAATGTAATGACGTCAACATATACTCAAACCTTGTAACATTTAGTTTAAGTGTTAAGAATACATTATCGCAAAATTTAGTCTCTAAATGTTTCAACCAAGCATGGTAATATGCATATATGGCTAGATTTCATTTCAGCATTAACTTCATGGAACGTGCTTGATTTCAACCATCTCAAGACGTGTAAAAATCTTACCAAAAATCCTATATACAAAACATGCAATGATGAACATTTCTCATTCTGAGTTTGAAGTTTAAATGTGATCGCATGAATTACAGCAAAATTGACAAAACAAAGATGCACATTAGACTATATGTTACTGCAGCACATTTTAATAGTAACTCATGCACTTGACTCGCCAACATTAAGACTTTGCAAAACATGTATCAATTGAACATATGTATCATGTATTTCAACTCTCCTGATAGATTTGAGACCAAATAAGCTCATTTGTAGACTTAATTTTATCAAAACAGAATTCCAACTAATGTAGGACAGACTATTCTATGTTTAGATTTAAGAAATTTTGACCTAATTCAATTCATCCAAAACTCACGAAAAAATTACAGGATGTTCTTCACACATTTTTTTTTAGCAATTCTCATGAAGGAAAGTTCTTCCAAAACTCAACACAAAAATGACAAAATCAGATATCAATACAGAATAGATTGACCTAAGCTTGGATCTGAGTAAATCTGACCTAGTTAAGCACATCCAAAAGTCATGAAAAAATTACAGGATGTGCACAAAATGGTTTGAAACAAAAAGCATGAGAAAAGATTGTCTAAAAATCATCATAGAAGGCAACAAAAAAAAAATAGTAAAGTCTCATTTCAGAGCAAAAACAGAACCAAAAATCCAATTGAACTACAATAGAATTGTTCATCTTCGGAATTTTTTTTTAAGAATCCAACGATGTTCGATTGAGGTGTGCGACCTATCGTTTCAAAGCTTAGGATGTCTATTATCTAAACTTAAGAGGACTCGAGTTGAAATGGGGTCATTTCAAATCTCGTTTTGGTCAAAACATTAAATGAGTCCTATAACTACGAAATTGTAGTTTTAAGCAAAATCAAGGACAATCATTCAAGTTCAAATTTCAGAAATTCATCAAAGATCACATGAGTATAGCATATATCCCTAATATTGAACCTTAGCCCCAGCCGGCTAATCTAGCCTTGCTTCTCGGAGTTTAAGACCGAGAAATTACCTTTTGATGCGTTTTTCCTCGATTTCGATTGTGATTGAGTAGAATTTTCACCGGAACTTTGATCGAATCTTCTCGAACCTCCAAGAACCTGATCTTGTTCGGGAGGAAGATTGATAATCGACGCTGACCGATTGAGCCAGCCGATCGGGGAATAGACCGGCTTGATTGCAGATCTTTGGTGCTGCAACCGAGAAGCCATCAAACAGAAGCAATGGCTGCCTCTTTGGTAACCTATGTTTGCAATCAAGGAAAGAAGGAGCTAAGGGAGCTCTCTGTTAGTGGCTCCAATCAATTGGCTACCAGTAAGGGGCGAAATCGACAGCAATTTTAAAAGAGAGAGAGAGAGAGAGAGAGAGAGAGAGAAATTTCCTGCACAAATGAAGGCTCCCCAAAATGGAGGGAAAATTTCACTTATGTATTTCCTAAATTAAGCAATTTCGGCTGTTGGTTTGATCTGACGGTCAAATATTGATGCAATAATCAAAAATTGATTTCAAAAGCTCTATCATGATCTCAAGGTATCGGGTAATTGATTTAGTGGGTTTAATTTGCAAAAACCTAAGTCAAAATTGAGAATTACGTCAAAATGTCCGATTATGGGTTAATTTGTAATTTGATGAAATTCGAGGATCAATATGTAAAATTTTGGAAAATTGAAGGTGCATATGTAAAATTGACATTAAAAGGATCTCAGATTCAGTTGCTGGAGGTTAGGAACTGGCCGGCAAGAGGCTAAACTGGCCAACCCTATCGGCAGTAAGTCAGACTGGTTTGGCCGGTTTCTAACCAATTTGGTCTAGTTTTGGTCATTTTTCCCACTTGAGATCCCTATGGGTCCAAAATTTATGCAATTTGGTCATTGAAAAGGAATTTTATCATTTTTAAGAAGAAATTGACCAATTAAGATATAATTAAGCTAATCAAACCTTATGAACATATAATTAAGTTAATCAAACCTTGGGGTCTTTGAATGATTATCATGAAAGATAACTGTTGACACCTAATTTGTGTTTTCAAGTATATTTGAAAAATTAATTAAAAAAACATGGAAGGGGTTGGGTTGGGTTGGGTCGGATCTGACCTTGGCCCGGCTTGTCTCTTCTTTTCCCCCTACACAACCCAGGCCTTTTCCCCTGCGACCTAGCCTCCTTCCCTTTTCATCCTAGCCTCACCCCTAACTGTCTTCCTCCCTTAGCTCCCTTGCTCGCGAACCTGCAGGAAAAAGAAGAGAAAAGACAGGAGTATAAAGGAAGAGTAGGGCAGCAGAGGAGAAGGGACAGGCTTAGAAAGGAAGAGCTAGGCAACAAAGGAGAAGAGAGAGGAGTAGAAAGGTAGAGAACAGAGAACCGGAGATGGAGAACAGAGAGGAGAAAGCTGAGAGGAAAGCTAAGGAGGAGAGGCAAGAATAGACTGAGGCTATTGTCGCTGACGTGCCTCTGAGCCACCTCCATCGTCGCCGATGCGTCTCCAAACCGCAGACTAACAACGACTGCCACAATCTTCTCTGGGAACTTAGGTAGGCACTTTATCAAACATCTTGCGTGCATTCCCTGAATCGGGCTTGCTAGAGCTCACCTCGACTAGTTCGGGTGAGCTCCGGCCACCACTTGCCCCCCTTGCTTTTCCTGTCGACTCGGCATGCCTCCACAGCTCTTTGGACTTGCGCTCGGGCCTCAGCCGAGCCAAAACCCCTTAGGATCTATTGCGCTCGCCACCTGTTTGATGAAATGCCCAAGTGACCTCTACCTCCCCAACTCCTCTATGTAGAGCCTAGTTAGGATTTTTGGCCACCGAAGGGCCGCTGCTGTTTGCTTGGTGTCCATGCTATGCCCCACCTAACTAAAGCATTGCCAGCAACCCTAACTGGAGGAACGCCTTTGCCGCTC
Source organism: Eucalyptus grandis (assembly GCF_016545825.1). Taxonomy (NCBI): domain Eukaryota; kingdom Viridiplantae; phylum Streptophyta; class Magnoliopsida; order Myrtales; family Myrtaceae; genus Eucalyptus; species Eucalyptus grandis. The sequence goes on from NC_052615.1 coordinate 36,689,354, forward strand.
ACCACTGCCGTCCCTTGTAACGATTGAAGAATCACGGAGCAAGGGTCAACGGGTTGAGCTGGGCCAAATAGTAGATCTAGCCCACTTAGCCCCTTTCATTTGGGCCCATTGGTTAGGCCCAATTCGGGTTGAGTGTAGGCTGGATCCGGCGGGTCTGATCGACCCACCCCGATTGGGTCAAGCCTGGGTCGGGTTAGACCAAACCTGACCCGGCCCGGACGAAAATAATAATTTTTTAAAAAAAATTTAAAAAATATAGAGTTTGGTTAGGAATTGTCATGTCTTGCATTCTTAGTATAATTAGGCATTTATTTGCTCGTATATTGATTATATCGCATGTTTAATTTGTATATTTTATTATATTTAATTGCACGTGCTAAAGTTTACTGCAATTAGGATCTTGGTAACTATAATTGTTATTTTAATGATTGCGTATTCGCATTATCACATCACATGTTAGTGGATAGGTACAAAATCAATCCTGTGTGAGGTCGCCATAGAAGTAACATAGTTAGTTGACACAGTGAGTAGCAAATTATTCCACCGGAGAAAGCATTGATGGGTGCCTGAAGAATATATCGGCAGAGCCACTTTGCAGCTGGTGGGTTTCTCATTTGATCTTGCAGTGGTAATAAAGTTGGGGTTTACTATTGATTACGGGACTGGAGCCGAAAGATCGATTTATATGCCACAAATACTCTATATAAAGGGAATGGTTTGAAACTTTTTCATCACCAGTAATTGTTGTTAATGAAGTTGTCATTCAGTGGCTTATTCCTTCAAAATAAATAAATAAATTATAAAAATAAAGAAAAAATAATCAATTTGACTTGGATGGTCCGATTTGCCCTGGAATCGAGAAGTAGATTGAAAATCACTAGTTCCAATTTTATGTAATCGCAAATCAAACCAAAGAGGATAGCATTAATACCAGAGGCTTGTCAAGAGATTTGGATCCGATAGTGCATAAAGGTACTTGGTAGATAGATAAGGTCGAACGAAGGAGATCTCACCACTCGCCCTTCGCGATGTTCTACACACTGACAACATCGCCGTTGCAATCTTCAAGGATGTTGACAACCTTTTTGATGTCGACATACCAAAGCGTGGCCTTTTGGTTAGAGTGGGAGGTCCAAGAAAAGATGAATCTTGCATCAGTCAAGCATCCCAACATAATGAGCCACAGGGGAAACTCTAGCATGGCGAGGACCGTAACGATGAACAAGGCCAAGGAGATTGCTCTGACGGATAATATGACACGCAACCCACCAAATAGGTGCTTGGAAAAGAAATAGTTGTCCATGTAGCCAATAAAGATGCACACATTAATGAACACCAAAACCACCGAAATAGATTCATATGTATAAAAATGCAATCACCTTAGTAAAATGCTTATACCAAGGGTGATGAGTGAGTCAATCATCCCGCTAATACTACTCAGTGGTGACCACCGCTGTTTGGCCTCATCAAGGAGGAAGGTAGCAACAAGAATGAATAACATCATTATGAAGTCCACTGCCATGGTCCATAAGAACTTATCATTGGAGAAGGTGATGCCAACATTCTTGAAAATTCAAGGGCTAAAGATGAGGATAATGTCAATGCCATAGGCCTATCGAGAAATTTGTATCCAAATAGCGTAGAAGCGGACGTGGCAAGTAGAGAAGGTCAGGTAAAGAAGATCCCTGCTACACACCCTTTGGAGTGTTCTACACATTGACTGTTGTAAAAATATGTCTGCGAAATGGGTAGAACAAGGAAATCGGATCGAGTAAAAAACAACTCGGACTTTGAGGCGTGATATCACTTTCTTTAAGGATTTATTTGCCCCACTACGTTGCTAATGGTCACCGGCAAATTTCCTCCAGGATACAACAAAGTCTCAAGTGAGAATACTAGATAGCAATTCTAATATTTCTCTAGGTCTCTCTAAGAAAAACAATCGAAAAATTGGCTGCAGTTTTTTCAGAAAGAAGACTCGAAAATTGACCACACATTTTTCTTTCCGAAAATGACAAGTATTTATATGAAACGGTCTTGCAACTCTTCGTGAAAATTGCGAACAAACATGTCTTTAGAAAATTGTTCGGATAAACCAACGCGACTCTTCGGAAGAAGTCGAAATGAAAGAAACGAACAATTGCAATCCTTCGGATAAATTAAAAACCGAATAAGTAATTTTCCAAAGGTTGTCTTGAAAAGACACAAATAAAATTCGGAATAATTATTATTATTTTTTAAATAGAATTTCGAATTTTCATTTCCGAAATTCTCAAATTAAAAGGCAACCTTTGAACTAAAATATAAAATAAAATAAAATAAAATAAATAAATAAAAAGCAAGGGATTAATGCTAATTAAACCGCGGGCGCGCAAAGTGCTAAGTGCGCCAAATAATCGCGCCAAAATCGCGCAATTATCCGCGCACCAAGACGCGGGTATGGTGGGTCTAGCCCCACCTAATCACTCCTTTAACTACAAAAGGAAATTCCTCATTAATAAACTAATCCTCCTGCTCCCACCTTTTCTATGTGGGACAAAGTAAAAAGCACTTATTTTGTTTTAACAAACAAAATTCCAACAATCCCCCACTTTGTTTGTAAAACAAAATTTCAAAATAAAATTTTTTTAAAAACCATACAGCCAAATTTTCAGTAAGATTAATATACATACATAAAGGTCTCTTTCGAGTTAAACCTTTACTTAGTGCAAGTATATCAAAGCTCTATCAAAGTGACAAGTAGCTCGGCTTTAAACTTGTACTTTTATGTAATAGAACCGGACATACCACACATACACTAACCTCTTGTTTCAGCGAGAATTTCTATATTACTCCGCACTATTATGGCCTTGTGCTTGATCCTGTTTCATGAGCTCTCTAGAAAGCAACCCTCACTTTCGTAAGAAGCGGCACCACTTCTAAGCTCATATAGGTGAAGTATCTACCATGTGTTTCTGTTACTATCAACACACTACAAACTTGTATCATACTTCATTGAGAATTCAATTCAGCCTACAAAACGTAACGCAGACAATACCGACTTCTCATATCGGGGCTATGTCGGTATCAAACAATCACATTCAATAACTTGTTCTTACCCGTTAAACCTTATAACTAGTGATGTTCTAGAAAAAGGTCGGGTTACCATTATTGGTGATTTCAATTAAAGGGTTTCAGCCCCATTTCTTATGAGGTCGTTATTACCATATGTCTTGGTAAAGCCTTCGTCAAAGGATCAGCAAGATTTTTACTTGACCTCACATAGACAATTGTTATGGTACCATCTTTAATCAATTGTCTCACATATTCATGGCTTAGACTAATATGTCTAGACTTACCATTATAGGTGCTACTATAGGCTCTTGCCAAAGTGGCCACGACTATCGCAGTGGATAGAAATAGGAGGCATAGGACTAGGCCATAATTTGATATCCAACAACAAATTTCTAATCCATTCAGCCTCTTTCCCAGCTGCCGCCAAAGCAATAAATTCAGATTCCATTGTTGAGTGAGTTATACATGTCTGTTTCTTGCTCGCCCAAGATACAACACCTCCGGCTAGTGTGAAGATCCATCCAGAAGTGGAACGCTCATCTCCCACACTTGTAATCCAACTAGCATCGGTGTATCCTTCTAATACAGCCGGATAATTATTGTAGAACAATCCTAAATTTTTAGTTCTCTTAAGATAACCAAAAATTCTAGTAATGGCTCTCCAATGTTCTGTACTTGGATTACTTGTATACCTACTCAACTTGCATACAGAAAAAGCAATATCGGGTCTAGTACAATGCATCGCATACATTAAAGACCCTATAGCACTTGCATATTCTAGTTGTGCCACCGCTCTACCAGTATTATAATTTAATTTAATACTAGAATCAAATGGAGTACTTATTTCTTTAAAACCAAGATGTTGAAATTTATTTAATAATTTTTCAACATAACTACATTGGCTTAAAGAATAACCCTCACTATTTTGCTTAACTTTAATACCTAAGATAGTATCTACTTCACCCAAATCCTTCATTTTAAACATGGAAGTTAGATACTTCTTAGTTTCATTAACTCCAGTCATATTCGTTCCAAAGATAAGCATATCATCAACATACAAGCACACTAAGACACCATAGTCTTTAGTGAATTTAGAGTATATACACCTATCGGCACTATTATTGATGAAACCATTTGACAATATGACCGAATTAAACTTTTCATGCCACTGCTTAGGAGCTTGCTTAAGTCCATAAAGAGACTTAATCAATTTACATACTTTTCTTTCATTTCCAGGAAGAACAAAACCCTCCGGTTGTTCCATGTAAATCTCCTCATTTAAGTCTCCATTTAAGAAAGCAGTTTTAACATCCATTTGATGAACACAAAGATCATAAATGGAAGCTAGAGCAAAAGAACTCGAATGGAAGTTATACGTGCAACAGGAGCATATGTATCAAAATAATCTATACCTTCTTTTTGTCTATATCCCTTAACTACAAGCCTAGCTTTAAAAGCTTGAATAGAACCATCAGAATGATATTTTCTTCTAAAAACCCATTTGCTTCCAATAGGTTTTGATCCTTTTGGTAAATCTACTAATACCCAAGTATTATTGGACATAATGGAGTCCATTTCATCATTCACAGCTTCTTTCCAAAAAGAAGCATCTCTAGAAGACATAGCATCATCAAAGCTTCCAGGATCATCTTCTAAATTTAACACTAAAGGGTATTTATTTACCACATTATTATCTCCATCTCCTTCAACAAGAAAAACATGAGTAATAAAATCAGGACCTAAGTCTTTTATTTTCCTAGCTCTAGTACTTCTCTTTGGTTCAATCATGTCTTTAGGATTCGTTTCTTTCTCTTGAAAATCACTTTGAGTTTCCCTAGATCTTGAATTATTTTCAATCATTTCAGAACTTGTAAAACATTTATTCTCAAAGAATTCGACGTCTCTCGACTCTACTATGACATTAGACTCTAAATCAAGAAGCCTATAAGCTTTACTATTTTCAGCATACCCTATGAAAACACTTTTGATAGCTCTAGGACCGAGCTTTGTTCTCTTAGGATCTGGAGCTCGGTAGTACGCTAAACACCCCACACTTTAAGATATGACAAATTTGGCTTTCTACCTTTCCATATCTCATAAGGGGTTATGTCATTTTTCTTGGAAGGTATTCTATTATGAATATAGCATGCAGCAAGTAATGCTTCTCCCCAAAGATTAATTGGTAGCTTTGAATTTGAAAGCATACAATTAACCATTTCTCGAAGAGATCGATTTTTCCTTTCAGCCAAACCATTTTGTTGTGGAGTATATGGTGCTGAAGCTTGATGAATAATACCATGTTCTTCACAAAATGAAGAGAATTCATTTAAGAAGTATTCTCCACCTCTATCTGATCGTAGAATTTTGATTTTCTTTTCTAATTGATTCTCTACTTCAGCTTTATATTTCTTAAACATGGTAAATGCTTCATCCTTCGATCTCATGAGATAAACATATAAGAACCTACTACAATCATCCACAAAAGTAATAAAATACCTTTTACCTCCACGTGTTAGCATACCATTAAATTCACATATATCACTATGAACCAAATCCAATAAATTGAATTTCTTTTAACACTAGGAAATGGCTTCTTAGTAAGTTTTGACTTAGCACATATTTCACATTTATCAAATTCGCCACTGAAATTTATCAAGTCTAATTTTTTCATATTCTTCAAATAACGAAAATTTATATGTGCCAACCTACTATGCCATAAAATTGAAGACTCGACAGTATAAGCAGAACTAGAAATATTATTATTGATACTCAGTTGATACATGCCATCATTGGCATAACCCTTCCCAACAAACAGCCCATTTTTCGACAGGATAACCTTGTCGGATTCAAACAAAACCCGAAACCCCCTCTTACAAAGTAAATCAATAGAAACTAGGTTCTTCCTAATTTCGGGTATAAATAACACATTAAGAAGAGTTATCTTCTTTCCAGAAGTGAAGTCTATCTCCACCGTGCCTTTTCCAGCAACCTTTGCAAGAGCATTATTCGCCATCGGGACCTCTTGAACACTTGAGTCAACAATTTCTTCAAATTGCTTGAACATGTATTTGTCCTTACACACATGAACAGTTGCTCCAGAATCTATCCACCAATTGGATTGGACAGTGGTAGAATTAATTTCAGAAACCATAGCCATAGCATCATTTATTTCAGAAATTTCCATGTTCGAAAACATGTTCGAAATCATGGCTACATAATTTTCTTCAACCAGATTTGCATCTGCTTTCACCACCGGAATGTTCTTGTCCTTTGAAAAGCTCTTACGTTGAAAGCAATCCTTGGCGTAGTGTCCCTGTTTGCCACATACAAAACAGCAACCCTTTTGCTTCTTTTGTGTTCTCTTGAATTTATGCCCCCCGCTTTTTACTTTGAAGTTCTGGCCGAGTTTCCGTTTTTATCCACAAAATTCACCTTGGAATTATACAAAACAGAATTATCACGTGAACGTGACTCTTCCTCAATGCGAAGATGTTTCTGTATTTGCTCCAAAGTAAAGTCCTCCGACTTGTGAATCAGCCTTTTTCCATAGTCTTTCCAACTTGGAGGCAATTTCGCAATAATTGCTCCAACTTGAAAAGCTTCTGGAATATCAATCTTGAGAGCACGAATCTTATTCACAATCACTTGCAATTCATGGACTTGTTCCAGCAAGGGCTTAGTATCAATAAACTTGTAATCAAAATACTTTGCAATTAGATATTTGTTGGTACCTTGCTCCTCCGCTTTGTACTTGAATTCCAGTGCATTCCAAATTTCTCTGGCCGACTTCATTTCAGTGAATAAGTCGTACGACGATCGGAGAGTGTGTTCAGAATGTGTCCTCGACAAAGTAATTCATCCTCCGCACGTTTCTTCTTTTCCTTATTAACCCTCTCAATGGCTTCTGCACTTGGCTGTCCTCCATCGAAAGTAGGCGTAGGATCTTCTATAGGCGCCAAGTTAGGATCCAGAATGTAGGAGATCTTCAGAGCAAGTGAGTAAGAACATCATCTTGTCCCTCCAGCGAGCAAAATTGTTCCCATCGAACCGGTCTAGTTTGACCATATCTTGATTCATAACTTTGATTGTCTCCGACTCCATTGCAGCAAAATAAATCCTTAAAATTGTTGTAAAAATATGTCTGCGAAATGGGTATAACAAGGAAATCGGATCAAGTAAAAAACAACTCGGACTTTGAGGCGTGATATCACTTTCTTTAAGGATTTATTTGCCCCACTACGTTGCTAATGGTCACCGGCAAATTTCCTCCAGGATACAACAAAGTCTCAAGTGAGAATACTAGATAGCAATTCTAATATTTCTCCAGGGTCTCTCTAAGAAAAACAATCGAAAAATTGGCTGCAGTTTTTTCAGAAAGAAGACTCGAAAATTGACCACACATTTTTTCTTTCCGAAAATGACAAGTATTTATATGAAACGGTCTTGCAACTCTTCGTGAAAATTGCGAACAAACATGTCTTTAGAAAATTGTTCGGATAAACCAACGCGACTCTTCGGAAGAAGTCGAAATGAAAGAAACGAACAATTGCAATCCTTCGGATAAATTAAAAACCGAATAAGTAATTTTCCAAAGGTTGTCTTGAAAAGACACAAATAAAATTCGGAATAATTATTATTATTTTTTAAATAGAATTTCGAATTTTCATTTCCGAAATTCTCAAATTAAAAGGCAACCTTTGAACTAAAATATAAAATAAAATAAAATAAAATAAATAAATAAAAAGCAAGGGATTAATGCTAATTAAACCGCGGCGCGCAAAGTGCTAAGTGCGCCAAATAATCGCGCCAAAATCGCGCAATTATCCGCGCACCGCACGCGGGTATGGTGGGTCTAGCCCCACCTAATCACTCCTTTAACTACAAAAGGAAATTCCTCATTAATAAACTAATCCTCCCGCTCCCACCTTTTCTATGTGGGACAAAGTAAAAAGCACTTATTTTGTTTTAACAAACAAAATTCCAACATTGACAGCATCACCGTTGCAATCTTTAGGGATGTGGATAGCCTTCTTGATGTTGGCATACTGAAGTGGCGCCTCCCGCTTAGAGTTAAAGATCCTTGTTTTAGAAATTTTGATGATCATTCACAAAAATTAGCTAATCGCTAAGTAAAGATCAGGTCAACCTGATGTTTAGAAAAGCCATATAGCAACTATGTGTAAATAAGAGTAAATATGTGAAAATAGCAACACATAGAGAATTATAGTGGTTCGGCTTTATCCACAAGCCTATGTCCGCTTTTTAGACTAATAGCTATAAGATGGGTTGGATTCCACTAATAATTTGCTTAGAAAGTTATAAGTGGTTAGCACTAATCCTTTATAAGATAGATATCACTATCAGGACTTAGCTGTAACTCTTACTCTTGTACATTTAATCCTTAGCACAATCACTAAACAGCACGACTACTGAAATAGTACGACAAAGAGCATATAGCTAAGAAAAACAAAAAGAAGTAAGCTTCTTGATCTCTTTAAGTTGCACACTCTAACATAAGGCTTTTGAGGTCTTCTCTTTTGTAGCTGCATTCAATCTATCCATTGAAGATGGATTGGAGAAGCAGATAGCTATTGAAGTTACCGTTAAGCTAATATTCGTGGATGGAACTACCCATACAGTTCGTTTCCTCGAACCTTTGCCCTAGAAGTAGAAACTGTTGCTGTCTACTCGCTATAGTCTCTGGCAAACCTATCAAACGACTTAGCTACTCGGCTACTTGTTTCATTTAGATTTTGCTACCATGTGAATCCAAGACCATAACAGCTACTTAGCTAACCCAACGAACATCATCAAGTGTACATGGTCATCACAACACCATCGACCTAATCTCACAACTTCAACACAAACATCATCAACTACTGATCTTTTAAGTCCATTAGTACTATTTACGAAAAACTGTTTTAGGACATTTTGCAAACTTCTTTATGATGGATCACATCATGGATATCATGTGGTCCTTTGGTCCAAGCGTCTGCATACAACATAGTAAATATTATTACAATTTGGACATCATCAAAATCACTTGAAGATGTTTCTCTAACAATCCTAACAAGGACGAGCCTTGCATTGGCCAAGCGCAGGCCAAGTATAGCGACCAAGGGGGATTCAAGTATAGCGAGGACCACAATAACAAGCATGGCCAAGGAGATTGCTCCCATGGATAGCATGATATGCCACCCACTAAATAAGAGTTTAGAAAAGATATAGTCGGCCATGTAGCCGATAACAATGCTCATGTTAATAAACATCAAAACCACCAAAATAGATTGATATGTATAAAAAAGCATTCACATTAGTATAACACACATACCAAGGGAGATGAGTGAGACAATCATCTCGCCAATGTTGCTTAGCTACAACCACCGTCATCCAACCTCTTCAAGGAGGAAGATGGCAACAAGCATGAATAGTATCTTTGTAAAGTTTGATTGCCATGGTTCATAAGAGCTTTTCGTTAGAGAAGGTGATGCCAACATTCTCAAAAATTGGAGAATTATAGAAGAGGATAATGTCAATGCTACAAGCATGTCGAGGGACTTGGACCCCAATAGCGCAGGAGAGTACATGGCGGATAGACAAGGTCGAGTGAGAGAGATCCCGCCACACACCTTTGACAGTGTTCTGCACATTGACGACATCATCATTGCAATCTTCAAGGTTGTCAATAGCCTTCTTGTTGCCGGCATACTGAAGCATGGCCTCTTGGTCAAAGCTAGAGATCCTAACAAGGACAAGCCTTGCATTTGCCAAGTGTCCCTACATAAGGAGCCACCAAGGGGATTCCGGCATGGCGAGGACCACAACAACGAGCTTGGTCAAGGAGATTGCTCCCACATATAGCGTTATACCCACTCTCTATATAGGAGCTTGGAAAAGATATAGTTGGTCATGTAGGCAATAGTGATGCCCACATTAATGAACACCTAAACCACTGAAATGGATTCATCTGTATAAAGAAACAATCACCTTAGTAGAATGCACGTTACGCTCGAAAAAGACAAAAAATGATAACATATAAAAAAATGAAAAAAATATGACAAAATTATTTTAAAAAATAGGAAAAAAAATTAGAGAGTGCCTAAAGCATGGAGGTGAACAAGAAAGTCCGCGGCAGCGTAGACGGTGGCGATCATTTGGGTGTAGCCAGCACCGACATGAGTGACGAAGCGGCCCAACAAGATCAAGGCATAATTAGAACCATGAGGAAGGGCCCATCAAGGAAGAATAAGGTCACTAAAACTATTGTGATGCGACGCCCAATCCAATTACAGGTCCAATCTGCCATCACCGATCCGAGGAGTACCAACAGGTAGAGGAACACCTTCACAATCTCAGCATGCTCATCATTTATCCTTTAGTCCTTTTTTATGGATGTCACCGTCTCGCTGAACCCTCTTATTTCTACCAAAAATTCAACAACAAAACACAATAAAATCTTATTTGTCATAATAGCAACCATATACAAGAAATTGAAATAATAGAAATAGTATATATTCAATGTCCTATTTTCCTCCCTTTTCTTTGAATTTATTTTCCTTATAAATATAATTATAAAATAGAATGGTGAGATATATTAAATGCGATGGACTAACAAATTTTTTTAATTTGCTTGGTAATGGATGATGTTATCCTAAATTAAAGTAATTTTTTTCTTACTTCCTATGCATTAAAAAAAGAATTTTGGTCATAGATTTATCGGTAATAAAGCTAGATGAAAAAAAGGGCAAAAGAACGCTTCAAGTGCCATAACTTTGGCCAAAGGGACACTTAAGTGCCATAACTTACGAAATGTACACTTAAGTACCACATTCGAAGAAAACCGAATCACTTGAGTGCCACTCCGGCCAAAATCCGACTAAAACGCTAACATGGCGTTTTTCCGATGACGCGCCCAAAACGATGTCGTTTTGCACGCTAGCGTAGCCAAAACGACGTTGTTTTGGGCTAATGTGGTAAAAAAAAATTAAAAATTAAAAATTAATTTAATTTAAAATTAAATTTAGTTAAAACATTTAAAAATAATAATTTTAAAATTAAATTTAGTTAAATATTTAAAATAATAATAATTTCAAAATTTTAAAAACTTTAAAAAACTTTAAAAAAATTTTAAAAAAATTTTTAAAAAAGGGAACGGGGAGGCGGCCGAGAGCCCTCGGCCCGCCACCGTCCGCCCCCGCCGCCGCCGGGAAGGGCCGGCAACGGCGGGGAGGGTCGGCCGGGGTCGCCGGGCCGGCCGGGGGCCCGCGACCCGGCCGATCGACGGCGAGGGCTCGCGAGCCCTCGCCAAATCTGGGCGAGGGCCACGAGCCCCCAGATCCGGCGGCGAGGGCTCGCGTCCCTCGCCCAGATCTAGCGGCGCGAGCCCTTGCGCGCCGGTCGGCGGGGTCACCGACCCGGCCAAGGCCGTGACCCCGGTCGACCCTCCTCCGCCGTCGCCGCCCCTTCCGGCGACGGCGCGGCTGAGGGCCGATCCTCGGCCACCTCCCCCTTTGTTGCTTTTTAAAAAAAAAATTTAAAAACTTTTTAAAATTTTTAATTATTTTTTAATATTTTGACTAAATTTAATTTTAAAATTATTATTTTTTAATATTTTAACTAAATTTAATTTAATTATTTTCTTATTTATTTTTTTCCACGTCAACCCAAAACAACGTCGTTTTGGCCACGTTAGCGTGCAAAACGGCGTCGTTTTAGGCGCGCTTCGTCAGAAAAATGCCACGTCGGTATTTTGGCCGGATTTCGGTCAGATTGGCACTCAAGTGATCCATTTTACTCTAATTTTGGCACTTAAGTGTATATTTCATAAGTTATGGCACTTAAGTGTCCATTTGGCCAAAGTTGTGGCACTTGAGGGATCCGCACGTCTGAAAAAAAGGCAATAACCTAACTTGTTTTGTTTGCGACAAAGACTATTAACCAAAACCGGGTAAAATAGATGTGATGGAGGCGACTAGGGTGTATAATACGGTGTATTTATTTGGGCAAGACTTTGTATAAGAATTATAGTCCTCAGTTGACTTCAGCTAGACGTTGTTGTTAATGCTGGAATTAGACGTCTCTATTGATACCATCAAAATGAGTCAATTGACACCTTATTTTAGTCAATTAGTCAATCATGAGAATAAGCCGGCTTATAAAAACAACAACCCAAAAAAAAAAAAAAAAAAAAAAAAAAACGGCCGGGGTCAATACAATACATACAAGTGCAAATATCATATCTCAGTATATTTGGAAGAAAATTGATTATTTGTTTGAAGTTAGCATGTGCACCTATTCATCCAGTCACTGGAGCAACCTCCAACTCATTGGCTTGGTTAATTTACACCTCACCTAAAGTAGCGATTTCCCCAAACATCACTTGCAGGTTTGAAGTCCACTACGTTACCGGCTCATCGTTCTTCGGTTAGAGCTTGAAGTATAACAATTTCTGCAATTTCTTTAATCTCAATCGCTTCCTCACTGAAAAACCGAGCGTGAACTTGTGCGAGAGTGAGAGATAGGAAGTAGATATTGGAAGTAATCAAGTATTTTGGAGTCCACTGCTCAGTCGATCCATAGAGCAATTCCTCCTATCTGCTACCGATTCCTTCTAGTGAAACGAGTTGAGAGTCTAACACACAAAGAGGGGCTAACGGGCGAAGGACAAAGAAGCTCGCTAGCTCCAGCTTTGTGTCATCTAGAGCGAATTGAATATGGAGGGAGCGAGCGAGCATTCTCTCCTTCTTTCGGTGCAAATCGAAGAAGCGAAGGAGCAATTCATGATTGCTTCCGACTTCCCTTAATCTTCGAAGCGAGAAACCTGACGTTTTCTTGGAATTTTTTTCGTGTCAATCGATTTAGTCCTGACGTGGAATTGCCACGTAAGAAGACTTAATGATGATTTTTTATGGAGCGTTAAGTCGGCCTTGCGCGGATCTGCAAGGCTGAGGCTCACAGTGGCCAGGCAAGACAAAGAAGGAGGAAGAAGAAGAGAACAGAGAAAAAAAAAGAAGAAAGAAAAATAAGAAAATTTTAATAAAAGTGTTAAAATATTAAAAGCTACAACAACAAAAATTAGAGTCCTACCAAACATATTTTTATTTCGAAAATAAAAATTTTAAGCAATTACCAAACGCCTTTAAAAACTTAGAAATTATTTCCAGAAACAAAATAAATAAATAAATCATTTCTAAGCAAAAATTGTTATCATGAACATAATCGTTACCAAACGCATCATTAATGGTTATGAAAATAGGAAAGTTTGTGGCCATAACAAAAATCAAAATACATGGAATAACATATCATTTGACAAAATTCAAGGGCTATTGTGCAACGATGCCAAAATTTAGAAGGTGATTTGTAACTTTTAAGTGTTCGGGGCTTGTGTTTAAAAGCACCAGTTTATGGAGTTGGAGCAATTAACCCAAAGAGTAATGAACTTTGGCTTCTTTGGGTTCTTTCTTTTTATTTTTGTATTTTATTTTATGCAAATTTCTGTAAACCCCTTCAGACTTTGGCACTGTTGTGTAATAGCCCTTGAACTTAGAGAAGTTGTTGATTATCCTCTCAAACTTTGGCACAGATGCATAATAGCCATGAGCTTTAAAATTAACAAATTATTTTCTTCAACTTTGGTTTTTATTGTTACGGTTGCTCTTTTTTTTTGTCCCCTTAATCATTAAATATGACTTAAAAATGGACTGAGTCAGTTTGCTTGACCAATATAAAACCTTCATCACATGTTTATAAGTTGAGAAAATAGAGAGGAAGTATGGTGATGAATTTAAGAAAATTTAATAAAAGTTATTCAGGTCAAAAAAAAAAAAAAAGAGTCAATCCATTTACAAGTAAAAAATGATGACTATACACATGGAAGAAACTAGAGACCGCAACAAAAATCTTAATTTGGGGATATTCTGTAACTTTTTTGAAGCTCAGGGGGCTATTGTGCAATAATGACAAAGTTCAAGAGGATAATCGGTAAATTTTAATTTTTTTCTCTTCTAAATATTTTCAAATTTTTTTACCGATGTGACATTTGATGGGCGCTAAATCAACGCCACATATCTTAAGATCGTAATAGAAAAATTTCACATCTACATTTGCCAAATTGAATAGAGTTAACTGAAAGATTTGATTATACCAATTTGATGACTATTATTATTCAATTGCCCTTTTTTAAGTTTTCAAATCAATTATACTTTGGCAACAAGTTTGGGACTTTTAGTGCTTTTATCTATTAAATTCTTTTTGGAATAAGTGTGAACCAAATAACAAGGCACGGGCACCGGGAGTGCTAAAATTTGGTACGGATGGATACTTAAGTGCTAAATGTTCGACTTAAGTGCTAAAATCGGAAAAAAAAAAAATAGATTAGTTAAGTGTCAATAGCAAGAAAATCCAGCCAAAATATTGACATAGCATTTTTCCGAAGAAACAAGTGCAAAACGACACACTGACGTGGTTAGATAAGTTGAAAACAACATCATTTTGCATATTAATGTGGCTAGATAAGCCATAAATGACGTTGTTTTGTCTCGGATTTGAATTTTAATATAAATGTTAATTAAATATAAAAAAAAAAAAGGAAGAAGAATATTGCAATTTGGCAAGGGCTGTGCAAGCTCTTGTCGAACTCACTACAAGTTTTTTTAATAATTTAATATTTAATTTAATTTAATTAATATTTATATTCAAATTCAAATCAGAGGTAAAACAACGTCATTTTGGCTTTTCTTTGCTATTTTAGCTTTCTAGTATTATTAAAAATAAGCCACATTGGATTTCCAACACCCTTGGTCGGAATTGGCACTAAATATCCCATTTTTCAAATAAAGTGACATTTAGGTGTACTTGTGTACCTTTCGAAATTTTTTGCACTTAAATGTTTCCTGTGCCAAGTTTTGGTACTTATACTATATTTTTGCCACCAAATAACTATGAAAAATGACATGTTCACTCAAGAGAAAAAAAAAAAGATACAAATTATTTACAACGTTGACTCATATGTAAAATTAATCAATGTGCAGTTTTGTAAAGTGTGGGACATCGGAAACTTTGGCTTGTCTAACTTCTCTCTCTAAGGAGCACGTGGGGCAAAAACAATGTTCAAATGAGCATGGCATGGTTATCAACCCTTCATGGTCAAATTAGGTAAAAGTGCCAATTTGTTAAAATAATAGTTGTCGTGAGATGAAGTTGGATGTCTAAGTAGAAAATCGAGGATGCAAAGACGTGCTTTTTGAAAATAAAGGCTGGAGAGTGGTCCTGACGATTGGTCCTTAAGGCATACTTTTTAATAATTCCCTTCTTCGCTTATATTCATACAAACGATTGATCTATTTGATGTTGTTAGTTTCGCCATAAATAGCACATTTTTTTTTATACCCAAGATCTGCTGAGCCTGCCTTTCACTTACGTTAATCGGTATCCCACGGCCTGTACAGTGCCCAAACAGCACATCGGACCAAGCGTCAATACCTGAAGGGAGACTAACACAGGATCCCACCATCATAGCCCCCAACTAAAAACGTTAGCAACTATGGATTTTGAACTCTCAACCTCAGCAATAAATGAGAAGTTCTCAACCAACACAACTACTTACCGGTGTATATAAATAGCACATATTGATCATGAAAGATAGTTACTATTTGGAATTGACCGCATACCTTTAGAAGAGAAATTTCCGTAAATGAGGAAAATATTAAGGAGTGTTCTCGAGGCAATTTTTAAATCTTATTAAATAGAATTCAAAGTTTACAAAATGAAGTAAAAGACTTTGTTAAAATGTGTAACTCCTTTCATTTTCAGAAAATCTTGGAAAGTGTTGTTTTCATTGGTCATGAAAGATGGTTAGTATCACAATTGACTGCTTCTCGCCCTAGCGATTCCTGGCCCAATGGGCTCCCTTTTCGTATCGAGCTGAAAGGAGCACCACCAACCGCATACAAAATAGCCCACTCCAACCATCGTCAATCCTCGTCCCTCGGATTGAAAACCCTAGCACCGTCCTCAACCTCGGCTTCCCAAAGGGTAAGCTAGACCACCCGCCGACGCCGACCCCGACCGAAGAAGCAGAGGCAGCTCCGCTCTCCGTTCGTCCGCCGCCATGGGTCGCATGCACAGCCGAGGGTACACCCCGAAATCCCATCTACTTCTTGCCATCGTTGTCCTGACTGGTTGCGAGTTTTGCTAACTTTGTTTTTGTTTCTGGGTGTCCCTCTTTTGTGGGTTTTCTTGATACTTGACAGTAAGGGTATTTCAGCTTCTGCTCTGCCCTACAAGAGGACTCCTCCGAGTTGGCTCAAGATTTCTTCTCAGGATGTAAGAACATATTCGATTACGTTTGCCTGACTTTGTGCGATGATGTGTAGTTTGTAGCTGTCGCCTCCCTCTCAGGATCCGGTATAAGATGTGGGAGGCTCAATTCAGATGTTGTTATAGTATTTGTCTTGGCAGTTTGTATCGAATTCGTTCGAAGGAAATAGGGCCTAACCATGCGTGACATCCTATCCGAAACTGAGTAATGTAGTCACTCTCATCTATAAGAATGGTGCTTGTAATTGTTTACCCAACTATCAGTGGGAGGAAACCGTGGATGCTGTTTTACTTCCTCATTCTGGGTCTATCTGTCTAATTGCGTCGTGTTGGAATCTGCCCAATTTGGTGCCTCTTGTTATGTTTAAATTTCTGTGAGACTCTTTGATGAACATGTGGGTGGTAGTGGGCTCCCAATAGAAGGGACATTAACATGATGGTACTTTTCCATGTGTAATGGTGTGGCAGTCTGCATTTGAGCATGATCTGATTCAGATAATCATCTGTGACTATTAAGTGATGGGCTCATTTTCGAGTTCTAATGTTTGAGCATGATCTGATTTTTTTATGGCTCGCTGCTGCATGAGTATAGAGCCTCAATAATAGAACACTTAAAACTGATTGTCAGGATTTTGTTTCTTAAAATTTTAGGTTGAGGAGAACATTTGCAAGTTTGCCAAGAAGGGTCTGACTCCATCACAAATTGGTGTCATCCTTAGGGATTCTCATGGTATTGCTCAGGTCAGGAGTGTTACTGGGAGCAAGATCCTGCGTATACTGAAGGCCCACGGTGAGTGTTTTTACTACTCTTTGCCGTTTCTTTCTTTTTGTCTTTCTATCCATCTTCCCACCCCACACCGCCCGCCCCCCCAAAAAAAATAATAATAATAAAAACCACAACTCGAGACACGTAGGTGATGCTTTGCTTTCTCTTCTGAACCTTACCATGATTTTGGGTCAGGGCTGGCTCCTGAAATACCTGAGGATTTGTACCACCTTATCAAGAAAGCAGTTTCCATTCGGAAGCATTTGGAGAGGAACCGAAAGGATAAAGATTCCAAGTTTAGACTCATCCTGGTTGAGAGCAGGATCCACCGTCTTGCTCGTTATTATAAGAAGACCAAGAAGCTACCACCTGTTTGGAAATAGTAATGTTCTTTCCTCTCATTTCTCCAAGCGCCGTTTGCTATATGAGTGCTTACTCCTTTTATGATGCATTGGTTCTTTGAAACAAATATCTGAATTAGAGCGTCCATGGCTCAGCCACCTGAGAATATAGTTATTCCAAGAGAAGTTTATCCCAAAAGTAACAGGCTGAGACTGTGTGAATGTTGCTTACGTCCCATGTTGAGAATTTAAGGAAAACAGAATCCATATTACTTAAGTTCCAGGATGCTTATTTAGTGGTACCCTATTGGGTGGAGGAACTAGATTGAATCGCCCTTTTCTATTCTATCTTTCCCGAGAGATGGTTGGGTCTCAACTGATGTCTATTTCTTTCATGAGAATCTTTCTCATTATTGATTTTGTATGCTATTTTTGTTTATTGCTTGATGAAATGTAGATGAACAAACTAGTTTCTGGCTTTTTCTGCTTACTGCTGTGTTGTGTGGTGAGGGGAAAGACATGTTCCTATATAAGATGTTTCATATTGGTTATGGTATCCTCGTCTATGAACATGTCGATGTGTTCTGCATTCTCCTTTTTCAGAAGTATCTGTGTCTGATTCCTGATGTTCCACTATGTTAGAAAGTAGTTCTTTTCTTTTTCTCTTTTTTTTTTTTTTTTAATTTCTTGTTTGTTTGGTTAGAGAAGTTCTTTTCTTCACAATTAATTGATTTTCTTGGTGCATGTTCAAAAAGACCTCCCAGAATGGGTTCTTTTCATTTTGGAAAACATGGAGAAATATTTTACTGTTTAAACTACAGAATATTTTTCCTCGAGAGGGAGGACTGGACTTTCTTGTCCAGCAGCAATTGTACAGACAATGAAATTAATTTGATGCTTGTCGAAGCATTGAAAGCAAATTATGTTTTATAATTTGGTAAGAGGATGAATATTTGCAGAGCTGCCGATGGGGATAAATCATGCTGGGGCTTATTGAGAATGTTAGAGTAAAGCGTCAATTAGACATATGTTTATTCTTTCTTCTGGATTAGAATGTTATCAGTTACGACAGGACAGTTTACGTTTCTCTTCTTCTTTGGAAATTGCCTGATACTTTTTCCTCTGTGGCCGTGTTGTGATGGCTAGTTACATAAGCGAATGAATCATGTTGCAAAAAGTGAGCGGCAATATTTATTGTAGTCATTTTATCACCTCCTTCATTACTGCGTACTCAAGTCGAACGACTCTCTTTCTTTTTGCAGTGAATCTACAACGGCGAGCACTCTTGTGGCATAAACACTCGATGGCAGTTTCCAAGGGACGCCGCATTCTTCACTTTCTTACATTTGCCGCTTAAGTTACTGGACAGAACATATAGTTTTGGACCGTCAGTACTTTAGTTTTGGGGCTGTTTGAGAAATTGGATTGTAGGTCTTTTTCCTCCATCTCTCTATTTTCTTCTGTTCTCGGTGTCTCGCCATGATAAGTTGCGAAGTTCTTTAATGTTCTAGCATCGTTGGGACTCTAAGTCAAGCCAGGAAGCTTCTGCCAAAACAATTCACTTAATGGGTAATAGAACACGAAAACACAAGTTTTGAGTAATGCTACTTTTTATTTGATGACTTCATGTGACCTCTTAACCATATAGAAATATCAAATTGTTTACAGTACACATTTTCTATTTGTCAAAAATCTTTATAGAAATATCATATTGTTTACAGTACAGAGTCTCTTGACAATGCTTTACCAAAATCAACCATAAAGCATGATGTTATGCGTACAATTAATCATTAAGCCGCACGCTGCGTAGAATATTAAATTGGAAAAAAAATTAAATGAATACATAGTCTTTTTTAGTAGAAATAATTAGAGGTAGGTCAATAGACCATGACATTCACCAATTGCACTGGAGCAATTGCATGTGACATTTTATAAAATCTGGTTTATGTGATCTTAGAATTTCAACAAAAAGTTCAAAGGACATATGCTCTTAAATTGAAAAAAATTAGAGGTGGAATTGTAGAACTAGCACAGTTCAAGTACCATATGTGATCTGATACGCAGCTACTGACATTGAAATATAAGGACATGTTTGGTAACGATTATGTTTCCGAAAACAAATTCTAATCAGAAATGATTCTTTTTTATTTTGTTTCCGAAAACAATTTCTAAGCATTTTAAATCATTTGGTAACTGTCCAAAATTTCTAATTTTAGAATACAATTATGTTTGGTACCGTACTAATTGATTCTGTTCCAAATCAATTTCTTTTAACTTTTAAATAATTTTTTTCCTTTTTTTCCTATCTTTTTTCCTTTCTTTCTCCTGTTCTTCTTCTTCTAGTGGCCGGACGCCAGTCCGGCGACTAGCCAGATGAGGGCCGGCGACCTCATCAGAGCCTCATCGACCCTCGGCGAGGCCGGCCCTTGTTGGCCAAGCCTTACCCACAGCTAGACAAGGCTTGCCCAGCCCCGCCAAATCTGGCGAGGTCAAGCCTCACCAGTGGTTAGGCTTGCCTCCGGCAAGCTCGTCGGACCTCGCCCTGATTTGGTGAGCCTCTAGCGAGCTCACCGGATCGGCTGCCGGCAACGAACGGCAGCGGACGGCAACCACAGGATGGCGGTAGATGAAGAAGAAGAAGAGAAAATGGTAGAAGAAAAGAAATATGATTTTGATTCTTAAATTTGTTCCCGAAACAAGAATTAACTTTTTTTTTATTCTTGATTTTGTTTCAAATCTAATTCCGAGAACAAAAAAATAGAAATTTGTTCCAAAAACAAAAGTTTTACCAAACACGATTCTGTTCCCAAATTACTCCCGGGAACAAAAAATCATAATCATGCACTGTTTGGATGGTTACCAAACAGGCCATAAGCAACACATGGAAGTAACAAGGGAAAGAAGAAGTCTCCTTCTTTCAAGATAGATAAGCATGGACGGGAAAGAAGAAGTCTCCTTCTTTCAAGATAGATAAGCATGGACGGAAACAAGTTCGATCGTGCAACTTGTTGGATAGTGGAATAATCTTAACTATTAGTCGAAGTAGAAAGAAAGAATAGATAAATAGAAGTTTAAAATCATAGAATTAAGATAAAAAGCTTGCAGAAGATATGTGCCTAAATAATATAGCCCTAGTTCCCTAAAAAAATTCCAGATTTTAGTTCTAGTCCCAAATCTACTTGAAACTTTTTCTTGTCTTAAAAATCATGAACTTTCACTATAATCCAAAACCCGAACTCGTTAACCTTCCACGAAACATCAACCTTTAGTCTTCCAACATGGCAATTCTACGGCGGCACTAAATCCACATAAGAAGCTAACATGGAAAAACTTCACAAAAACTTCAACATTTCTTATTTTGAAGATTGATGGGAAGTCGGAAGCAATTAAGGCTTACTTCTTCGCTTCTTCGATTGGCCCCCAACGAGAGAGAACACGCTCGGTTGTTATCTCCATAAAAGATTTTCTCCTAACAACACGAAGTTGAAGCCAGCGAGCTTATCGTCCTCCATGCATTAACCCCTTTCCATGCGTTTATCTCTTGACTCATTTCACTCTAAGGAATTGATCGTGGACAGGAGGGATTCCTCCTTGTATTGACTAATAGTGGACTCCAAAGTGTTCGGTGTCTTCCTAAAAAGCCTCGCGCTCAATCACTCGAAGAAGAGGATGGCAAAAACTACGAACAACCCTCATAACAACCGGATTATTATTTTTTTTTTTGGTTCTTTTTTAGTTCTTTTTTCCCCTTAAATATATCTTTCATCATTTCTAATGAAATACTCATGCATTATCTGTGTTGTTTAGTTTTTCCTATTCTTGTTACGTGTATTATTCTAGGTAGAAGCTACATTTTGGGGCTTGCTATTGTTATTTCCCTGTATTGTCTATTAGTCAGCACTTGTTTCTCTTATATATCCATAAATGGGATTTGTAGTTTCCTCGTGATCTTCGCCGTCACTTCACACATTGGAAATGACAAAAGATGTGCTCAAAGTCTTTAGGTTCTTGAACAGAATTCAACCTCACAAGAATGTTGGTTGATTGTTGTGGTAGTCAATTTCTTAGGATGTAAATTGCGTTGTTTATGGTTCGCTTCGGTTAGTGTGATTTGGTCGACATTGAACTTGTAGGTTGATCGTTGTTTCACTGATTGAAAATTGGAGTATTATTGGGTTAAATCAAAAGCAATTGTGAGTTCATTCAATTGTTGACTCCTCATGTGACATCTTGAATTTTGACGCTTGACGATAGTATTTAGCCTGATTTTCCATGACCATTATATTTATATTAGTTGTAGAAAGGGATTGATATGCTTTGAGATTCATATTTTATGATAGTCAAGTTTCAAATTTATTGAATTCAGATTTTCCTAATTTTGATATCTTACATTTGTAATTTTAATAAATTCAAAATATTTTCAAACTCACCAATGTTCAATATGAATATTGATTTCCCTAAATCTCTATTTCTCTACAATTGGCACGCCATTTCTCTTTTCTCTACCAAAATTTTTAAGCCTATGCTTTGGTTTGACATTTATTTTGGTTGGCTTTTACATCATCCATGACATCGTCAATTTTAACTATAGTTCATAAATGCTTTAGCTAACTTATGCCTATAGTTCATTAATGCTTTAGGCGACTCATGCCTAAAGTTTCTTACAATTGGCCAAAGAAGAGGAGTTCATCTTCATCTCTATCAAAATATTTTTCTTGTGGCAAAATTTCATAGGATCATTTGTATCATAGTTAGCCCATAGAGACCACTTGAAACATTTCTATCAAAATGCATACCCTTTCTACCTTTAGATCTCATGATTTTGATCCAGAGTCATTTTACTTGGTTCATTCTGTTGAGAATGTTGAAAAAGAAGTAGGTTTGGAAGGTGGAAATATCCTTGCACAAATTGAAGGCACAGAGGCAAAGGGAGTTGGTGAAAAAACTCCTCTTCAGGCACAAGATGTAGCACCAACCTTTAGTATCGCTCTCCACTAGACGCCGAAGACATTTACGCCTTTCACTTTCCTAAGGACTTAATAGGCAACAAGGGGAAGCAAGCCGAAGTTCAGGGGGAGGAACAAACTTCTAAGGTATAGACTAATCTTCCTTCAAGTGTGGATATCCCTCTAGTATTATTTGTTGATGCTGGTGCCCATATTGAACAAAATCCAAACCACTCAAAGATAGTTGAACTTCTTTAGGAGATAAAGGTACAGTAGTTTGGGATGAAGGTTGAGATTCAACAAATGTGCAATTCTCTTCATGCCAAGATTAAGAAGGCCTTTGGACAACGCATGGCTAGAATTAAGGAGAATGTACAAAAACACTTGGAAGACTTTTAGCTTGTTCAAGTTCTAAAAAATCCTTGAATTTTCAAAATCTCTCTATTTTTAAACTTTTTTTTTTTTTTTTTTTACTTGATAGTTTTATCTACAGTTTTGTGTGACCCCTCTTGATGTTGACAAAAAGGGGGAGACATATGCAGATTTAAGAGTTTTTTTTATTTGTGGCTAATGTGTTTGCAAGATTATGGTTTTTTAGACTATTATTAATATTAAGTCTAACATTTGCATATTTTGTTTGCCCATTGTGGTTGCATATTCACTAGTTCATAAATTTCCAATAGTTATGCTGTTTAAGTATTGTTTTTTAGGTTTTTATTTAAATTTGTATGAAATTTTTGTCATCATAAAAAAAGGGAGAGAATGTTGAAAAAAGCCTCTTACTAAGTTTTGAAGTTGACAAAACTTTTTATTTTTATCGTCTTTGCTTCTGAGGAACTTTCAAAGACTCTTAACAATACTTTTTCAAATATATATCCCACTCTGATAAGTCCAGAACGAGATAATGTTCAGAACAAAGAAGAGTCCATAATCAGACTCAATGATATTGTGACACAAATCCATTATAAATTTTGTTTGAAAAGAATTCTTCAACGACTATCTTCTGGCCAAAGATTTCACTTACCTTATTAAAAAAAAAAAAAAAAACGTTGATTGAGTCAATTATATATTGACAAAATAAATCTCGAAGATAAATTCCATATGAAGTATTACTTATGGAAACCAAGATTATGATTGAATAGACAACCAAAATCAAGTGGAATTTCCATTCTTGTCTTCAACAGCCACAAGATCTCCTTGAAAGATTCTGTCCAACAACTTGATTAGAAGAATTTCCTCTAGAGAATGTCAACGGCTAATGTTGCATGGAGGAGTATCTAAAGGAAGGTCATTTGGTCAAGTTGGTATGAACGTGAAATTAGAATTCCAACGTTTGAAGCTTCTCTCAATCATCTGTCTTCGTCTTCATCCGTGAGCATTACAAATTTGTATGCAATTTTCTCTTCCCTCAACTATGTTTATTTTAAATATGTTGCACACTTTCTAGTTAAGAAGTCCAGTGTTCCTCGAAATTGATTATATTATTCATTTAGACTTTTCTTGCATCTTATTTTATTTCAAGTTTATTTGTTAAGATTTCTTTTTAAAACATATTCATCCCTCC
The DNA here is from genome assembly GCF_016545825.1 of Eucalyptus grandis. Lineage (NCBI taxonomy): Eukaryota > Viridiplantae > Streptophyta > Magnoliopsida > Myrtales > Myrtaceae > Eucalyptus > Eucalyptus grandis. The sequence goes on from NC_052615.1 coordinate 36,713,342, forward strand.
CTTTAGGTGTGAGATCTAACTACATCACATTCCCCTTGGCCTTATCATTGGATATAGTCATATAATCATGCCACTTGTAATTTTTAACTCGACCACCTCTCTTGCACTTCCACCTAACATTTTCTTTTAAGTCATCATTTCTCTTAACTTGAGTTACTTGTTCTTACCTCTCTTGGCCTATATATAGGTCTCCATATATCTTTAGGTCCCCCTAGGGTCGGTTCCCAGTTCCATGAGCGGATCTGTCCATCCGGACCGAACCAATTATATTATAATAATATATTGATTTTTAATATTAAAATAAATTTCAAAATTACTAATTAACAAATTTAAATTTTAGGGCTCCGTCTCCTCTCATGATTTCCATGTTTTAATAAGAATTTAGTAAAGTGTGTAAGCTGCCTTTTGAGAGTGCTAGTATGAACACCTAGAGGGGGGTGAATAGGTGTTTAAAATAAATCTTGTCAAATATATGCGGAATAAACTTCAAACAAAGAAGTTAAGGAAGAGAATAAGAACACAAGGTTTATAGTGGTTCGGCTTAATTCAAGCCTACTTCCACTCTCCCACGCTAATGACCTTCTTAGTGGATTCCACTATGCAATCAACAAGAGATTACAACTTCGAGTGCAAACACTTAGTAGTAGATCACACTATCTCACTAAGTCACTCTTTTGGTATTTCTCTCACGATCACAAACGTTTAAGCTCTCCAAAGACAAGTGTATGAACAAAGATCGCTCGAACTTTGAAATTATAAATTCTACGCTTCGTCTCTTACTTGCTCATCGATCCTTCATCTCCTTAAATACTTCTCCACTTCCAAACTACCTGTTGGACAGTATCTTGAGGATCGTCTTCCAATATACCAATTGGACAGCTCTGTATCTAGAAGATTTGGTAGCCGTTGAGTGACAAAGGTAAAATCCCAAATTGATTCCGATCGCCCATACAAACGAAATCTTGGTTTCCATAAGTTAAGCTTCTTCGTATAGAAAGTTCTTGTCTTCAAAATCCAATTGTCAATCAATTAGATTGAATCAATCAAATCAATCTTGATGTGGAATCCAAACCAATTCAATAGCCGTTATATGATTGGGCTTGAGTTACGTTCTGTCGAATCTGGATGTAAAGTCTGAGAGCAATAGACTTTACAATCTGAGTCTAAGTGCGATAGAATTTGCAATCTGAGTCTGAACATATTCTGCTTCTAAACATATTTAGCTTTAAGGTCTATATCCAGTTCAGCTTTAACATAGAGTCTGTCTTTTAGTTCAGCTTCAGCACAAAGTCTGTCTTCTGATTCAGCTTCAGCATAGAGTCTGTCTTCTGGTTCATCATTCACGTTCAATCTGAAATTTGTTAGAGTTGACAGACTTCTGATGTAGAACAGACTTTAACACTAAAGTCTGGCAGTCTTCAAACTTTAACACAGAAGTCTGGAAATCTTCATAATATACTTTGGACATGTGTTACGTTCAGTCTTTTGGCAGTCTTCTAACTTTGACAATATCCTTTACATGTTCTATCATCTGCATGGTCTATTACTTAACCATTAAACATGTTAGTAGCCTTTGATTTATTTTGACATCATAAGGGATTTCCCTAATACCTTTCAACAACTCAACAAATGGCTCATTCAAATAATACTTTTGGGACTCACATATGACACTATGTTCAAGAATATGTTGAGTACCGGTAGAATTGTTTCTACAAAAAAAATTCAGTAAAGCAAATATTGTAAGAGATTAAGCATTGTTAGAGGATAAAAGAAAAGATGATCTACATATGACAATCATCCAAAATCTTGAACTTAAAGAATATTTTAGATTTCAACTAAAATTATTCAAAAATAGGAAAAAAAAAAATTATTTCTCTTCTTTGGTAGTATTTTCCAATAAAATAAAGAAAAATGGTACCCTTAATTAAGCCGGTTCGATTTAAAAAAAAAAACTATTACTCGATATGAAAAGTACTCAAGGCAGGATTTGAAAAACGATATTATTATTAGTGAGACCAATTCCATGGATCCACTCGGGAACTGGACCCAGGGCCAGGCGGTTTGGTTCTTGGGTGATCCATGCAACAACAGTGGTTCCCGGTTCCAATTTTTGGAACCGATCCTTAGTAGGTGGTTCTCGGTTCTAGGTCGGGAACCGCCGCCCAAACCATGCACACCCCTAGGTCCTCCCCCCCCAAAAAAAAAAAGAATTCCAATTTGTGCTTGTAAAGAAGGAAAAAGAAATCTTCCTCTTTTATGTTCATATTTCAATCTTTTGTGTGAAAAGAAATATTCTATTATTGTGTTGTCAAAGTTTCAAAATTCAATTTTTCAAGAGCTTATGGGGTGATTAAAGTTTTGATTTTACTTAAACCTTCAGTTTAAGATAAGTGAAAACTTTAAGCGCTAAGTTGGGTTGATCCACTCAATACTTTGACTTGGTTGGTGATTGCTAATTAGTTTAAATTACCCCCAAAAAATGACATGTTAACTAAAGAGATAAAAAAAAAATGAAAGATACAAATTATTTACCATGTTGACTTTTATGTAAAATTAACTAATGTACAGATGTGTACGATGTGAGTCATCGGAACCTTTGGCTCATCTAATCTCTCTTTCTCTTCGTGAGGACGCGAAGCACGACACCGTTCAAATGATCATGGCATGGTTGTCGGCCCATCATGGTCAAATTAGGTAAAAGTGCTAATTTGCTAGAATAATACTTAGCCTACGATATCTAAGGAAAAAATTAAGATGCAAAGCCATGCTTTTGAAAATAAAGGATGTAAAAAAAAGTAGTATCATGGGTGAAGACTTAAGGCATACAATTTAATATTTTCCTTCTTTATTAATATTAATACCAACGATCGATCTATTTATTGTTTTGTTTTTGTTTCGCAATAAGCAACACACATTATTTATGAAAGATTGTTACTATTTGAAATTGACCGCATACTTTTAGAAACAAAACTTCAGTAGAAAAGGAAAATATTAAAGAGTGCTCTAGAGGCAATTTTTTAAATAGAATTCAAAGTTTACTAAATGAAGTAAGAGACTTTGTTAAAATGTGGAATTCTTTCAATTTCAGAATATCTTTGAAAAGTGCGATTTTCATTTTTAGCGATTGCTGGCCCAATGGGCTCTCTTTTCGTACCGAGCTGAAAGGAACACCACCAGCCGCATACAAAATAGCCCACTCCGATCATCGTCATCCTCCCCCCTCGGATTGGAAACCCTAGCACCGATCCTCAACCTCGGCTTCCCAGAGGGTAAGCTAGACCACCCGCCGACGCCGACCGAAGAAGCAGAGGCAGCTCCGCTCTCCGTTCGTCCGCCGCCATGGGTCGCATGCACAGCCGAGGGTACACCGCGAAAACCCATCAACTTCTTGCCGTCGTTGTCCCGACCGGTTGCGAGTTTTGCTGACTCTGTTTTTGTTTCTGGTTGTCTCTCCTTTGTGGGTTTTCTTGATACTTGGCAGTAAGGGTATTTCAGCTTCTGCTCTGCCCTACAAGAGGACTCCTCCGAGCTGGCTCAAGATTTCTTCTCAGGATGTAAGAACATTTTTGACTGCGTTAGTTTGTTTTTGTGGGATAATGGGTAGTTTGTAGCTGTCGCCTCCCTCTCAGGATCTGGTGTAAGATGTGGGAAGCTCAACTCTGATGTTGTTATGATATTCGTTTCGGTAGTTTGTACCCAATTTGGTCGGAGGAAAGAGGGCCTATACCCATGCATGACATCCTATCCGAAACCGAGTAATGTAGTCACTCTCATCTAGTAGAACGGTGCTTGTAATTGTTTACCCGACTATCGGTGGGAGGAAACCGTGGATGCTGTTTGACTTTCTCTTTCTGGGCTTATCTGCCTAATTGCGTCGTGTTGGATTCTGTGCAATTTGGTGCCTTTTGTTATGTTTATAATTTCTGTGGACTCTTTGATTAGATAAAGCGTGCATTTGGATAGTGGGATTCCAATAGAAAGGGCATTAACATGGTGGTACTCTTCCATGCGCAATGTTGCGGCGGTTTGCATTTGAGCATGATCTGATTCAGATAGTTATCTGTTACTATTAAGTAATGGCTCTGTTTCGAGTCTGATGTTTGAGCATGATCTGATTTTTGATGGCTCGTTGCTGCACGAGTTATAGAGCCTCAATAATAGAACACTTAAAGCTGATAGTCGCAATTATGTTTCTTGAAATTTTAGGTTGAGGAGAACATTTGCAAATTTGCCAAGAAGGGTCTGACTCCATCACAAATTGGTGTCATCCTTAGGGATTCTCATGGTATTGCTCAGGTCAAGAGTGTTACTGGGAGCAAGATCCTGCGTATACTGAAGGCCCATGGTGAGAGCTTTTACCACTCCTTACAGTTTCTTTCTTTACGTCCTTCTATCTCTTTCTCTCTCTCAACACCCCCACCCCCCGGGTCTTTTCTCTCTCTCTCCTTCTTCTGAACCCACAAGCGAAGAGACACCTAGGTGATGTGATGCTTTGCTTTCTCTTTCTGAATGTTACCTATTATTTGGGTCAGGGCTGGCTCCTGAAATACCTGAGGATTTGTACCACCTTATCAAGAAAGCAGTTTCCATTCGGAAGCACTTGGAGAGGAACCGAAAGGATAAAGATTCCAAGTTTAGACTCATCCTGGTTGAGAGCAGGATCCACCGCCTTGCTCGTTACTATAAGAAGACCAAGAAGCTACCACCCGTTTGGAAATAGTAATGTTCTTTCCTTTCACTTCTCCAAGTGTTGTTTGCTATATGAGTGCTTACTCCTTTTATGATGCATTGGTTCTTTGAAACAAATATCTGAATTAGAGCGTCCATGGCTCAGCCACCTGAGAATATAGTTATTCACAAAAGTAACAGGCTGAGACTGAATGAATGTTGCTTATGTCCCATGTTGACATTTTAAGGAAAATGGAATCCATGTTACTTTAGTTCCAGCATGCTTATTTAGTGGTACCCTATTGGGTGGAGGAACTAGATTCAATCGTCCTTTTCTATTCAATTTTTCCTTAAAGAAGGTTGGGTCTCAACTAATGTCTGTCTCTTTCATGTGGATCATTCTCAGTATTGATTTTGTATGCTATTTTTGTTTATTGCTTAGTGATATGTAGATGAAAAAAAACGTGTTTCTGGCATTGTCTGTTTGCCACTGTGTATGTGGGATGGTGCTGGAAAACAAGTGTTCGTATATGAGATGTTTCACATTGGTTGTTGTATCGTCATTTATGAAAATGTCAATGTGTTCTGCATTCCCTTTTTCCAGAATCATCAGCGTCTGTATCCTGGTGTTCCACTATGTTAGGAAGTTATTCTTTTCTTTTCTTTTCTTTTCTTTTCTTTTCTCTTGATTTGGTTGCAGAAGTTCTTTCTTTCACAATCAATTGATTTTGCGGGTGCATGTTGCTTTACCAAAAACACCTCCTAGAGTGGGTTCTTTTCATTTTGGATGTCATGGAGAAATGTTCTATGGTTTAAACTACCGAATACTTTTCCTTGAGAGGGAGGACTGGACTTTCTTGTCCGGCAGAAGTTTAACTGACGATGAAATTAATAATTTGGTGAGGGGATGAATATTTGCAGAGCTGACGATTGGGTTAAATCATGCTGGGGCTGAAAATGGCCTTTTGGCATAAGCTTTAAAGTAGAAATATGAGATCTTCGCTTGTCAAAGATGATACGTTTTGTTTCAGCGGCTACTATTTCACTGACTTCTTAAGAATGTTTTAGTAATCATCAATTAGACATGTTTATTCTTTCTTCTACATTAGAATGTTACTAGTTACGACGGGACAGTTTATGTCTCTGTTCTTCAATGGAAATTGCCTGATACTTTTTCTCTGTGGCCATGTCGTGATGGCTTTTTATATAAGTGGATGAATCATGTCACAAAAATTGATCGGCAACATTCTTTGTTATCGTTTTATCCCCTCTTCTACTACTACATACTCAAGTTGAACTACCTTTTTTTGCAGTGAATCTACAACGGCGAGCACTCTCGTGGCATAAACACTCGATGGCAGTATCCATATGATGCCGCGTTCTTCACTTTCTTATGCTTGTCGCTTAAGTTACTGGACCGAACATATAAGTTTTGGATCATCAGTACTTTAGTTTTGGGGCTGTTTGAGATATTGGATAGAAGTTCTTTTTCCTCCATCTCTCTGTTTGCTTTTGTTCTGGCCCTGATGAGTTGCGAACTTTAATGAATTGGCCTCGGCTGGAGGGGACTCCTAGCCAGGAAGCTTCTGTCAAAACAGTTCACTGAAGCTTAGGCGAAATAGGACATGAAAATACAAGTTTAAATAATGCAATTTTTACTTGATGACTTCATGTGGCCCTTTTAACGATGTAGAATAATTTCACAAATTGTTGAGGGGAAATATAACATGAAAATACAAGTTTAGAAGTAGTCATTCTACGGGCACTTTCATGATGCAATCGTTGCCTCGACGCAGGGGAATGGTGTTGTCGTGATTGAGTGCAAAAACCATCGTGACAGCTAAAATTGTTATGCCACATCATGTTGTGTTTGTCGTGATCAAGTATAAAAGTGTCGTGAGACATGTGAAATTGACGGAATTTTGGCAAGTACCCTCGGGGAATTTGTTCACTCTTAAGATTTAATTAAATTTAAGAAAAGCCCATCATGTACTAACGTAGAAAAAGTATTGTAAAGGTTAATTTAAAAATGCTTTTTTTTCGTTTGGAAAATGCTTGAATATAAATGATTATTCATAATGAAATAATTTTTCATTGATCTAGAGATATAAATTTATTTTGAAAATAATCTAAAACATGAAAACTTCGATGTGAGTGCACTTTCTTCCCCTGCACGTGCTGCAGGTGAGCGTAACGCTAGTGTCAAATGTCAATTAAATCTTTACTCAGCGAAAGGAGTTTGCCGTCCTTTAAAAGAGTTTTACTTTTCATTTTCATTGATTAAAAAATGTGCTTCATCCTTAAATTCAATTCACTTTGGTGAATTTGTATGTGTTCGATTCTCAAATGTTTCAGCTCTACATAACAGCAACGACAATAACAATTGGAGTTTCACTGAGGAATGTTCTCAGAATACTTTTTAAACATATTTCATGAAGAAGTATTTAATTTTTTAAATATTGATACGAATTGGGCACTATGAATTGCAATAAATCTTTATCGACCAAATTCACGCACACCTCGAAAACACATTTTAGTAATAAATGTAGACTTCATAATTTTCAAAATTTAGAAGGGCGAAAATAAAGTGGGTCCTGCCACTCCAGGGTGTCTACCTGAATGGATCCAAATCTTCCTGCACAAAACTGGCGACGAGGACACTTATGCAGCGACGAGCTAAATGAGGTGAGTTAGATCAAGATCGTGCAAAAGGACTTGCCAAGATCAAATTGAACCGGTCTGTTCTAGATAGTTCCCAATTCAATGTAATTGGAGCCGGTGAATTTTAGTTCGGTTCCGATTTTGAAACCGCCCACTTGGATTGAGCTAATTTTTTTATTTTAAATTTATATTTTTATTTCTTCAAATGAAAAAAAAAAAAAAAAATTCCCTAATATCTTCCCAAACATCGCTCTCTAGTCTCTTTGCTCTCAAGTCTCTCGCTCAACTCCCAGTCGTGCTCGACTCTCAAACGCCACCCTCTTGCTTGAATCGCTTGACATCTCCTCCTCTTGTTCTATTTTGGCCGATGATGGTTGCAATTGAATCTCACTGAGGTAAATATCCAATGCTCTGTTTCTGTTGTTGTTGTTTTTTTTTTTGCCACTGGTTCTTCTTCTGGAAACTCCTCTTTTATTTCTTAAACCACTTCAGTACTGACTGGACTTCTTTTGATATTTGTTAATTCCTTAGTGATTTTTATATTTGTATGTTGCCTGAAGTTTTGGGAGTCGTTCATCTTCCTCCCTAGTCACCTTGAAGATTTTACAACGATCTATGTTGGTGTTTTGGACTTTCTAACTCCTTTTTCATTTCGGTTAAGTTTTTATTTCCTGGTCTTTTTAATTTTCGTGATCTTACATGTGATTCTGTTTATTTGTTGTTGTGCAGAAACTTCATTAAGCAGGGGGAAAAAGAACATGCCACATATTTCCATTTCGCCGCCCAGAATCTGGATTGGGCCAGTCAGTCCAATCCTAGACCAGATGATCTAAATTCCAATTCTAGAAATTGAGAACTGGTTCGAATTATGGGGAACCAATCACTCTTTAAGTTGCATGCATGTTGTATATTTAGTTAGTTATATATAGGTATTAATAAAAAAAAATAAGATAGTTAAATATAGATTAAAACGTATTATTGTTAGATTAATTAATTAATATAGATGGTAATTACAAATAACACGTTAGAAGAATACAAATTATCTATCCAACTCATGAAATAAAAGTCAAATCTATCCACTTAAAATTACAATTTTTAATAATTAAGATACATATTTTTTTTATTACGTGTTTACATTATTTCCCATATTACAGTAATTAGACTACTTGGTACCCAGGATTTTTTTTTTTTTTGTCAAAACCCAGGACTAAAATAGCATATCTCTTCTTCGTTTGTGTTCATGGAAAATAATATGTTTCTAATTTTTTTTTTTCAGGAGGTCATCATATAGAAAAATGACAATATTTTTGGTGTTTAACTAAAACTTGAAAAAGAACCAGAAAATAATTTTTGTTGTTTGAAAAACAATCTAATTTTATATTCCTAAATACACATGCTAATCGGATACTACTAACTTGTGCACAAATAACCAAGGAACCAAACATGTGCACCAAGACCCCGAGGTCCAACCTCGATAAATCCCGACCCGAGCATTAGGCATTTGGGTCCCGAGTAAGAGCATAGTCATCGGTCCCAGGTACATAAGGTCGGGCCCAGGCTTTTGTGCCCACGCTCAAATCCTTAGCACCCAAGCCCTAGTCCACAAAAGCTAAGTGCAAGAACCTAGTGCATAAGCCTGGGCCTAATTCCAAGAGACAAGGGTAGGGACCTTGCACTCAAACTTAGGATGCTAGTGTCCATGCAAATGTCCTTAGTGCCTATGCTCAAGGTCTCTAGTACTCAAGCTCGAGACCCCAATGGCCATGCCATGACCACAATCACAAGCACAAGGGATTCAGGGATGAGCATAAGGGTCCCGACCTAAAATATTGGAGATTCAGGCATGGACATCAAAGTCTAAGGTCTCGACTTCCTTGGACTTGAACTTAGGTGCAAGGGATCCAAGCGAGGGCACCACTATCCCTAGCTTGACCTCGATAGACCTAAGCTTGGTCTCTATGAACCAAACCTAGGCGCAGGGATCCTATCTTGGTATTTAGATTCCCAAGCCTAGTCTTAATGGACTTAAGTGTGGGTTTCAAGGTCTCGAGCCTCAACCTCAATGGCTTGAATTTTGGCTCTGGAGATTTGGACATGAGTATTAGGAACCCAAGCCTAAGCATCAAGGACCCAAGATTGAGCACTAGAAAAAAGCTTGGGTGTTGGGGACCCTAGCTCTAGTGCCAAGGAGCATGGCCTTTGTGGACTTGGGTTTGGGTGTCAAGGATCTAAGCATAAACACTAGGGTTTTGCGCTCAACCTTTGTGTACTTAGGCCTAAGTGCTAGGATGTTGGAGTCTCGGACCCACTAGCATTAAGTATTAGGGCACTAGCACGAAGGTCCCAGACTAGGGCTAAAAAAACTCGAGTTCAGAACCAAGGATTCAAGGAAGAGAGTTAGAGTTTACATGTCCAAGCATAGAATTTTTAGTCAAAATATCAATATCTAATCATATTTTATAAGATAATTTTTAATTTTTTAAACAGAATTATTTTTTCCGAATTTAAGCATAAAATTATCATTTATTTGAAAAATATTTTTCATAGGACTATTTTTTTTTAAAGATCTAAATGCCGAAACAACGAAAAATAATGGGGACAATGTTTTTTTTTTGAAAAAAAAAAAATTTTCGGGGAGTCTTCTGCTATTTTATCATAGATCCAAGCTTCTTTCAGGTCTCCACGTCTGCCAACCGCCATGACCTGCGGAAGCATCCGGGCTCTGCACTTCCTCCATCGTCACCTTCCACGCGTCCTCTCGACCTCTCCCCCTTCCCTTCTCCGCAGACAAAACTCCTCCCTCAGCTTCACCCCGACCGCCATGGCCGACCTCAACCGGAAGACGACGACGCAGACCTCCTCCTTCTCTGCCTCCTCTCATCCTGGTAAACGGTAATAACGCCCCCCCATCTTCCCGTTATCGCGATTTCATTCTTGGGTCCGGTCCCGCGACCAGCAATTGGAGTCAAAGGTCGGAACTTGATTCGTCTTTCCGTTTTTTTCTCTTCTGGGTCCGGAGCTGCAGGGGCAGCAGTGGAGGGACAAGTCTAGATATGGGCCACGATCGAAAAGAACGAACGAGAGGTCGCGGCGGTCCTGGCAAAGATAGAGTCGACGCTCTCGGTAGGCTATTGTAAGATTTCGATCCTCCGTTGCCGTTTCATTGATCTTGTCTGTTCCCTTAGACTTCTTTGTTCTTGTGTTGATTAGAATTTGAGTTGAATGGGTGTCAGTGACTGCCTTGTATGATAGCTGGGGATGCATCTTAAATTTCTCATGATTATTATTCGCCTTCCTCTCCGTTTCATTGCAAACCTGGAGGATGATGGCGTTAGTGTAATTTGTGGTTTGCTGAAGAGACCTGATCTTTCTGCTTCCTATGCTAGTGGAATGTGATGTTGCTTACCCACTCCTCCTTTTTCTGTGTTCTCTGTCATTCCAAGCATTGGTCTTTTCTTGCTCTGTTCTCGAGCGAAACATATCAGAATTTTTTTTGTTTGTTTCAGGACTCGCATTTTGCGCCACATGGCTGCTGAGTTGAACTTGAATATGAGGAGTGATGGGTATGTCAAAGTTCAAGATTTGCTTCAGTTGAATTTAAAAACCTTTGCCAATGTACAGTTGAGTGCGCACACGGTTGATGAAATAAAGGAGGTGTGTCCACAGTCATTTGTATTGTTTCTCTGCATTGATTTTGTAGGTCCAGTCTTTACAAAAGTTGTCTTTGAATGCAGCGACTAGAGTTTACAATACTTATTTGCTATATTGTGCCTTGTCCTTCTATGATGTTTGAACGCAGAGAATGTTTTGACAATGACTTTAAGAACCTCCTTCTCATAATTAAGAGGAATAATTATTCTGCTCTTTAATTTCTTCACACAAAAAGTTAAGTTATAATCTAACAAGTATTGTAGTCCTCCTGTAGTGCTTGAACCAAACTCCGTAAATGTGTCTACAATCTAGATAGTAACATTAGCGTAAGGTTGCCCCTTGTTTGGGCGGGCATTGCCAATCAGGTCAACTATTGCCATATTTCTCTGATGATTGCGTGGACCGACTCACCTAATTGTTCAATGAAAGCAGCTTCTAGTGCTGCCATTGCATTGAATTTGACTTAATGCAAAATTGCTGTATTAGATCTAGATGGATATATTCTGAAAAGATTACCAGCAAGACAAAAGGTATATGTCCTCAGACTTTAATAGGCATTTGTGGCATTTGCGCAAAGGTTGCTGTCCACTGAAAGAAGAAATCTGAACATTAAGTACTCCTGTAGAAGAGCAAGTTCAAAAACTCGTTCCTGTATTGCATTAATGATCCTTAGCTGTAGCAAATATTTTGAGGTTTTCACTTGTAATTAACTCTATTGAACAATCTTGAGCAGTTGCATTTCATGGATCTTAATTAACTGCTGGAAGTTTCTGTTCTTTATATTTAGTCATCGGAAAGTTCAGCTTGGATTGGATTAATGTCCTACAAGTGAATCGGTCATGTGATTTGTATCTTGATTTGAAGTTACAGGAAATACTTCAGCAAAAAATGGTGCCTAAAGTGATGGGCCTTTTTCTATCTTGCAGGCAGTGAGAAGGGATAATAAGCAGCGGTTCAGCCTCTTAGAAGAGAACGGGGAGCTTTTAATACGTGCAAACCAAGGTCATACAGTAAAGGTGATAGAACAGAGACCTTCTTAAGTCGCTTCTTTCTTATTTATTTATTTATTTTTATTTTTATTTTTATTTTTGGCAATCAGAAACCAATTGATTGTGCATAGATTGCTTAGCTTTAGGATGATGTCTGGTATCTGTTGCTTCGATTGTCAGCAACTTTGTGAAGAGTCCTCAATTTCTTCCCTTACATCCATCTATCAGCCAGCAATTCCAGAATTGTTCTTTTGTGCATGTATTCAGTAGCAATACTGAAACATTTCAAAATCAAGATCTTGATTTGACAATTTCATTTATGCTATAAAAGCTGTCGGTTTACTGACTCTTTTGAGGGTGCGATGTTGCATCAAGATTTATCCACATTGACTGGGTTGTTCTTAATGTTGGTGCTATGTTAGCTGCACGGGGCACTGGTTATATATGTTACTGTAAGATATAATGTACTTTAGCTATTTGGGTATGTTACTGTCAGATATAATGTACTTTAGCTTAGCAAGGTTCTACATTAGCATGTCCTGTTGCCAGTTCTACATTAAAGACAGTCAATACATTTTGTGTGGGGATATTGTTCGAAGTAGGATACAATGTACCTTAGCTATTTGGTATGACATTTTTCCTCGGAATTCCTACAAGAGGTTTCAATCTATAAATACAGCGAATAAATTTGTAGATATCTAGCTTGCATCTCTGGCTTGTGTTTTTCCTAATTATGCATCATTATGCTCTCAATAACGTGAGAGTATGTGGATTGCATAAAGAATGAACTTATTAAAGGGTTAATAGCTACGGCAACATATCGAATTTCAAAGAATATGCAGGGTTGACCTCCCCTTGATTATAAAGGTGCTGTCTCTCTTGTTAGGATATTTTGACGTTGCATATTGATGACTTGATTGCTAGGCTGACTCACATAATTAATCTTGTAAGCATTATATGAACCCCTTCTGGTAGCATTTCTGACTAATTGCTGCCTTCTGATCTAGTAATTTTATGATTCTCTGCATCTGTGATATGACAAAGGAGAAAAGTTGATCTTAGCTAATATCTCCTATGTGGCATTTAAAAGATATTTGCCTGACTGAAAGAGCAATTAGTAAAGAGTTTGTGGACTCAAATTGATCTGAGAGAGGAGCTGGAACTTTTGAGTTAGTGGAGATGTCTATTCACTTTATTCATTTTTCCAAAATTCAATTTGTCCTACAGCAATTTGCCTAGGTATTGATTAAGATTTCCCTTCATGCAAAGAATCTGAATGGCATCTTGAACTTTTTCTGGCAGACTGTCGAGTCCGATAGCTTGCTGAAGCCAATCCTTTCGGCTGAGGAAGTTCCAGGTGAGGATATGCAATTTTAGGCTTCTCATGTGCAGAACTTATTCTAAATGATGCTTACTGCTCTCTGTCTCTGCCTCTCCCTCTCTCACATGCAGTTTGTGTGCATGGAACCTATAAGAAGAATCTGCAGTCTATATTGGATTCTGGTTTGAAGCGTATGGAGAGATTGCATGTGCACTTCTCATCAGGCTTGCCAACGGACGGGGAAGTAATAAGTGGTGAGGCACTCATGAAAGTTTGCTTGCCTACTGTTCAATATCTTTAGCTTTTGCAAAGATGATATTATGTATAGTTGCTAATCACAATTGTTTGATAAACATGTTAAAATAAAATATAGGCAGTTATTATAAACAAAGGGAATAGAAAGACTGCCTGTCAGTTCGCTTGCCTTTATTTCTTGTCCTTAAGAGTGCTAAAGCAATATATGTGTTTCCCGACAGTTTTTTGTGTGTAAGTATATGGTGGATTGATTTTGAACTTTGGCAGTTGTGTGAAGCTTATGATTTATGCTGATTAATTTAATCACTAGACTTCATCCTTTGGTTAATGCATCAGACAAATTGACACTTACTCATTTTATCTCCCCAAAACAAAGTCCCAAAATAAATCCAAATCCAAGAAGTGAAAGAAAAGAGAAAAAAGGAAAGTTGATGATGGCCTAAAGCGACTATGTCTGTCAATACTGCTAGGAGTTTCTGTAGTTTAATGAGCATGTTGTTGGCATTTTTTTTTGAAAAGGAGTAGTTTGTGTGGTGTCATGGTTCCTCTGTGTTTGGTTTTCTTTGCTTTTAGTGCTACTGTAAAGCACGTTGACTTAAAGCTGTGGCCAGCAACGAAGTTTAGAAATGCATGCTCGTTCTCAGAACTTCCTCTTGCTGTGAAATTTGTTTTCAGCAGCGCACCAGGGAAAAAGTTTAGTTTTTCCTTTTCTCTAAATTGTCTAGAGGGTAGATTCCTTTTCCGCGTATTTATAAAGGGAAGTACTAATTGTGTCATGATAGGGCTGTCATGTGTTTTTGATAGTTTCATGATTCTACTTTTCCAGGCATGAGGAAGAATGTAAATGTTCTGATCTTCCTTGACGTAAGAAAAGCTCTAGAAGGTACATCCTGAAATCCATGTTCTCTCAAATTTTATCATTCTGGAAGGTGATTCGAAAAATCTTGAGTGCATTACTAATTTACCTTATTATTGTGTGTACCATGTTAACTATGGTTGAGCAAGAGTCTTGATGACTGATCCGTACTCTATATCTTATTGATAGACGGGATGAAGATTTACATTTCGGAAAATCGGGTCATCTTGACTGAAGGTTTTGATGGGGTTGTACCTGTTAAATACTTCGACAATATGTTATCATGGCCAGATAAACAAGTCATACCTTTCGAGAAAAAGTGAATGTAGCGCAACAAAAGCCAAACGAGAGAATCTACCGAGGATTGCTATCTTCTTTCAACATTGGCAGATCACAGCAATTTTACCAATTTCTGGATGAAAAATGTATGTTGATTTGATAAATTGGTTAGTTATACATTTTTAGTGGCTTCTGCTAAGAGCCTTTTTTACCTCTTACATTCTTTGTACTTTATTTTCCTTCTCAACAAAGATACCATTTTATTATGTTACTCTAACCCTTCTTTTTTGGTTGCTTACCGTGCCAATAGGATATGGCATGGGTTTGTCTTTAACGTGTGATGAAGTTCTCATCGCAGAACATTCTGTGCTGTCTTATTTCATTACCAAAACATTGTTAAAAAGTTTCCAAAAGGTATTTATCAAATTCAAAGGAAAATAAAGCACCATAACATTCATACAATATCACATTCTTTTTTCTTTTTCTTTTTTTTGGGTGTCGGGTACATACCCATACCCGACACTCAAATGTGAGTTCAAACTTCTTGTGAACCTTGTGCGTTTGGGTCGGTCTGTGCATTGAAGGCCTACCTTGAAAGAGGCGAGAGTTTTTTTATCCTCTTCCACTCTTTCGTCTAAGTATTGCAGGTTAATGGTACAGATCACAATCGACACTGGATCGGGCACATTGCACCTTTATTTAGATGACCTCAGTGAACTTAATGCAGGTCCTCATTGTAAATAAACAAATCACAGTCACTTAAAGTACTAAGTTGGCATATCAGTTTATTTATCTTCTTGGAGTATAAGCTTTCGGCAGGGAATACGATGTCATTCTTTTCCCTCACCCATCTTTTCAACTTTTTTTAGCAGTATCTATTGTGATGAATGATGAAGTCATTTCACTGCGGCGATGTGCTTTGAACTCGACGTAATTATGTAAATATCGGGTTTCGTCTGCTTCTCTACTTTTGTTAATTCGGAAAAGAGAGCTCCAACCGGTTCTTCCCTTTTAGATTCCGTCTAAGAGGTTGAGTTTTGCGCATCCCATCCTCGAATACGATCCGAGAGTCAAGTTTCCTTGTGGTGCAAAAGCTCGTTGATTGTTCCACCCAGACGGCTCGCTCTGTTGCTTTTGTTCTGTTTTTGACACTTTGGGTTTTCTTGCTATCCACGTCCAGGACATTTTGGAGATTCTCCTCTCTTTTTGCCTTTTATTTTCTTGCGTTGCTTGTTGTTGTTTCCTTTCGTTTGCTTTGTTGTTGTAGTATTCCTAGGATACCGCTGGTTCTTCCTCACATCTGCTCTAGTTAAATAGATAGGGCTAATGGCGTATTCGGTAACATTTCTATTTTGGAAAATAAGTTTTTTTTTAAAAATAGTTTTATTCTATTTCTATTCCTTAGAATAATTTCTGAATAAAATAACGTGTATGATAACTATGCAAAAAATTTTATTATTAGAAATAGAAAAAAAAATTAGAAATACACTTGGTATGACCCATTATTTTTTTTTTTTTTTTGTAAGGTAGGATTTCTTTTAATTTTTTTAATTTTTTTTTTCCTTTTTCCTCTCTTCACAGCCATCGATTGACAAGCAGCAATGTGGTGGGGGCCGGCAAAGAGGAACAAGAAAAAAAGTTATTTTTAATTAATTTTTAGAACAATAAGTTATTTTTTCAAATTCTTATTTCTTTACAAATCTATTTTTCGGCTACTTTTCTATCCCGGGGAATAGAAAAATTAGTTGATATTATTAAATGATATTTTTTTATTTTTTTATTAAGATGAACAAAAGAAAAAAAAAAAAACAAAAAAAAAAATTTGGCAAGTTGCCATGGACGTCCTAAATTTCTTCTAAGTGAGGCTGTGCAGATTGAGTATAGCACCAATTACATAGTAATAAATCAGCAATCGTCGATTCCGTTTAACACGCTGAGGAAAAATCTAACCGTGCAGTGATAGATGTCATATAAGGACGAGCAGCTTTAAGATGATGCAGCGTTTCCGTGCTATCTTTAAACCCCGCACGGATCTCCTCGTGATCCCACACACATGAAAGGACTGTCTCCGCGACCCTTCTTCCAATCTCACCTGTCAACGCTAATAATAGTGCCAATTCACCATTGCAATGTGACCGACATTGCCCTTTTAATTCCTGTCCACACGACCTCTACGTTGGCCAAACGCATTCTACCTCGCGTGCTCATTTGAAAGGAACACGACTTCTCTCTCACCATCCTCTAAGATTTGTCGGACTTGAAGTGAGATAGCGCGAAGCAACGTGCTGCATTAAATTGTCGGTTCAGGAAAAATGATCAGTCTGACAACTTGTTAGAAACCGAACCGGGAGCGCGATAGTTCTAGGAAGATGATGGCCATGGCATCAATGCTCTCGACCCTCTTGCTATATTCAGGAGAAGGCCTCGTTGACCGACAGACGGGAGGAATGCGGATACATGTGCTTTTAGTTCGCGTCGTGCCAATGGTTCAGGTGCCGTGCATGAGCAAGGGTCCCAGCTCATTGCAGAGCCACCCTCCATGACTGCAAAGACCGGCTGCTTGACCATGAGGCGCATCTACTCGGCTCCGGTATCAATTGAATTTCCAATCACGTCCATCTATTTTTAAGCCTTCCCTAAGTTATACAGGTCAAGCAGTTGATATCAAGCAAGTACATCTTTTAGTTCCAGGTTCGCGCGGAGACATAAACTAAGAAAAAATACAAAATCTTGTTCCAAGTTCCAAATTCCACCAGCTTAAAACTTAAAACCTAATCATTAAAATAGATTCCTAATTTTTAGAACCTATAACCTACTCTACACATCTTGAAACTTAGAACCGAAAAGGTTCCTATCAGTTCAATTCTCAGGTTCTAGGTTCCATCCCCAAAACCAAAACCATGCTCACCTCTAGAAGCGAGGCAATTTTTTCTACTCCACGCATCGGCGAGCGTAAAAGCAAGAATGTGTCGTGCGTGGATTGCCTTTTTGAAGGGCCAAATTGCAAGTTATAGCCCGATTAATCCTGTTAAAATAAGATAAGATACGGCTTATTATCGTTATGCCTTTGTAAGTACTCCATCCTGACGAGCTAACAAACGAAAACTCCGTCATACCTTAGTAAAGAGAAGAATATGAAGAACTAGGTCAGCTCTAGTGATCGATCCAACTTCTACACTCATTACTGAAGTTCCAAGGAAAAACACCTGAATTGCCAGCCTTTTTAACTACAGACCCATCAAGGAAACCAAATTGACCAGTGCAGTAACTTTAGTCGATGCTCGCGGATCTTCCTTTTTCTTATTGGATGACATAAAGTATAGACATTGAAAACAATCACTTTCATACCAAAGTGCGTAGCAGCAGAAGCTTCGCAGACACATCGAAATCATCCCAAGAGTCCATTTAGTGGCTGTGATTGGCTGTGAGATGATGCAACAGGGACACCTGAAACGTCTTATTCCTGCCTTACGAAAACAACCGATGACTGGCTCTACTCAACTTTCATTCTTCAATCTTATAGAATGAGATTCAGGTTCAGTTCACCTTAAGCCAAATCAGAACCTTCTACTTCAAAGGCACATGTAGGGCACCAAACCAAGTCGTGGGCTATATCTCTCAACTACCACCTGCATTTAACTCCCATATAAAAGCAAAAACATCTCACTCAACTACCTCCTGCACAGCTTTACTCTGATAAAGACCCATCGATTGCTTGGCCATGATTGCTTGGCCATATTTGAACCCACCTAAAGCGTGCTTTTGGTGACTTGGTAGGTGCAATTAAAGCAAAAAAGCTAGTTCTTGCGGAAACTGCCTAATGAAATTAGGGTGAGGATGTTCAAGAGACCCCATCCTAACCCAGATCAAATATGAAGAGTGCACAACAGTGACGGACCGACCATTAACAATCATTGTTTTCCTCACATGTGCTAAGTGTGGAATGCCCACATAGGAACTGCAACACTTAACAAATTTGTCAATGCTGGCGACATCGGTCCTATTAGTGGTTAAACATATTGCTGGGCATACAAGTAATAGAAGTCCTCACAGCTAGATTCAAGCATCCATCTCCAAGCCCTCTGAGATTTAACAACATTGTCGCATTGGGCACATCCCTCTAATAACATTAATTTCTACAGTTTCAACACTCTCAACTTCTTCAATCCAGACTGCGAATTTTTTATTATCTCGAAACACTACCCTAGGATTTTGCTGTGTCTTTACACTTACAGGAGTAACTTAAGTGCTAAAGTATAACTGTAACTACAATAGGGTCATGCTCCAAGTGACCACCTCACACAGGCAAAAACATATCATTA
The DNA here is from genome assembly GCF_016545825.1 of Eucalyptus grandis. NCBI lineage: Eukaryota > Viridiplantae > Streptophyta > Magnoliopsida > Myrtales > Myrtaceae > Eucalyptus > Eucalyptus grandis. The sequence goes on from NC_052615.1 coordinate 36,732,344, forward strand.
TGGAAGCTAATAGACAAAAACAGAGCTAAAACCATTAACCTTAGAACCATGTACACTACTGACGATGCAACAACGAAACAGACAGATATGAGGAATGAGCAATGAGAATGAGCCTACAATAATACATGTAGTTGCAGTAAACAGGGATAGAGATGAGACCAGATACCGGATATATGCTTTACTCATAGCTCAGACCAACCACACAAGTCTGTTGATTCAGCTGTCATCTGAGTAGGGCTCAATCCAAAAAATGCTAATTGCAAACTAATTGAGAGTGACAAGATCATAGAAAGTTCAAATATCACTGGAGCAGCAGCATTAAGACATAAGAATAATCAAGATGATAACATCGATAACATTGGGAGCCCTCAGAGGAAGCAAGAAACACAGCAATACAATAAAAATGCAACTCTATAGCCTATTAAAATGTCTCCTCATTTTTATTGAAACTTCATGGGAAGGATACATGTCCAGCGATCCTCATATGTTCTCTGAATCACTAATTCTACAACCCAAAACTACAAGAATTACATTCTCCAATGATTAAAAAGAATTCAAAAGAAAGGTGGTTCATTTTATCTGATACAGCTAGGGGGGGATCTCTGCAAACAATGTCCATTTACACCTTAAAACTTCATACTGCGACGAGACTTCCCCCCTGATATGGGCACCCCTATTATATAGGCACAGACAACAATCGTGGAAATGAACACATAAATGTTAGAAATTGGCCATAAGAATCATAACCAATAGCATCTATAGAGAAAGCTAATTTTTGCAACCAAAAGAATGTCATACACCGCTCTTCTTGCCATCGGCATAAAATCTGAGGTACCATCGAACAAATTTCTTCAAACCAGACTGAAGATCTGTGGTCGGCTTATATCCCAGCTCCCGCTGAGCCAAGCTGATGTTGGCATGAGTATATTGCACGTCTCCATTCCGAGGCAACCTCAGGATGTTCCTCTTGGCTTTCAATTTCAGAAGCCTCTCCAAGATGCTGACGAGGTCGGAAACAGGAACCGGTGAAGTATTCCCCAGATTATACACCCTCAATTGTGCCGGCCCTTTCTTCTTCCCCCCGCTTCCCGTGCTCTTCTCTGCAGTATCCAGAGCCGCTAAACAACCCCTCACAATATCATCGATGTAGGTGAAATCCCTCGCGACCGTGCCATGATTAGCGGCCTCGAAGATCGATATAGACTTTCCCTTCAATATGTCTCTGGTGAAAAAGAAGTAGGCCATATCAGGCCTTCCCCACGGGCCATAAACAGTGAAGAACCGCAACCCCGTCAAAGATAGGCCGTAGATATGATTATAAGTGTGCGCGATTTCTTCGCCGGCCTTCTTCGTGGCTGCATACAAGCTGGCGGGTTGGTCTGTCCGATCTTTCTCCGAAAAGGGCACTTTGGTATTGAGTCCATACACAGAACTAGAGGATGCCCAAACGATTGCAGGCTGTGGATTGGCAGACTTGCAGACCTCAAGCAAGCTAACAAGACCAGCAATGTTGCTGTGCACGTAAGAGCTAGGATTCTCCATCGCGTACCTCACTCCAGCCTGAGCAGCCAAATGCATCACATGGGTGAAGGCCACTACCTCAAACAATTTCCGCAAGAGGGCCTCATCGTTGATGTCGCCCTCCACGATGAACACGCCGGCCCGCTCTAGCAGCGCCTGGCGGGCGCGCTTGAGGGACGGATCGTAGTAGTCGTTGAAGTTGTCGAGCCCGAGGACGCCGTCGCCGCGGCGCTTGAGGGCGGCGGAGACGTGGGTGCCGACGAAGCCGGCGGCGCCGGTGACGAGCACGGACATGCCGTTGCGGGAGCGGATGCGGGCGGAGGAGCGGACCCGCTTCTCCCAGGCGGCGCCGCCCCAGCTGTAGTTCTGGAGGTAGCGGCGGGAGGGGTCGGAGAGGGACTGCGGGGCGGAGGAGGACGGGGATCGGAAGAAGAAGATGAAGATCAGGGCGAGGAAGATGAAGGACCAGAAGGTGAGCTTGGCGAGGGAGGAGTGCCACCTCAGGCGGTTGTAGGGGGACTTGTCCATCTTGAACTTGCCCGGCGTCGACGGTATGTCGTCCAGGTGCGAGATTTGCTTCATGGGTCACAATGCCGGATCTGCGAATGCCTGCTCAAGATTCTCTCTCTCTCTCTCTCTCTCTCTCTCTCTCTCTCGCGTGATCTCTCTGCCCAATTCAAAGAAATCAAGAGCGGGATTCTTGCTCCAGGGGGAGTTTATACGAGCTAAAGAGGTGATTCGGAGAAATGGGTTTTCAAGAATCTGTCGCCGTCGGTACGGTGGGCGATGCCGGTGGCGGTGGCGGAGGGGCAGGAGGAGGAGGAGGAGGAGGAGATGGGGAGGAGGAGCGTGAAGAAGATAAGGGGGAGTGGAGAAAGTGGCTTTGGTCTGAAACTTTGCTTTATGGTCTCCTTGCTGGCATTATTGTCATTAAATTAATTTTTCCTCAAGGGAAGAATCTTTGGGTTCCTTGAATGGCAGGGTTGGTGATGGTGGTGGTGATCTTTACTCTTTGGTGGCTCATGGTATTTTCAGACGACGATGATAGATGACCTTGGCAGCGGCGACGGCGGCGGCGGCGGCAGCAACAACGATGGTGGTGGTCGCGACGGCAATTCTAGCAAAACGTGTTCGAATGCTTCCTGCGGATCAAGAAGGTGGTAATGGGGGGTGGGGAGGGAAGGGAGTCCTTTTGAGCAAATGGAGACCCAAGAAGGGTCAAAGAGCGGTCGTTAATGAATGAGAGAATGAGAGAATGAGTTGGGGGCTTTCTGTCATTTCTTCATCTTCTTGAAATCGGTTTTCTTAGTTGAAATGATTAAAAATAGGAATTCCAAGTTCTCAGGGCTGCCTAAAAATATCATAAGAAGAGGCTTGAGAGGATGCCAGGAATAGTAAGTAGTAGAGCACATGTCTATCTACGAATTACCCTTCCCCACAAAAGATGGGTATTTGATCAAAAATTGGTTGGAATGAATGCCTTTTCAGTCGGTGCTTTTAACCCCGTTCCTCCCTTTATTTAGGGAGGGAAGCATGTGTTTTGTTTAGGTGGGATTGGATCTTGAGGTTGAGAATGGAGAGGCCTCCTGTTTCCTGGTCTTTCAAGTTTCAACCATGAGGGATGGGGTGGGAGAAAGGAAAGGGAAGGTTGCTGCCCTTTTACATGTTTTTGTTTCTGATGATGTGTTGACCTATTAGTTCCTTTGTGGATACTCCTAATCTCAACCTTGGCCAGGTAGATAGAAAAATTGAAACTTCAGATTTTGATATAGTAAAATTTCGAGTTGAAATTATCATTTGGTACCGAGAAAGGAGGATTCACGATTCTCAAAAATATTATACTGAAAAATTTATGCAAGTTGGAGGACTTGTTTAGATGAACGAAAAGCAAGCAATCAATCCGTTATTTGGAGGAACTTGACAAGAAAATGTACACAAATTTGAAGACTTTGATTAGACAACGCTAAAATTTGAACACTTGATTACCAAAAAAAATAAAATGCATGAGCTTAGAAACAAGTAACATTTTACCTGAATTCTTTGGTGAAGCCAACCGTTTGGAATTCTAGAGGAGACAAACCATTGACTTAGCTGTTCAAATTAATAAGTGTCTTTCTCCACAAATGTGAACTTTTGGAGTAAACCGTTGAACACTTGACTTTACTGTAATATTATAATAAGAGGGACATGAGTTTGTTTTCTCTCTTTCGGTCCTTCATAAGATTCCTTTCTTTATAGATGTTGAGATTACTTGTGTGTACAACCTCTTATGGTCCTACTATAATTTATATGAGAGAATTGTTCAGACATAAAGATCTAATCCGTCAACGTATTTTTCATATCAACGGTCATGCCCTCAATTCCGCTAGATTGTCACTTATGGAAAATTATTATAGTCATAAAGTAAAGGATTGTGTATCTTTTTGGTACGTTAAAAGTTTGTGTTGAATTTGTAATTATGGTAAAATGTTGCTTCTATTTTTTAAAGTATTTATGGAAAAACCAAGTCTTTTTTTTTTCCTTTGAAACGCAGTTTTCTTGCCGTGTAATTCTTCTTTTTTTGTTTTGTTTTGGTAAGGACTGATTAATTTTAGTTAAAAGGCCATTGAAACACTTGAAGCCCAAAGATAACCAATTATGAGCAAAAAGTGAGCAGAAAAAATTTTCTGGCACCAATGAGCAGAGACCACATTCCCCATGTGATGATCTGACTGATTAATTTTAGTTGAAAAGCCATTGAAACGCTTGAAGCCCAAAGATAACCAATTATGAGCAAAAAGTGAGCAGAAAAAATTTTCTGGCACCAATGAGCAGAGACCACATTCCCCATGTGATGATCTGATTTCACAGAGGACAAAGGGAACACTCCCAACTTCCCAAGTTAGTATTCTCAGAGCTGGACTGCCGTTCCATGCTTTTGTGCACTTAATCAAAACACAAGATGGGAGGTGCCCCTCTGACACATACAATTACATACCAAACATAAAGTACTCTCAAATTCCTAAAAAAATAGACATACTGTATCCTGCATAATCCTAGCTGGAGAGTTGCATCAGAAATTGTTCCTCACATGTTGTCCCTTAAAAAAATACTGCAGTACATAATTTTCCTGTCTTTTACCTTTTATAGTAGTACGAAATCAAGGGAATAAACAGGGGAGATAAAACTTTCTGCCTAATTTGTCAGCTGAAGTTTTACTTTTTTATGAATAAACCAGCGGGCAGTTGACAAATTGCCTGACAAAAACTGCAGGAGTTTTTGTAATTTAATAGCAGGTTAATGGTGAATGGGTTTTAGATTAATGTCTCCAGCTTGTTATTGGGAAACATGGCAATCTCCACTTGCTATAAAATATGTGGATTTGGTTCTAGGAACGTTAGCTCAACTTGCTAGAACAAGACAGAAGACACCACACACGTCAATGGCCTTTATCAGAACTTCAGAGAAGCAAATCTACATTTTGAACTGCTAGATCTTCTCCCTTTTGGCACTTTCCCTATGTTATTGCCCTTGAGTCAGTGAAAGCAATAAGGATCTGATGGGAAAACGTGGCAAGACAAATGCCTATTGGATAGACCAAAGCTTTAGTGATCTTAGTCAGAACAATAATGCCAGAGACATCATAAGCTGAAGGAAGTTAACAACTTTAGCACATAATATCAACCGCGATCGGGCTCCTCGAAACTGCTATTTGATATGAAACTTTATGATTTTTTTCTGGCTAAACTTATTCTCAAGTTGACTGATAAGGTTGTATTGCTTGCTTCACTAACGTCGGTGGCATAAGCAATTATAAGCAAGATGACTTTTGTTGACTTTCGTGACCTATGTTGATACTTACCTTCCATTTATCTACCGTTGACCGTAGTAGTCTTCTCGTTTTGGTATTTCTCCCATCAGATCTACATTTCATAGCATTGCATCTACAGGATTTCAGAGCATTTGATTAGAGTCAAAGGGCAATACTCGTCAGTCAAATTTCTCCAACCATTTTGATGGTCTTCCACAACAATCCATTTCTCCAACTCTTCCAATACCATGACCACAAACTATCTACTGTTTTGGGTAAGATAGGATTCAGGCTTTTTATACATAGATGTTATTTTAACAAACTGTCACTTGGTCATTTTGCTGCGGCAATCAAAGAAGTCACTTGAAAAAAGAAGAAAAGTCATCCCAAGCATGTTCTCAAACAATCTCACGAGCTGCCACAAGGGAAGGGCTTTTTTTTGTGTTTCTTCTTCCTTCCCAGCAACTTTCCACGGTTTAACAGATGGGCCCGTAACCATAGAACGAGCTAGGCATTAGACTTCAAGGCACGAGATCTCAAGTTCGACTCTAATCCGCGCAAATCTGGAGGCTAGACCGCTCGAGACGTTCGAAATCCTATACCGTGCACTTTAATTATACCAAGGACATTACGACCTCCGCAAGAAATGGTGAATAAATCGTCTTGCCACTTTAGGTCCCAACAGAAGTATGTCCAGAATTCTCACAAGAGTCATTGCTCCGCAGATGGCTTGCGCATCTTTTAACGACTTCTATCACTCGGTGAGAGTAAATACTTGGAACAGACACTAAGGCCTAAAGCTTAATGTTGATTTTTGTATCTTGAAAAGCCAGACTGCAAAATCTTAACATGGCTTGTTACTTACCGAGCTTACGAGCAACTAATCGGCCAAACTTTATTAGTTGTTTCATCACGATCAAGCGGTTACCACTAAACAGGTCTACAACTTAAGTACCAAAGACAAGATGAGAACGAAATTTAGGTGAATGGAAGACTCACCTACACAAAAATTGGCTAGTACAGTTCCCGATTAAATTAGGATTCTACACCCTATCGAAACTTTATGGGTGAGGTCCCAGAGTACATTCCAAGGAGTAGCTCCCACAACCATGTATAGGAAAACATACAATCAGACTACGGGGCATTGACATTGCTTAAGGGTAGTGACGGGCATTACCAACACGCTTGAAGTCTCTCGCTCGCATATTTTTAATGGCTCGTGACACTCTGGAGAACTTCGAAGTAGTCAGGGAAAGTTTTTCTTGTGCAACCGGGATCCTTGATTGTAACTGGAACATCTGCACAAGCAGCGAGTGAAAAAGCCATGGCCATTCGATGATCATCATAAGTGTCGATAGCTGTCACGTTCAGTCTCTCTGGAGGAGTAATCACGCAGTAGTCTGGCCCTTCTTCAACTGTTGCACCCAGCTGGAAGAACCCAAATTTCACCACAACGAAGGTGTAGAAACATGGACAAGGTTTCGAAATTGCAGAAACTAGAAGCTCACCTTTCTGAGCTCCGTGCATATAGCAATCATTCGTTCCGTTTCCTTCACTCTCCAACTTGCCACTGACAACAAAGATTCAAAGGAGATTTTCCTTGAGCAACTTTTTCAGATAAACGACTTCAGAGATAAACAGTATGTAATAATTTCCTGATGTTTTGATAATAATAATGCTTTCCTAGTAGCATAAATGCACTAGTGCCAGGCACAACAAGGCCGTTTTCTGCACCCCCTGCTGAAAGAAGCAGCTCTTCTTTTCTAATAAGCAATTCATTTTCCTAATAGGATCACAAGAATTCATGGCTCACAAAGAGGTCCCTCTATAAAGCACAAGAGGAAGGAGGACAACAAAAATTTAGGTACGCTTGAATGGGAATGTCTACTGACTGCAGAATAGCCATAGAAGATGCAGCGCTGTATAAGGGGCCTAGGGAATGAAAATGCCATCTTCCAAAACAATAGGCCTATCATATCCATGGAAATAAGGCAACGTTCTTAAAGAAGAGGCATTTAGGCTTTAACCACCTGTAAGATTGACCATCAACTAACTTGTGATAGTGGACCAGTAACTCAGTTAAGATGTTTTGCTTCTTGGGAAAAAAATCCATAAGCTAGTAAGATCAAATCACCCTCCCTAGAGAAAACTCAAAAATTTCCAAACATCAAATAACCCGCAAATCCTAACACCCCAAACACCTGAACACCAAACTTGTGCACCCATCATGGCCATCACATGCCACAGTCAATGACCACTTGCCACAGTCAGTTGCAACCATCTCTTCTCTCCCCCCAAGTTTTTGGTAAATGAGGTCAGAAGAGTGGTATGGGCATTTTGGACGCAAAATTAAAATTTTAAGGATAGAGTTATGGTACTAGTTAATGTCAAGTATGATGTGAAGTCTGCAAACAAAATACAGGGGCAAAGAAGTGGTTTAAAAAGTAGAAAATGCAAAGTTGTCATGGGGCAAAAGGTGAGTTCTAATTTTGGTATTGTACTGCTAACTTAGAACATGACTACACCTTGGACCCAACAGTAGATTAAAATCAGATGCAAACATCACAGCAAATCATTGACATAATTGAACCATACCATCTCTAATTGCAGTGGGCCCATCAGCGAAAAGAGCAACCACTGCAAGAGTCATGGCAACATCTGGCATTTTATTCATGTCGACATCAATAGCGCGCAAATGCTTTCTTCCAGAAGAATTCCGTGGAGGTCCAGTCACTGTAACACTGTTCTCTGTCCAGGTGACTATAGCCCCCATTTTCTCAAGGACTTCAGCAAATTTTACATCGCCCTATATTAGAAAAAATTGACAATCCAATGTTTATCAGGCACATTTTTAATAAAAGAGAAACCCATGAATTATGTAACCAGCAACATATCTTCCCATGAAATAGAGACTGTCATAGTTTATATGATAAAAGTAGTCAAAAGTTGAATCTTTAGGACGGAATCTGAGGTTGGGTCTAGATACCTGTAAACTACTCGTACCACAACCTTCAACAGTAACGGTTCCCCCAGTGACAGCTGCACCTGCTAGGAAGTAACTAGCACTTGAAGCATCACCTTCCACATAAGCTTTTCCAGGAGTCCTGTCAACTTATGGATCGGTTAAACTGATGATATGAAAACTGTCAAGTCAACCAACCACCTTGGCACGTAGCACAAGGACTACCTGTATTTCTGACCTCCTCGGACCAAGAACCTATCCCAGCTACCACTATGCTCAACAGAAACCCCAAATCGTTCCATTAACTTTAGAGTCATCTCAACATAAGGAATGGAAATTAGCTTGTCAATGATCTCAATCTCCACATCCCCTAGAGATAAAGGAGCAGCCATTAGCAAAGCAGTCAAGTATTGACTACTTATGGATCCAGACAACTTCACCTGCAAATACCCATAAGCAATACATTATATTGGTGGACAATAAATGTCATAGTGATAAATACTATCTTCAGAAACAGAATTCGATTCATATAAGGGTAATATTATCACTCACAGCAGAGGCACTTACAGAGTTCTATCGAATTTTCTGCAAGATTCTACTTCAAGATCTAATCTCAGACACCATCACTAGAACCAATGAACAGGTAAAAGAATATTCATAAAAAGCATTAAAAGTAAAATCGCCGAACAAGATGATAGACATCCATTGGTGCATGCCATTTTCTCACTAGCTCTTTTACACTTGTTTAGAGGGATAGGCCCGTGCAATAGACTGGTTGGGTAAAGAATGTATGCAAATGGTACCTAGATCATACAGATTAACCGAATGTTAAAATATTCTCGTTAATAGGCAATGCTTATCCAATGGTTCTCATGCCTCGCAGAGCAGGACTACTTACATTTAGCCATCATAAAGCTATATCGAATAACATAAATCTTGATAAATAAAACAAGACAGTAACATTAATTGTGTAATTGTGTAATTTTGAAATGCTTAATGATTTGTAAAGCACACCCACCTTCCCCCCTGGAAGCCCACCCTTCGCATTAATGCGCACAGGAGGACAGTTTGTGCCAAGGAAACAATCAACATCTGCCCCAAGCTGCTTCAGACCAGTGACCAAATCTCCAATAGGTCGCTCTCTCATTCTCGGCACTCCATCAAGAATGTAGCTGAAGTAGATTAAAGCAACAGATACATGAAGATCAAACGAGTAAAGAAATGAAAGCAGATGAAAAGAGACTACTTTAGAAAAGCAATGCAAGTAACCTGGAAAGATGAAACAACAACAAATATAAAGTGATGCAGTTGTGTTCTCAGATCCAACCAAAAATGCTTTTTCACACAATTTCTGCCACAACAACATCAAGAAGAAGAAGACAGGAAGATGGTACTACACACTTATGCTATCCCTCAATGCAATTACCCAGAATCAGTTTGGTTAGATGCAATAGTACATCAATGGAAAGTGGAATTCATAGGACTTAGTCTAATGACGTGATCATGTCCTATTTCTAGATGAATGATAGAGACGCAAAAGGAACAAGAGCAAATAATTGATCATCGAAACATGAAAAGCAACATCCTGAACTGAAATCAGTGTCTTAAATAGCTTCTGCTAAATGGAACTGCGCAGCATACCTAGAGTTTCCACCTGCAGCAGTCACTGCAGCTGTCAAGGGACGCATAGCTGTCCCTGCATTTCCAAGGAAAAGTTGGACTTCATCCCTCGATTCTTTTCCAACAGGAAACTGACCAGCACAACCTTCCACGATGGCCCGTTTGATAGACTTGTCTTCCTCTACATTCAGACCAAGAGCTCTCAACGCTCCAATCATGTAATGGACATCATCACTATTCAACAAGTTGTCTACGACAGTTGTTCCCTGAATGCCAAACAAAGGAGAGAGAAAGCAAAAGGAGAAAATTTTATCAGAACGGAAACAAAGAATGAACCAACCATTAAGACGAATACAGTAGCATTTCTGTAGGGAAAAAATTCAGAGGCAGATGCATCTAGAATACTTCAATAGCGAGAGCCATGCCACCATCAAAAGTCAAACGTATGCGACAGAATTTTCCTGCAGCTCGTGTCATAAAGGGCTAGTTTATTCCAACCATAATTTACACACTAACTAGAATGTCTGTTGTCATTTCCTGATTCGATCAGTGCAAAGCTAGCACCTCTATTGCAGCAAATTAGACTCCACCTAAACCAAAACGCCCACTCCAAGCAAGAAGATCCACCATTTCACAGTAGATACAACAGAAGAATTCACATCCAATTACGAGACAGCAACCAAGCACCCCCCAAATAACCCACAAATCAAAAAAGGCTTCTTTTACCTCCGAGAGAGCTGCAAGAAGCAGAACCCTATTGGAAAGCGACTTCGAGCCCGGCAACGTCACCGTGCCAGAGATCTCTTTAATGGGTTGCAACACGATCTCCGGTACCTTGGACGGCTTCTCAGCCGTGGCCACCGAAGCCGCGACCTTAAAGGAAGGAACTTTAACCGCAACCCGCGGGTTCTTGCAATGCTTCAGCTCCGACGCCCCCAAGAACTGAGACCCCAAGGCGACCGAGACGGCGAATCTGGGTCTCGAGCTCTTAGCAAAAACCTGCATGTTCAGAGGGCAATTCGGAGTCCTGACGGCGTGAGCCATTTTCTCTCTCCCTCCTCTCCTTCAAGAAAACCCAGCTCCCGTCTGCCAAAATTCGTGCTTCTGGCTTCTGGCTTCTGGCTTCTGGCTTCTACGATGGAGGAGGTGATGATTGGAACGGTGGGGTCCTCGTCGTCGTCGTCTCGGGGTTGGTGGCGTTGGTGGAGTATTGACTCGCCACGAGATCTCTCAACGACCCCCCTCGGCAGTTGTCCACAACAACAACAGGGGACGACGTCTCTGTTCTTGCCAAGAAATTACGGGAACACAAGCACGTCGTGGTGGGATCCAAGCATGTACTCCCGGCCAGAAACCTCAGTAAGCAAAGGCGTTTGACGAGGCCGTGCTTAGGACTACAGCTCCGGGGGTGTTTGGTTTTAGGATATGATGATTCGGAGTTGGTGGGTCGTGGTGGGTGAAGGCGTTCGAAGCGAAAGACGTTTTCTTTTCGGGCAGTGTTGATTGCTCCTGCCCACCAACCCACCCACCCCTCCATTTTGTCCCCTCTTATTTCTCCTCTTTTGGCCAAAATTATCCACAAAAAAAAAGTCTTTGCACATGTACTAACATAATCATAAAGTATTTAATTTAGCCAATTTAATTCTAAATATTTTGAGAATTTATCAATTCAATTATACACATTTCAATTATATCAATTTAATTCGAAACATTTTGATGATTTACCAATTAAATTCTTTCAAATTAATCAAAAAACACAAATCTGGCAATCTAGTCAACAACAATCGTCCTATGCGATATGGCTCACATTATCATAGACAATTTTTTTATTAAGTTTTATCTTCTTCTTTTTTTCCTTCTTGTCCTATTTCTTTCCATCTTTTTCTTTTCCTCCAACTTTTGGCTAAGGAGGCTATCGACTAAACCTCGCTAGCCACAGGTCGAATTGCATAAAGGCGTCGCAGCCCTCACTAGCCAATAGACAAAAGTCACAAATCGCTTACTAGAAGATGAGGGTCGCAACTCTTGCTTGGATCTGCATGATGGTGCAAAGGCCCTTGCCCATGGCCAATGAGGGCGATGCGATCCCTTCGCCCAAATCAAGTAAGGGTATGCCGATGGCCTCGCAATTCAAGAGTTAGAAGAAAAAAGAAAAAAAAAAGAAAAGAATCTAAAATTCAAAAAAAAAATTGTAAAAAAATTATATGTCGCTAGCCCTCCAATTGTGCCATATAGTCTAACTAGGCCTTAACATCAATGCTTTTTTTTTTTTTTTTTTTATCAAAATTGGTTGATAACTAAATTAGCAAATAGTCAAAATGTGTAAGACTAAATTGATAAATCTTTAAAAATTTTAAGACTGAATTAGCCAATTTAATAGATTTAGAATGAATTACCATAGGTGCGATAGGTTTAAGATTTTTACGATATCTCTTTCTTGTACTTTGTTTTCTTTAATTTGTAAATGGTTTGTGAGGCTAAAAATTTCAAGAGGAGTAAAACTTTAAAAACAATATGATCTTTCGAAATGTTAATTTTAAAAAAAAATGATGGCGCTATTTCCACTTCCTATATAAGTAAATCCACCCCCATTTTCACTAAAAAAAAAAAAAAATCTGTCCTCAATTTCAATTGCGATCTAAGGTAGTGGCTCCAAATTTATTTACTTCCCTACTTCTTTCAGTTTTCTATTTCTGTGTAGAATCTAATTGTCATAATTAAGCATGTCACATGCTTGTTTTTGTTTATGGTTTTTTGTCGAATTTGAAATTATTGCTATATAGAAGGAAAAAAAAACTAGTCTTTTATACACCATTACTCTTCTAATAACTTATCTATTTTTCATCCATCATATATCAAAAGCTTACTTTCTTGTTAAATTTATTTTCATTAGTCTAAAATATATATCGAGTCTCTAAATTTACTATATGAAAGAATTTATCTCTTTTTTTATTACTATTGATGAGATGCATTAACATGGAGCACATAAGGCGTTATAGGAGTGTTTAAAGAACACTAAAAACATCAACGTGAAAAAGTTATACATAATAAGGCATTTTGATGTTGTTCTCAAACACTCCGCGAATAATATTAAATTTTGTCAATCCAAAAGAATGAAATTTCAATGGCATTTTACAAATAATAATAATAATAATAATAATAATAATAATAATAATAATAATAATAATAATAATAATAATAATAATAATAATAATAATAATAAATAATAATAAATAAATAAAATATAAAAAATCATATTTTATGCAAAGCTTTGATATACCTAGATTCCACCTTTTGAAGTTTGGTGGACGGTACTTAATTGGGATTTTGTCTTTGAATAGCTTTAAAGAGGTTTTTGTTGTGTTTTTATCCGATCGTCCATAATATGTATATGTCTATAGAAAACAACCAATAAACAAGATTTGATGGTGATATGCACAATAAAAATGTAAAAAAAAAATTATAAACCCATGAAACCCATGATAGTTTTAAAATGTTATTTATGTTACTTTTTTTTTCTAGATTTTATTGGATTATTAATCTATAGGAAAATTTCAATTTAGGGCCCAAAGTGCCTTTATCTTCTCAAATAAAGGCCTAAAGTGATTATGTCAATCTCAAAGAATAGCTTGAAATGGTTATACCTATTTCAAATAAGAGCCTAATCTCACCGGCTCATCAGGTGGCAAAACATTCGACCAATCAAGGATATTTTCATCCAAACACAATTTAAATTTAAACTAAATTAGATTAAAAAAAAAAGATGAACACGCAAGGCTCCCTCCCAGCTCCGTCCCACCTAGGGTTGTTGCCCCATCAAATTAGGCACCTCCAACAAATGTTAAGTTTAGATTGGAGACTAAAACTCGCCTCCATGAAGTCATAATTTCGAGTAATAGAAAATCGGGATACCGCCCATCAAAGATTGACATGACTACTTTTTTACTATTATTTGAAATAAATTTCACTTCAAATTCTTATTTGAAAAAACGATGACACTTGGGACTTTTATTTAAAATAACGGTCACTTCGAGCCCTTATTTGAGAAAGCGATGACACTTTTGACTCTTGTTTGGAATTTTCCCTTAATCCGTAAATTTGGTCCACAATATAGAATATAACTAGGTTTCTTCGAAATTCATTTTTTGACAAAACTAATTTTTATAGAAGTAAATCTAAAAATAAAGAGAAAACACAATGCATTTAACATATATGGGATATTCTTAGTTATGGTAATGAGATCCTACATAGGAATAGAAAAACTAACAAAAAGGAAAATAAATAAATTGAGGACACCACTTTAAATTACAATTGAATAATTAAAGGCAACTTTGTCATTTTAATGAAAATAGGGTGCACTTTTTCATATAAGTTTGGGTTAGGCAGGTGGGATAAAATTTATCATATCTTACATTTGGTGTCTGCTCAAGATAGGATAAAGTCATATGCAAGAAAAATATAGGTCGGATAAAATTATCATCAAGAGAAAGTGAGATAAAGATGGATATAATTTATAATATCCATAATAGGAAAGTTATTTTCCTCAAAGAACAAACTTATTAAATTAATAAAATTAAAATAATGTTTCAATATAAATCATATCTGAATTTTAACATAAAAATTCAAAATAGCAAATAATAAAAATTTATTTTTTTAATTTAATCTATTTTTATTTACATATTCGACTCTAATTCTATCTTATGATATAAATTCAATATGTATTTATATTTAGTACATATTTTGGGTATTTTTGTATTATATATATATATATATATATATATTAGTACAATTTACTATTTAATAAAATTTTATTAGAGAATGATGGAAGAGAAAAAAAGAAATAAAAAAGAAAATAATTATAAAAAGAGAGGAAAAAGAAAATAAAAACAAATTAGGCTATAATGTTGCGAAAGATTTTTACCATCTCCGTTTGTAAACTTTTATGTTCATTTTCATTTATATGTCATTCATACCAAAAAAGTATATGATGTGATGTACATATATTCGACTTTATTATTGTGATTCACCAAATAATTGATAAAATATAGCAAAATCTCTAGATTTCATATTATATCCTATTAAATCCTATTTTGATTAGAAATTCGGACAATCAGATATAGTCTGAATGGTGAAAATAGCATTATCAAAAAATAAAACCCTCTTGTTTAACTCGTATTGACTTGAAAATGGAATGAATGTTGCTTATTTTCATTAGAAAATGAGTTGGACGGTCCTACTTCTTTCTTTACTCTTCTCCCTAGGATGTTTTGAGTACATAGCTCAATAATCCTTCCGTTGAGGATATATTTCCTCAAAGGGGAATAGTGGATTAAATATATGGGCCACCGTCGCCGGCCAACCACTTTAACACCATAATGCTTTACTTCCAAGAATTGGTCTTGCATGTACATTAAGGGCTTGTGTTGGCAAAGTGCCAAACAGTGCTTGATTCTGATTTTTTTGTTCCCATAATCGTTTGGGACAAGAATCGCGTTTGGTAAAATTTTTGTTAGGGAACAAATTTTTTGGAAGGAGCAGATTGGGAAGAAAATTGAGAATTAAAAAAAAAAAAATATATATATGATTCTTCGTTTGAGAATCAAAAAAAGAATCAAAACGGTGAAACTCTCATTCTTCCCTTCCGTTGTCCCGCGATTTTTGTCCGCCACCGCCGGCCACCGTCCGTTGCCGCCGCCGCCGCCCACCGCTGGTCGCCGGTCCGGTGAGCTCGCCGGAGGCTTGCCAAGCCAAGGTGGTCCGCGAGCCTCGCCCAGCAAGCCTAGTGGCGAGCCTCGCCCGGCCTCGCCGAGTGGCGGGCGAGGCCGGCCTAGCCACACGGCCATCGGCGAGGCCGAGCCTTGGCGGGCGGGTGAGCCTCGCCTAGGCGCTAACAAGGCTCAATCGACGAGGTTGGCCGAGGGCCGACCTGGTCGCCGATCTAGCGACCAGCCACATGAAGAAGAAGAAGAAGAAGAAGAAGAAGAAGAAGAAGAAGAAGAAGAATAGGAAAAAGGGAAAAAAAAAAAAAAAAAAAAAAGAAAAAGAAAAGGAAAAAAGAAAAGAAAAAAGGAAAAAGTAAAAAAAAATATTTAAAAATCAAAAGAAATTAATTTGGAACACAATCAATTAGCACGGTATCAAATGTAATTCTATTCTAGAATAAAAAAAATTTGGACAGTTACTAAATGCGTTTTTTTACTCAAAATCAGTTCCCGGAAACAGAATAAAAAATAATCATTTCTAGTCAGAATAAGCTCTTAGGAACAGAATCGTTACCAAACTCGCCTTAAGTTTCATAGGTTCGAAACTTCACTTAGAACCCGACTCAAGTTTCGAGAAGGGTTTTCGAGACTAACCGGATCAGGTTTGAGTGTGGGTCAATGGTATTCGAACCGGTCATGCTGCTATTCCTAATGGTTTCAAAATTTCGTTTTGATAATTGGTTTTTCGATACTTCTAATGGGTATGTATAGAATTTGTGGTAATAGACTCGTTGTTGGACTACTTCTATTAGGATTTGGTGTGAAATCAAAAGCTGAAACGCTAAAACAATAAAAGCAAGAGTAAAAGGGAATATTGACTCAAAGAAATGGCCAAAAGCTCTTATTTATGAATCAGACATTGTATAGTATTTAGCATCCTGAATTGGGTTGTAAACATAAGAAACGAGTGTTAGACCACCCAAGTGTCAAAACTTGACATGGAGGAACATTTAAGGGTCAAAAGTTCATAAATGTATATTTAAGTGCCAAAATCAAAGAAAAATAGATCATCGAAGTGCCGACAGCGAAAAATTCCAACTAAAATATTGACATGGCGTTTTTCCGGCTAGACAATGGTAAAACGATGTCATTTTGCTTACTAACGTGGTTAGATAAGCCGAAAACAACGTTATTTGTCTCAAATTTGAATTTTGCTATAAATATTAATTAAACTAAATTTAAAGAAGAAGAAGAAGATTGCAAAACACTTTGGTGAGAGCTGCAAGTCCTCACCGTGGCCTCCCCACCATCGCCGAGAAGGACCAAGGCTTGGCAATCCTGACCGATCGGTGGCAAGGGCTTACAAGCCCTCACCTAGATTTAGGGCGAAGGTCACAACCCTCCCCCAAATTGTGCAAGGATCATCAGCCCTCCCCTAGCGAAGCCAAGGTCTGTTGTCAACCCTCCCCCACCCTCCCGGCAATGGTGGCGATGAGAGCTTGCCCAGCCCTCGCTGAGGTGTTCTACAATTCTTTTAAAAAAATATATATAGTTTTAAATTTAATCTAATCAATATTTGTATTAACATTTCAATAAGAGAAAAAATGATGTTGTTTTGGCTCTTCTTTGTTGACTTAGCTTTCCGATGAGCCACGTAAGTGAGCTAAATTATTAAAAAATGCCATGTAGGATTTCCGAGATCCTTCACCAGAGTTAGCACTAAAATGCCACAATTTTTTTTTTTTTTTTAACAAAATAGCATTTATGTTTATCTTTCATAACTTTTGATACTTAAGTGTCATATCGTGCTAAGTTTTGGCATTTAAGTTATACTTCTACCCATAACAAACATATTATCAAATGACCAAGTGCAAATAGAATCTCTAGACTTTGAGTCTAGATAAGAAAGAACGCTCTTACATCTATTCCCTCAAGAAATGGAAATAATCTTAGGGACAAATGGAAACCATGCCTACTTAGGAGAGAATAATATATTAGGCAATCTTAATTATGGATTTCGGTAAAGTACACCATCAGTATGAACTATTTTTCACACAAATAATCATTAAAAAAAAACCCTTGTCTATAAATTCATAGTACCTAAATCTCTGCTTGTGTAATGATTTTTTTTACACTGACGGTGTAAAAATTAAAAGCCTTCATTAAATTATGGGAAAATTTCACATAAGAACACAAAGTAGCACTATTTTTTAAAATAAAAATTTGAAGTAGACATTAAGGATCTGAACTGGCTAGATCAATCTCAAATAAGGATTTCAACTTGTTGACCGGCCAGATATTCTCCGGCGAGCAAGCGACATTTTCAGCAGCCGGAGTAGGGGTATTTTCGTAAAAGAAAAAGGGTATAAGCTAAAAATCCCTTTAAAAAAAAAAAAAAAATCAAAGTTGAAGCAAATGTTCCTCACGTTTTTCTTCCTTTTTTCCTTTGAGCACCCAAATTCTCCGTTCGTGGAATACGAATTGAAAGCAACAAGAAACCCCAGACTTCATTTCGCGGAGCATGCTTCTTCCTTCGTTTCTTTTCTATCTTCGTTGCTTTCCAAAGAAGAAGACAAATCTCAGCAAGGCCCATCCCCTCATTTAGTCAAACCCTCGCCGTGTAACACGGGGCCTCGATTCTCCATCATCCTTTCCCAGCCCAATTCAAGTGTCCTCGATTCTCCATCATCTTCTCATTCTGAGGAAGTCCACAAGAAGGCGCAGAGCTTCTGAGGAAGTGTCGCTGCGACAGCGCGGCGACGAAGACAGATTTCGTCGTTGAAATTGCTGGGCGGCAGGGGATTTGAGGCTGGAGAGCTTGCGCTCAAAGGCTGGGAAAACGAAAAACTTAGGGAAGAAAAAGATTTCTGTTCTTAGGAATAAAACTTTGGGTTTTTTAAAGTTTTGGATCGAATGAAAACTGTTAGCCCACAATCAGTAAAGCTTTGGGTTCCTTTAAGTTTTCAGGAGTTGTAATTTTTTTTAATTTTTTTGACAAAAATATCCATATTCTGATTGCTAGAAATGTCACTTGCTAGCTGATTGAACAACATTTGGTTGGATGGTAAGTTTAGATCCTTATTTGAGGTTGATCTAGCCATTTCGGAACTTTATTTGAAATAATATACACTTCGTATCCTTATTTGAGAAAATCACTCAACTTTGAATTCTCATTTGAAATTTTCTCATAAATTATTTTCTTATTAGTCATGCTGCCCAAAATTCTTGGGAGGTTTGTGTTTTCTTTAGAATCCTTAAGCCCACATGGCTCAAACGATGACCTATTTGCCGCCAGCTATTTGGTTCAGACAAGCCCAAGGTCTAAACATCTTGTAGGAAACTCTATAAAACCCAAACAAGACCTAGGAAGCCCACCTCAGAAAAGCTCTTCCAGCTAAAGAGAGAAGCAGGGCCTTCCATCCTGGACTTTGCTAAGAATTTCGTCTTTGGACTGTGTTCAGAACTTCAGATCTCGATCTCCGCAAGAGTGTAAATAGACCAAGGTATCTCCCGGGGTTCTTACACTTCCCTGATTCCAAAAGCCTAAGGGACCTCTTGCCTGTACTGATCTGAGGTGGTGGGGCTAAAGAAATAAGCACTTGTCCAGAAGCTTTACAGCAAACATCAAGTAGCTCTCTTTAAAGGTACTGCAAGATTCTCGCTCAGCATCTAGCAAAACGAGAGAGAATTGCCTGCGAATATCAAGGGTGACAATGTAGGACACCCTCTCTTCAGGACTATGCCTTTCACAACATTGTTTATCACTGCATTTTTTGACCAAAATAGATAGTACGTCAGCTACAATAATGAAAAGATAAGGGGAAAAGCGATCTTCCAGTTGAACGCCTCTAGAAGGGTCGATGGCTCCAGATTTCGTTCCATTGATGAGCAAGTTATAGGTCACGGATGTTGCAGAAGGCATAATACACCTTAGCCACTTTTCATCACAGCCCATTTCAAGCAAAACAAGCTAAAAAATGTCCCACCCAATTCTGCCATAGTCCTTAATAATGTCCACCTCCAGTTTTGTAATTATTGTTCTAATTATAGGTTTTAATGGCTCAGCACAAGTGAAAAGTTTCTTCAGTTCACGTGTAACCGTTATGTTTCTTCAGGTCATGTCTGATTGGTGCAATTATGGATTAATGACTCGACATGACTCTTGCAGTTTTTGAATTTAATATTATTGTTATTAAGGGTTAATGGCTCAACTAATGTGAGCATAACCGACTTGACTCTTCAATTCATCTTCTTTCAATTTTCTGCTGCTGTTTCTATTGTCTATAAATAGACATGCTCCTTAGTTCAAAGTCACAACAACGAAAAAACTCTTCAAAGCACTCATCTATCTTTCTCTGTACTCGTTGACTAAGTGTATCGGTTTCATTAGCTAAGTGTACCGGTTTTGACAATTGTTTGACATAGTCCTGTTCGTATGATATCTTATAATGCTAATACAAACGAGTTGAAGACGTTATATCTTGGAAAGTATTGTTTGTGAAACTGCCATGCAGCAAGAACTAATCGCTTTAAGGAGATTCAGTTAGTTGTATCTTACATCTTATTTATTTTGTTATCGCTTTTTCAAAATTATTATTTTTCTAAATACAATAAACAATGTTACATATTTTCCTCCAATATGTAATTATTTTTCCAACAATACTCCCTATTTCTTTCTCAGTCTCATGTGATTGAATTGCATGTGCATTGATGATATTATCTTGGACCTCTTTACCTTTAAAGAGAAGGAATTTGGAAAGGAGGTAGGAGGTTACGCAAAGGAGATTCGAGTTTATTAACGATGATTTTTTGAATGATTTAGTGCGCGAACTTGCAAAGGCTCGTAGAACAGAACTGCTCTTCATAATACTATCTACACATATCGACTCACTAATTCCACAAGCTTCCTCGTCTCAATGTTTTAGGTCATACCCGACTCTCTTTTGCATTTCCCACACTCGGAATTTCAGTCCCTACACGATACACAATAATCTCATTCTTTGATGGCTAATCAAACCCATAAAGTACCTCATGAATTAAAACCCACCTATACGTGAGATTATCTCAATTTAATGTTTCTTCAAACATCAATCGTGCGCCCAACCCACGTACCCGCGTTGCATGTGGTTAAACACGTGTCGATGTATGTGTAAATTGCACTGATGTCCTGAGAAGTGTTGATACTCTATGACAACTTTTGTGGCTCTGACACGTGTCCAACGTTCTGACACGCGGTTAATACATGTCGCATTTTTCCGACATGTGGTCAACTCTTTTGATACACTCTGATACGCGAGTCTGAAATTTCGATATGCGATTCTGACACGCATTGAGTCAATTTTAAATCTTTTTAATAAATGAGAAGTCAAAATATAAATATATAAAAAATGAAAAATGAAAAAATAATAAAGGGGGAAAAGACTTCTTGTTACATTTGATAGAGAAATATGGATTGTTTTTTATTTTTATCAATTTATCGTTAGATGTTAAATTTAATAGTGGAATTTGGATTGCTTCCTCCTTTTTTTCCTATCAAGTTTTATGGATTATTTAAATGGAATATAGTTGAATTTGTCAAATTGAAACAATATATAATATTAACAAATAGCTTATTATAGCTCTTTTATTATTATTTATTTATTTATGAATTTCGAATCAAATTAATTTAAATAATAATTTATCATGTATATATAAAAATATACATTTAATATACAACGTGTCCCAATATATTAAAATTCTTCAATTTTTGAGAAATGACGTGTCGACATTTCGTGTTGCATGTTGTGTGTCGGTCGGTGCTACTTAGCTGATGTCTAAGTGACGTCTATGTATGGAGAATGGTATCTGTTTGTGAAGATGTTATGAGCAGTTCATGGGTGACTGTAGAGAGTTTTTTTATTTATTTTTTATTTCCTTTTTTTGGTCAAAGACTGTAGAGAGGTCGAGGGTATTCTTATTGGGAGGAAGCTGGAAACGAGTTCGATTTTTGTTGACCGATTTGGTCTCCTCCCGCCGATTTTTTATTTTCTTACTAGCAAAGCTAACTTGGCTGATAGCATGTGCATCTCATCTGTCTTTATAAAAATAAATAAATAAATAAATACGTAAAGCACTAAACTATTAAACAATCAATGATCTTTCAGCGGGCAAGATGTTCAACATCAGATGCTCGCCCAATTGGATTGACATGGAGGGTGGGCGATTTGGTGGCTTGGGTGGGTGGTTGAAGTTTGAATGACAAAGGGCCTTTCTCATGTCCCTTTCTAACCAACTTTAATTAACTATTGATTGATTAATTAATTAATTAATTTTCCTTTTTTTCTTGTTGCTTAACAAGTCTTCCACTCAGAGAATTGCGTCCGTTTCTTGACTAAATCTCGTTGCACCAAACTAAATTGCTCATTATTATTTTTGTTCAAATTATACTAGGTTCATCCGACCATAATGTCAAATGCCGGCTTCGATTGCTGAATTTCCCTCCTCATGGCTGATTAGTTAGGTCTCATTTGGTGGGGTTCAATCTAAATAATACTATCAATTCTTCATCTGAGTCCACTAAAATAGAAAAGCATATCTAGAATATTAAGAAATATATGTGTATATTTCATAGTTCTGTGAAATCGCCTTAGTTGTTTTTTTTTTTTTTTTTTTTAATAAATGAGATGAAGAACTTGAACATTCCATAAAATCTCTCAGACAGCCACGAAGAAAAAGTAATCTCATCTTTAGTTTCAAGCTTGAACTACTTCTATCGAAATATCCATCAAAATGTGTGTCAACTTACTCTAGATGAATGGCTTTTAGATGTACTCAATTGACAAAGATGTGAATTAATACTATAAAAATGAAACATCTCAAATCAAATAAAAAGATGCTCTTTCATACATAAACTGCAAAATTGAAAGCTTGGAGAAATTATCAAAAAAGTCCTAAACCAATTGGCCCTCGTCATTCTATAGTTGGAAAAAAAGAAAAGAAAAAAGTAAAAAGAATAGAAAATTTTAAAAATTGTAAAAACTGTCAATGTCAATACTAGTTGACCTATATGGCCTATATGGCATGGCCAACATTGACTAGACTGCCATATCAACGATTTTCCAAGCCAAGATTGGCCAAAATGGCTATTTTGATAAATCATCAAAATGCTTAAGACTAAAATGACATAATTGAAATGTTTATGACTAAATTGGTAAATAATAAAAAAAAATTAGACTAAATTGACAAATTATTAAAAGATTTTGAACTAAATTGACCAAATTGAAATGTTCATATTAAATTGATACAAATGTAATAAATTCAAAACTTATTGAATATTTTTTCCCTGTTATATGTTCTCCCTCCAAACATAGCAAAGATTTTGTTTCTCTTTTTTATTGCACAAACAAAGTGTTTTTGTCTATTTCTTAGTTGTTTTAGCCCTTGGTCGTTTGTGAATTTGGGGTTTTATCTTGGTCAATGGAGGCGTTAATGTCGTAAAAGCTTCAATCAAGTCTCAAGCTCGTAATTGAATTCGTCATGTGTCATTTTTTACGCCTGAATTCTACCAATAAAGCTTGAGACCTTTAAAACCCTATTATATTCACAATCCATTAAAAGAAAACCTTTAAATTCTCAATTGACCAAGGTCAAAACCTTAAGTCCTATTTCTGCATTTGTCCCACGTAATCTAAGGACCACAAATGTAATAAGGGCATTTTAGTTATCCACACGTTTTGGGTTTCCTAATTATGGAATTTCCAATCACCGTTCCAATATGGAAGGGGAAAGTGGAGGGTTTGCCACCTTTCCGATATAGAAGTGGGGAGATGTGAGATAGAGTAAAAGTGTTAAAAGTTAGGATTGACTAAAATAAAAAAAACTATGAAATTTCCGAACCGGTCCCAAATTTTGCAGGATTTCCAGCAGGCGACCCTCACCCAATGTCATTACCGAAAACCCGACACCTGTCGGCACCTCATTTACATTTTAAAAACGGGTTGGGCACCCGATATGTCCGCCCCACTCTCGTCCCTATTGCCGCCCATGCCGGGGACAGGAAAGTCAGATGTCCGACCGGTCTTAGGTTGAATCTGTTCTTAGCATCGAACCAACTAAATTCGTTCTATAGTTGATAGCCTGGAATCACGTGCAGCGAGTACTTAAAACGAAGGCGCTGCTTGCACGGGATCGGATCGTGCATTAGTGAGCATAACCAAAATCATCGTCCAACGACCCGGTAGGTCGCCACCAACCTTTCGTATCTGAAAATTCAGTTTGGTGCAATCGTACATTGATGGCTTTCGAAGGAACAGATCGATTGCTCATCGTGAATGACGGAGGCATGGAGCCGTTTAAATGAACAATGAATATTTTTATGGATAAAAACAGGAGATTTATTTATTTATTTAGTTTATGTTGAATGCATGATACTCAAGGGAGATTTCTCCTAGAGTTGGAAGAAGAGTACTAAAAGTGTCAAAAGTTATTAATAACGCTCACTTTAGTATCAAAAGTTTTCGCCAAATCATTTAAGTGTTAAATTATAGAAAAAAAGATTATTTAAGTGCCATCAACGAGAAATTTAGGAAAAAAAATAATACGTGGCTTTTATAAGTAAAAATTTTATATGACTTGGCATATTATTTAAAAAAATCCAGTCTACATGGCATTTTCGCATGGCATGCTTCGCATTGAAATAATGGCTTTTTAATAATGACCGACACTAAAGTGATTACTTTAAATAAAACTTGGCACTCAAAACAATCACTACTTACTATTTTTAAATCAAGTCATTTACGGTTATGCGCTAATTGGACACTCCGATGAGTCATGCAGGACTGATAAATTTTTTATAATATGGTCATATCAGAATTCCGATGACCTAGATCAAAATTAGTATCTAAGTGATCGTTATTTTAAAACGTAGCATTTAAGTGATCCGAAAAAAAAAAAAAACTTTTGACATTAAAGTAAGCATTGTTAATGACTTTTGGCACTTCGAGTATCCTTTCACCCTAGAGTTATTCAAAATTTTTGCTGATTGTGAATTTGGGTCGGGGACACTAATTAGTGATGCCTGCCTGAAGTTCTAATCACTCAGTTCAGATCCATGCGGGTTATTCTCCTAAAACAAGTACTTTGAGGTGATTTTCTGATGTATATAACGCTCTCGTTTTGCATAAGACTGAATTCTTGCATTTTCAAGGAGTGCAATACTCACGCGTTGTGTTTTTCATTTAATGGTGAGATTTCCGCATCACGGGTATGCTGAAGGCAATGGTTAATTGATGCGAAGATTATTAAGATGATGGCCGGAGAGCTGCTCATTATGTAGGTGGTTGATGTTAGATGACAGTGGTAGCAATCTATAGTGTCGTACAGAATTTCTTTAGCCAATGTTAGAAGTTGAACTTTCTCTTATTGTTCAACGTCGTTCTTGAATTTTTTTCTTTGATCTGATCGTGAACTTTCAAAAATCAATCCACCGTGATGTTTTCTATTGAATGCAATGTCATATCATGTTCTTTTTCTCTTTCCACCAAAAGCTTTTATTGAGCTAAATTCGAGAAGTTGAGGGACATGATTCAATAATGGGAAAAAATTTCAAGAATCGGCTATGTCATTACCATCTCTGAACTATGGTGTTGAAACATTTGTGACTAGTTAGTAGGAAAATGTCTTGAAACATGTTTTGTTAGGTCCAGTTCTTTGGTTTTTGGTTCGATTTTAATCGAACCGGTTCTGATTCTATCCTAAATTTATAGTTATTCCTGAACATGTCAAAAATACATTTCTTTTTCTTTGTAACATTGAGAAGAAGAATTATCGCAGCAACAATGGGAGTTACATTGAAATTTAAGAGACCTAATAAATTTGCCAAAAAAAGACGACACAAATTTTCAGACAAGAAAGGTTAGACTTCGTTAAGATAAAGATTTATATGGTGGAAAATTACCGAAGGGGGGCATGCATAGGACGTCCGCGGCATGAAAATGTCCGTTGTGAGCCTGCGACCGCCCTTTTGGCGGCGGAGAAATCAAGATTTTGGAAAACTTCAGCTTGCCTATACATAAAAAAAATTAAAGAATTAATGCCACGAAAATCTCCGAATTTATATGATAATTTTATGTTCCTTTAATTTCTGTTAAATTTGATTAATATCACGAAAAATCACAAATTAGTACACTTATGATAAGCGGAGGGTAAAACCCTAAATGAGTATACCTATCAATTATCACGCGTGTCATTCAACTCAATAATTTGATGGTAAAAGTTAACGGAAACCGATATATAATAAATTTGTCACGAGATATACCGATTTGTGATTTTTGGTGATAAAAAAGAATAATTTGAAATTTTTTTATTATAAATGTATCAATTTATAGTATTTTGTAGCATCAATCCAAAAATAAAATGGTCTCTATATTTATCAAAAACAAGCTCTAAATTAGCCTCTCCGTCGCTTGAAATCCGGTGAAAAAATATACCGTGTTCGTGTTCATCTACTCGCGCCTCGCAAAAAATATGTTTATCGGGAATAATAATATTTTTGCGATTATTCCAAAGCACAAGCGAAGATAGAAAATGAAAAAAAAAAGAAAAGAATAAAAAAAGGAAAAGGAAAGAAGATAAAAAAAGTAAAAAGGAGCGAGGAAAGGTGGGGCGGCATTTTCCTAAAGCCGCGACGGTCAACGGCTGGGATGGGCTGAACCTCCCCGGATCTAACGGTCAGCTCCCCTCCTCACCTGCCCTCTTTTTTTCCCCTTCTTTGGTTAGACGGGAATTTCAACGCGGGCGGGGGGCGGGTGGGGCTCGTTTAAAACGACCCCCGTTTCCCCCATTTCTCTTCGTCGCCATCTCTCTCTCTCTCTACGATCGCCGAGCCACCGCCGAGAGGTGTAGAGAGAGAAACCCGCCGCCGCCGCCGCCGCCAACTACCTAACCTACCACACACACACTCTTCTCTCTCTTCGCCTGCCACTGGCAAGAACCGCCGCAGCGGCAAAGGCAATGACGTCCGCCTCGTCCCTGACCGTCTCCCAGGCCGTCCTGGCCCGATCCGCCTCCGCCCCCGCGGCGGCGCCGGCCAGTCCCCTCCTCCGACCGCCTCTCCGTCCCCTCCCCCGCCTCCCCACCTTCTCCGGCCTCAAGTCCTCCCCCGCCGCCGCCGCCCCCGCCGGCTCCGCCCACCGCCGGCTCCGCCGCCTCGCCGTCCCCGGCCGATCAGGGCCACCGCCGCCGTCGAGACCCTCGGCCCCGCCGCCGCCGCCGAGACCGCCCTCGTCGACAAGTCCGTCAACACCATCCGGTTCCTGGCCATCGACTCAGTCGAGAAGGCCAACTCCGGTCACCCGGGCCTGCCCATGGGCTGCGCCCCGATCGGCCACGTCCTGTACGACGAGGTCATGAGGTACAACCCCAAGAACCCCTACTGGTTCAACCGCGATCGGTTCGTGCTGTCGGCCGGGCACGGCTGCATGTTGCAGTACGCCCTGTTGCATCTCGCCGGCTACGACAGCGTCAAGGTAACCGTGCTGCTCCGGCTTTTGCCTCTCGTCTGATTGCTGAAATGGTTGCGCGTAACATCATTTGAATTGGCTTGTTTGGATCTGGGGAGGGTGACGATGACGTTGTCGATGCATCGAAGTGAAAGTGATCCGTGCTTTGTCTGTTCTCCGGAATTAGTTTTGTTTAGCTGACTTTTTTTTTCTTGCGTGGTTTTGAGATATTCTTACATCTTGGGTTTCTGTCACCTTTTTTTTTTCTTGAATATAAGTATGTTGTTGTAGGATTGAGAAGAATGACAATTGTGAACGAATCTCGTTGTCTTTACTGTTTCTGTTAGTGCACCTTTTATCTGCAGCTCAATTTAAGGGGAAGAAAAGCCAAAAAATGAAAAAAATGATTTGACTTGCCAGATCTTTGAGCGATTTGACTTATTGTGTGTCTTGCGACATGGATTAGGAGGAGGATTTGAAGAGTTTCCGTCAATGGGGAAGCAAGACACCTGGGCATCCTGAGAACTTCGAGACACCCGGTATTGAAGTTACGACAGGTGAGGGAAATTCCTTTGAAACCATCCCTGTACCGGATGATGTTCTGATGTTGCCATGCCTGGCCTATAGCTTAGGAGTTTTACAATTAGTGTGGTGTCTGTGTTCAATGTAGGTCCACTTGGCCAAGGAATCGCCAATGCTGTTGGTTTGGCTCTTGCTGAGAAACATTTGGCTGCTCGTTTCAACAAACCGGACAATGAAATTGTCGACCACTACACGTAATATGCCAATTCTTCATTGCATTCATTAGTTTGCTTGGATTTTACAGACTGTTGGTTGACTTAATGAATTTTGTCTTTGGGGGGCTCTTATT
Organism: Eucalyptus grandis; assembly: GCF_016545825.1. Lineage (NCBI taxonomy): Eukaryota > Viridiplantae > Streptophyta > Magnoliopsida > Myrtales > Myrtaceae > Eucalyptus > Eucalyptus grandis. The sequence goes on from NC_052615.1 coordinate 36,760,287, forward strand.
CTAGATATGCTGTTCTTGGAGATGGATGTCAAATGGAAGGCATTGCGAATGAAGCTTGTTCCCTCGCTGGGCACTGGGGACTTGGGAAGCTGATTGCCTTTTATGATGACAACCACATCTCCATTGATGGTAACACAGAGATTGCATTCACCGAGAATGTTGAGAAACGTTTTGAGGGTCTGGGTTGGCATGTTATATGGGTGAAAAATGGTAACACTGGTTATGATGAAATTCGTGCTGCCATCAAAGAAGCAAAGGCTGTTAAAGACAAGCCTACTTTGATTAAGGTTAGTTTTCCCCTGCCATTATGGATTTCTGTGGAATTCTCAAGTGATAAAGCTAGCTTTCCACTTTTACTGCATGGAAAAATTCTCTTTGGTTTCCCCTCTTTTTAAACTTTGATCTGCTAACTGAGAAGTACTTAAATGTTGAAACACAAACATGATCAGTTGCATGGGCACGTTCAGGGAGAGGACAACAATATAGCATACTGTAACCAGTGTTTTTACCTTGATTTGAATGCAATGCAATTATTCTGGCATTTGATACTGAAAATACGCTGGTTTCTGCAGGTAACTACGACCATAGGTTATGGTTCACCTAACAAGTCCAACAGCTACAGTGTGCATGGTAGTGCACTGGGCGCCAAGGAAGTTGATGCAACTAGGAATAACCTTGGTTGGCCATATGAGCCTTTCCATGTGCCTGAGGATGTTAAAAAGTGAGTAAATAACAAAAAGCTCTTATGTCTATTATGTGAGGGAGAATGACATGGTATCCAAACTCGTTGATAATGTGTATGGTTTTTTGCAGGCACTGGAGTCGCCATACTCCTGTTGGTGCTGCTGTTGAAGCTGAATGGAATGCAAAATTTGCTGAATATGAGAAGAAATACAAGGATGAAGCTGCAGTGCTGAAATCTATCATTAAGGGTGAACTACCTGCTGGTTGGGAGAAAGCCCTGCCGGTGAGTATTTGCAGTAGATCGACAGAATTGTTTTCTAGTAGAAGTCATTATGCATTCTCTACTTTGAGCTATACAGACACCTAATTATTTGAAAACCTATGCATTGCCGCCTTAAATGTGATCATAACTCTGTTTTTGTATTTTCTGAGTACCAATTCAGTTTAGCTTGAATCGATGAGCTTCAAAGTGTATAATCATCTAATGACATTATTCAATTTGTATTAAAAGCAAAAGTAGCGTCATTAACACTCTAGCAAAGTTTATGGTTGCTGAACAAAACTTCCACATTTTTAAGATTCGTGGTGAGGCTAGTAAGTGTTCAGGTTTCTGATCCATGAAGTTGGTTGGTCAGAGGATCGGTCGACATCTATTCATGACAGCAAGTTTGTTGGTCTGGTAGTTTTCATTGTATGTCAACTGTAATAATTGAGGGTCCTGTCTTTTGCAATTCTCCAGACGTACACCCCAGAGATTCCAGCAGATGCTACCAGAAACCTCTCTCAACAATGCCTCAATGCCCTTGTGGATGTGGTGCCTGGTCTTCTTGGTGGAAGTGCAGATCTTGCTTCCTCCAACATGACTATTCTCAAAAAGTTCGGCAATTTCCAAAAGGATACCCCTGAGGAACGTAATGTTAGATTTGGTGTTAGGGAGCATGGAATGGGGGCCATCTGCAATGGGATTGCTCTCCATAGCCCAGGACTCATCCCGTACTGTGCCACCTTCTTTGTCTTCACAGACTACATGAGGGCAGCGATGAGGATCTCTGCGCTTGCTGAATCTGGGGTCATCTACGTCATGACCCACGATTCTATTGGTCTTGGAGAGGATGGGCCCACGCATCAGCCAGTTGAGCACTTGGCTAGCTTCCGTGCTATGCCAAACATTCTAATGCTCCGCCCAGCTGATGGGAATGAAACTGCTGGTGCATACAAGGTTGCTATTGTAAACAGGAAGAGACCTTCCGTCCTCGCTCTCTCCAGGCAAAAGCTTCCCAACCTTCCTGGAACCTCCATCGAAGGAGTTGAGAAGGGAGGTTATGTCATCTCTGACAATTCCTCAGGCAACAAGCCAGATGTTATTCTGATTGGAACTGGTTCTGAGTTGGAAATTGCTGCAAAAGCAGCCGATGAGCTCAGGAAGGAAGGCAAGACTGTGAGGGTTGCGTCCTTCATTTCTTGGGAACTATTTGACGAGCAATCTCCTGAGTACAAGGAGAGTGTGTTGCCTTCTGGTGTAACAGCTAGAGTCAGCATCGAAGCTGGATCGACTTTTGGGTGGGAGAAGATCGTTGGAAGCAAAGGTAAGGCTATTGGAATCGACAGATTCGGTGCCAGTGCTCCGGCAGGTAAATTATACAAGGAATTCGGCATTACTGTGGAGGCGGTCATTGCTGCAGCCAAGCAAGTGTCTTAGACTAAGTAATAGCCTGTTTATCTTGTTTTTTTTCTTGGGATTGGGTTTTGGAGAAGAGCTTAAGATGGAGACGCCGCCCAAGAGATCCTCACGAGGTCTCTTATGCTTTAATAAAGGAGCAATAAGAAGTTTTCGACCGCTTAAATTTCCTTAATGCAGCAAAGCGTAGATTTAGAATGGAGTTGATTGAGTAGCATTGCACTTGTAAAAACACCTGGAGCTTCTTCTTGAGATTTGTATCGACTTGTGGCCGATTCACTTTAAGCATATTTATCCTCCATGTCCATCCTTTTGCATGACTACAATTCAGCAAAACCCTGTTTCCTGTTTGGATTTGAAGCTTGAATATTCAAATCTTTATTGATCCTGGCTGTGTTCTTTTTCTAAGTCATGAGGATTTTGATGGGTATGACTTATCTTTCTCCACGTGGCTTGAGGCACACTGAACAAAGCGGACGAACAGACGTCTTTTCTGGGAAAAGCCTAGCATTGCTCCAGGAAATTGTTTACCATGTTCGTAAATGATCCATGCTTAAATATCTTATTTCTTGTTGAAGACGACATTGACGAGTCTCGTTCTAACGGGGCTGAAATTAAAACTTTCAATGGCACATTGAAATATTTCATACTCTTCACACTCCAACACGTTGCTAAGAGGAAGCACAGCCCAGAGATGCAGACTATTTTTCCACTTCGGACTTAGCTCTCTTAGAAGAATAAGGCCACGTTGAATATGTTAACATAAAAATAAATGACGCGGGGCATCGAGCTCTGTCGATAAGCTGTCAAGCTCAACTCATGTTTCGCCAATTGAACTAACTCATTCGCTACTCAAGCAAGGAAAGCCGATTTGGCTACAATTTAATTATGTGGGTTCAAAGATGAAGTTACCGATTATACAACATAATTGTGGATTTACAAGACTTTTTGTCAATTCCAAGACCCCCAATCAACTACCTAATGATCGGAGATTGTTCTGGTTCATTTCTATCGCTATTTGATGGTCTTCTACTATGACTATTCGGTTTCCAATGCTGGCGCATGAATTTGAAAGAGTCAAAGTACAAGTTTTTAAGTGTTTCAATGCAATTTTCACTTCCTGGGTCTTTATTGTGTTTTTGGTTCCTATGCTTTTAATATTTGGGTAGTTCCATGTCTTTAAATATTTGGCTATTTCCTAGGCTTTAATTTCTCTATAAATAGATTTGTAATTTCATTTGTAAAAGGGACATGGCTTGAATATTGAGATTATATGAGATTTTTCTTCATGTAAGCAAATTTCTATCCCATTTTTTATCCTTAGAAAGCAGATTTTTCTTGGTGGTGAATTAAGAAGCCTTTTATCTTGATTGATGGTTTTTCCCTTAGGCCTTAGTGATGAGCTTCTCCAATTCCGAAATTTTTAAGTCTTGGCCAGTGATTTGTCTTTTAAGTCTTGGTGGTGAACTTCGTTAATCCCAATTTTTATCGTTAGCTGGTGATGCATCCTTTAGACCTTGGTGATGATCGTAATTCATCCTTTATCACCCAAAATGTTTTTGCCTACTCCACACTTGCATCAATAAATCCATATATAGTCTTCGAAAATATGTTGCTAGGATAACCCAAATGAACAAATTTTGAAAGTCGTGACATTTTAAGTAATCCGCTGACAAATAATGACATTAAAGTGCGTACCGTACGAAAGTTATGGCGCAATTCCTGTCATCTTCCCAGACAGTCAACCCTTGATGCAAATTCAAGATTAGTTGCTGAAAGGGTAAAATGAATACTTAGAAATTGGTATGGTCCCCTAAAAAATTCCCAACTAGGTTTAGTCTCAATTTTGCCTTAAACTTATTTTGACTAAAAAGAAGAAAATCTCAGGTCTAGTCCAAAACAATTTAGTCTAAAAAAAAAACCAAACCTTTAGGTCTAGTTTCAAATCTTCCCCAAACTTTTTTTATCTAAAAAAAGTCCCAAACTTTAATTCTAGCTCCAAATCTCCCCTAAACCTTTTTTTTTTTCCTTAAAAAAATTACAAAACTTCAATCAAGTCTCAAGTCTGTCTTTGTTGGCCATTCGCTCAAAAATTGCCATTACTTATTTGACTTATCCATATTAGAAAGGTGATGTGGAAAATTATCTACAAAATGAAACTATTCTTTGATATGAAAATTAGGGAAATTTGGGACGACTGATGGCGAATGGACATGTGACATAAGAAATTTTATTCGTGGTTCATAATGTTTAGAATATTAGGTTACCGAGAGTTATTGAGGAAATACAATTAGTTAGTAATTGTCAAAGGGGACTAATACACTCCAAAATATGTATCGAATAATTCTCAAACATTAAAATTTTACTGAGTTTGTGTCCCTATTGTTTTATATATTTTGTTAATAATTTTAATAGTTTCAAAATAATTTTCTAATTTATTAGCGTTTCAAATGAATATCAAATTCCCTATTTATTTCCTACAATGTAAAGCATTTATTCAAAATAACTCAATATCTCCATCTTTTCAACCAAACCAGGCCATTTGTCGCCATTTTAGCTTGAATTAATGTTTTAGTTCTGGCCTTATTATTGCCCACATATCCTTAATTGAATATGTTGAACCTAGCTCTTGTGACCTCATGCAAGACATACTATTTTTTAACCTTAGTAACTTTATGTTCACTATAAACTCTAGTTAATTGACATTATTATTTCTAACCTAAGCTGATAAATGTGACTTCAAGCTACTTTTCAATATAGAATAAATGTTGAAGACAAGAGATTAAGTACCTTTTCCCTTCCTCTTGGGCGTGTTACATCTTCTTCACATCTTCAGGTTAATTTTTTTTTTTCTATTCCACTCTTTTACAACAAAATCACAGTCCAAACTGTTTTTCAATCTCGTATTTTACAAGGTATATTCATGGATTTCCCTTTCTTTTGATCAAATTAGCTTTGTTGTTTTATAAAGAATGAGGCTTGTTAATTTTAGAATTTATTTTGATTTCAAGGTGATTGGAGGCTTGCTTTTTTGAAGCTGTCACTCTAGTTAAGTGAAAACTCTAGGAACTAAGTTAGAATGATATATTTAATATTCTTGAGCTTGGTTGATTGATTGTTTGTTTATTTAGTTTAGATTTTACTTCATGTGTGATTTAGTCTCAAAAATTGTATGTTAAGCTATTGTAATCATTGGGCTTGAAATGAAAAGCTTTCCACATTTCTAGAATGTCTTTAAGAGATTACTAAAAGGTTTTGTTGCATCTTGAATGAGAGAAATGTGAAAATGGTAAAACTAGGCATAAAAAGGTTATCTTGATAAATTCATGATTAGGTTAGGTGCAATTTCCAAATTTAGAGAAGTGAGAGGGGGTTGTTGACAGGCTTATTGATGAGTTTTAGTGTTAATTAGTGAGTTATTAAGTAAGATAATTTAAAGGAAATCAAACTATTTTAAAAAAAAATTGAGTTTAGAAGTTTTATGGGCAAATTTGTGATTTCACCAAGTTGAGGGACAAATTTGGAAAATTGAAAGTTCTTGAGATTGTTCATAGCATGGGAAACCTTATTATGATAGGTGATTAAGTTATTTTTAGAGTTAATTACATAGTCTAGACAACATGTCTGTTAACTGGGTTGTTTTGATATTCTTATAAAATATAGGGTTAATACCCTAAAAAACCCAAAACTGATACATCTGTGACAAATTTACCCAAAACTATTTTTTTTACCACTAAAAACCCCAAACTGGTATACCTTTGACAAATTTACCCAAAACCGGTACACTTGTGATAAATTTACCCTCTGTTAATTTTCGTTAAATTTTATTGTCAAATTATTGAGTTAAATGACACGTGACGGTTAACTGATATACCAATTTGAAATTTTACGCTTTGTTTGTCACAGTTTACAATTTTTGTGTTTTTTTTTTTGTGGCATTAATCCAATTTAGCGGAGAGTATATTTGTCACAAATTTACCAGTTTGGGTTTTTTTGTGGTCGAATAAATTAGTTTGGGATAAATTTGTCATAAATGTACAAATTTAGAGTTTTTTTATGGTTAGTCGGGGTAAATTTGTCACAGGTGTACCGGTTTGGAGTTTTTTATAGTCAAAAAAATAGTTTGGGGTAAATTTATCACATGTGTACCAATTTGGGGTTTTTCAGGGTATTAACCCTAAAATATATGGTGTGTCTATTATATAAATAAAATATCAGTATGTCTTAAATAACAAAAGAATAGCTTTTAGATATGGCTTGGTTGAATGACATTAAAAAGTTAGGGGCATGATTATAAAATGAAGAATTTTATTAGGACAATTGTCTAATTATAAGAATTTGGAATTATAGAAGATAATCCTTAATTTTTGTGGTAAAAGTGAACTTAATTAAGGGTGATTTTTAAAAAAATTGAAAATTTATATGAGTTACTTAAATGATGGAGTAGCAGTGTCTAGTGCCATATAGATATCAAGAATTAATGAATTTGTAAAAGTTTTCTACCAAATAATGCAAGAAGGTTTACTATTTAAAATGTACGTCATTAATAGATTATCACGATGGATATGAGAAATGCCGAGAGATTAACGTATTGTTATTTACAATTGTAGATACTAAAAAATGTGGCATTTATTGTGCTGTAATTAATTGTGTGTAATTAATGCCATATAATAAAGACATTTATCACGGTTTATTAGTTAGCAAGCGAATTCCCTTGTATGAATATGTGTGTGAGACTTTGGAGTTAATCAAATGTTCTATTGTATGAACCGTTTCTCTATAAGATTGAAATGACATGAAATCTTATGATAACATGGTCATGTAGTTATGGTATGATTGTGAAGCCATGGTATGATTTTAAAAATTACCAGCATCATGCTGATGTACAATGATGTATTAGTTCTCATTAATGTAGAAGACACTCTTCATGGATAGACTAAGTGGTGTGACAAATGGGTGTATATGATTCCTTCTCTTATGAGTTGGTGGTGACGATGCCTCGTTAGTTGAGATGCCTTCGGAATTGAGTTGGTGTTGATAAGTGATGAGTACGAACTCATATTTATAAATTGATGAGATGTTATGGGCATTTGGGATATATAATATGTGTGATTGATGTTATGCATTGTTGTTGTTTCATCGACATGTCAAGATAGGAAAGACAATATTCTTATTCCTGCACTCATTAAACATAGTTGTTTATGCTACATTTGAACTCACGATTTTTGTTGATACCAAGTTTGAATGATAGGTGGATCTCATTCTTTAGACACAGGGATTTTCTTTATTGGGTTTTGGCTCATTAATTTATTTTTTGAATATGTAGGATGGATCTCCCATCATTGCTACTTTTTGGAGCTTCCATGCATTATGAATGTGTTTATGAAAGTGTGTTTATACTCGAGTCAACGACTGTATATACGAAGTGTACTTCCACTGATTTGTTGCTTGGTACTTGAATATCGAGAGTGAACTAGTTAGACCGTTGAGGGGATTTGGTGGCTAAGGCAACGAGTCAACAGGCAAAATATCAACGTGTAGTGGATAGTTTGATTTTTGTATAGGCGGGCTTTTGGGACAGTGGAGTACACTATTAAAATTAGCATACACCGACCATTTCCAGGTGTTATGCATTTTATGTTTTGTTTGCATATTATAGTGTAATACTGATGTTAATAAAAAGAAGATCCATATATATTTTACTTAAATGCTCATAATAATTAGAGAGTAATAACTGGAAAAAAAAAACAGGTGTTGCGCACGATATTTTGAGGTGTCCCAGACAAAAGGCTAATGACAGCAAACTTAAGATTAGAGTTAAAGATCGAGGTAGGTTTAGAACCTAAAGTTTGGAATTTTTTTATTAGGTTTAGAACCTAAAGTTTGGTACTTTTTTTTTATTAGGACCGGATGTAAAGTCTGATTTTGTTAGGCGGAGAAAATTTGAGGACAATTTAGGGTGCGTTTGTTTGTGTTTTTGTTTAAAAATTGTTCAAGGGAACGAGAAATAGAAAAAAGTGTTTCTGTTAGGGGAACAATTTTGAACAAAAACGCGTTTTTAAACTTGTTTGCAGGGAATAAAAAATAAACGAAACATGTTTGGTAAATTTGGATAATTTTTTTTTTTTTATTTTTCCTTTTTTTCTTTTTCATTTTTCATTTTTCTTCTTTTGGCCGGCGGCCGGCGAGGGTCGGCCTCGCCTTGATCTGCGCGAGGCCGAGCTCGCCCGGCGGTGGGCGGCGCGGCCTCGCCGGCCACCGCCGAGCGTGCCGACTCGCCCAGATCCGGCGAGGCCGAGGCTCGCCGCCGCTGGCGAGCTCGGCCTCACCGGATGGGCGAGATCGAGCTTGCCCGGGTCGGCGCGAGGTCGGCCTCGCCTTGATCGGCGAGGCGAGCTCGCCTAACGGCGGCGAGGCGCGGCCTCGCCGGCCACCGCCCGCGACGCCGAGGCTCGCGGGGACGCGAGCCTCGCCGTGGCCGGGCGAGGCCTTGCCCTCATCGGCGGTCGCCAGGCCATGGCAGGGCGGCGCCAAAAGAAAAAGAACAAGAAAATAAGAGAAAAAGAAAAAAAAAATAAGTGTTTCAAAAGTGTTTGAAACAAGAAATACAAAATTTGTGTTTTTTGTTTTTTTTTTTTTGTTTAAGGAACAAAAGAACAAAAAAACAGAAAAAGTGTTTAAAAACACAAAAAGAAATACAAACAAACAGGCCCTTAATTATTCAACCAAAAAATGGGACCCACGAGTGCCCAATTATGTTGGACGGGGGAAAGGGAGAGGTTGACCCATTTGTTACCGGGTTTTGTGGTGGCCGTCGCTTAAGCTCTCAGCTCCTTTTTGCCTCCCCTTCTCTATCCTCCATCGCCATCTCCATCGCCACCCAATAAACCCCCCACCAAAGATGCCATGGTATATGCTTCGAGTTCATATATACAAGGCATCCTACGAACTTGAAATCCAAAGCATATTCAGCACGCGCTTGTGCATATTCTTTCTGGAAAAAGTAAAATATGCGTGCATATAGAATTGAGCGGTCCTCGTCTTCAAGAAAGCATGACACGGCCTGATTATTTTACTCAGCAAGGTAATATTTAAAGTGACGACTCGACTGAAGAAAGATCCACCCTCACGTGATTCTTGTTTAGAGGTTCGAATCCCGCACGTTCGAAACCTGAACTCCGGGGCAACTCAGACTGAAGAAGGCTTGCAACTTTCAGCACTTTAGTGGGATCATGGTAACTGGCTAACTTATCCTGAGATAACTTGTTCGAGAATCAGTCGGCGATTCTACTGCAACAAAGGTCCGGCATGGGACATTCAAGTCGAGCATTCTGGGTCACTTGACACACGCTATTTTATTTAAATTTTGAACGACTCAGTTGCGCATTATTATCTCAAATGTCGTCACTCATGAAAAAAAATTGCTATTCAATCCGACATTAGTATCATTTCTTCAAATAGAATTTACTTTATAATAATGTGGAGTCTTTATAATAGTGCCTGAAGAAGGCACGTACGTCATGGCACGAGTTTTCGTTGGAATGCTCAGATTTTATGTAAGTCACTTGACACGCATTACTTTATTTAAACTTTGAATGACCAGTTGTGCATTATTATCTCAAATCTTATCACTCATGAAAAAATATTGATCTTCGATCCAACATTAATATCATTTCTTCAAAAAGACGCTACTTCATAATAATGCAGATTCTTTATAATAATACCAAAGAAGGCAATCTACGTCATGGTACGAGTTTTCGTTGGAATGCCCATATTTCGCACAAGTCACTTGACACGTGTTAGTTTATTTAAATTTTGAATGACCTGATTATGCATTATTATCTCAAATCTCATTATTCATGAAAAAAATTGCTATTCAATCTAACATTAGTATCATTTGTTCAAAGAGATGTTACTTTATAATAATGCTCGAAGGAGGCAATCTACGTCATAGCACGAGTTTTCGTTGGAAGGCCTAGATTTTATGTGAGTCACTTGACATGCGTTATTTTATTTAAATTTTGAAAGACCTAGTTATGCATTATTATCTCAAATCCCGTCACTCATTAAAAAATTACTATTCAATCTGATAGTAGTATCATTTCTTCAAAGAGACGTTACTTTATGATAATATGGAGTCTTTATAGTAATGCCCAAAGGAGGCAATCTATGTCCTATTAGAATGCCTAGATTTTACGCAAGTCACTTGACACACGTTACTTTATTTAAATTTTGAACGACCCAGTTGTATATTATTATCTCAGATCTCGTTACTCATGAAAAAAATTGTGAAGAGATGTTACTTTATAATAATGCAGAGTCTTCATAATAATGCCTGAAGAAGGCAATCTATGTCATAACATGAGTTTTCATTCGGGTATCAAATTTGGGTTATTTTATGTTGCTTCCTATCTAAATCTATTAGTTTCTCCGTTACTTGTAACAGTTCTTTACTTAGGGGGTTGGAATCATTTGATACACGTTACTTTATTTAAATTTTGAACGGTCAAGTTATGCATTATTATTTCAAACCTCGCCACTAAAAAAATTGCTATTTGATCCGCTATTTGTACCTCGGCGTAGGTTTAATATCAAAGCAAATGTGATTAAAGGCTTCCATAAAAATTCACGCCGATTTAGCGCGCCCCCTTCTCCGGGGCCAAAAATCGGAGCTATGAGCTATCATGGGAGAAGGAAAACGAATAGAAAAAGGAAAGGGACGGCAGAAACGAAAGGCGGAGCATCCCCTATCCGGAGTCAACGGCCGCGATGCCGTCCCTCCGTGGATCCAAGGGCCACGGCCTTTCGAAGAGTCGACCGGATCAGACAAAATTCCGGGGGGGGCAACCCAAAATCCTGATCCTCAACATCGTCCACACAAAAAGGAGAAAAGACTATCGTTTCGTTTCCCCAAGTAAAGCTGTAAGCTTGTAACTCGCTCGCTACTACAACATCCTAAGACAGACAGACAACGGTATTCACCCGTTAACTGACCAACGGCGATCGCCAACGCTCGAACCGGACCGCCTTTCTCTGTCTCCGCGAGCCGAGCCATGGCTTCCACCTCGTCCCCGACGCTGTCCCAGGCCATCTTGGCCCGACCCATCTCCGGCAGCGCCTCCAATTCCTCCTCCTCCGACCGCGTCTCCCTCTCCCTCTCCGCCCTCAAGTTCTCTCCCCTCTCCTCCTCCAGGCGCGCCTCCGGCTCCTCCTGCCGCCGCCGCCGCAGCAGCGTCCCGGGTCCCTCCTCGGCCGTCCGACCCATCAGGGCCGCCGCCGTCGAGACCCTCGACACCGCCACCGAGGCCTCCCTGGTCGAGAAGTCGGTCAACACCATCCGGTTCCTGGCCATCGACGCCGTCGAGAAGGCGAACTCCGGACACCCGGGACTGCCCATGGGGTGCGCCCCGATGGGTCACATCCTGTACGACGAGGTCATGAGGTACAACCCCAAGAGCCCCTACTGGTTCAACCGCGACCGGTTCGTGCTGTCGGCCGGGCACGGTTGCATGCTGCAGTACGCCCTTATGCATCTCGCTGGGTATGACAGCGTCCAGGTTGGTGCTTTCGTTTTTTTTTGGCTACCGTGAATCGTTCTTGGTTTCTAATCGAGGATTCTTTTGTCTTTATGATCGGCATGTGTGCTCAATTTTAGTTTTGTCGGAGCATTTAAACGCCGAATATTTTGGATTTTTAGTTTGGTTGGTGTTAGAAATGAGAATTGCTGGTCTCCCGAGTGGTTTTATTGCTGTCCATCACCTGAATTTTTTGAGAGAAAAACAAGAGAGTTGGCTTGTCTTGTAATTACATCTTGTTGCTAGTGCTAAATGACTCATTGTCGGAAGCTTTTCCATTGGAAATGTTTGTTTGTGAAAATCTTTTTAGGAGGAAGACTTGAAAGGCTTCCGGCAGTGGGGAAGCAAGACCCCTGGCCATCCGGAGAACTTTGAGACAACCGGTATCGAAGTTACAACAGGTTTGAGTTTGACCTTTTTCCGTAGTTTTATATGGCTTAGGTGGTGTTAGACGTGCATTCCGATTTTCCTCTAAGAGATATGTAATTGATTTGATAACTTGGTTTATTAGGTCCACTCGGGCAAGGAATTGCCAATGCTGTTGGTTTGGCACTCGTAGAGAAGCATTTGGCTGCTCGCTTCAATAAACCGGACAGTGAAATAGTTGACCACTACACGTAAAACAATCCTCCATGATACTTTTCACCATGCATTTTTGAGTTTGACAATGATTAGCATTGTGACTTGTGTTTCGGTGGTTTTCGCACTTCTTTAGATATGTCATCCTTGGAGATGGTTGCCAGATGGAGGGTATTTCCAATGAAGCTTGTTCACTTGCTGGTCACTGGGGACTTGGAAAGTTGATTGCTTTCTATGACGACAACCACATCTCTATCGATGGTGATACGGAAATTGCATTCACCGAGAGTGTTGACACCCGTTTCGAGGGTCTTGGGTGGCATGTCATATGGGTGAAAAACGGAAACACTGGCTATGATGAGATACGTGCTGCTATTAAGGAAGCGAAGGCTGTCAAGGATAAGCCTACATTAATTAAGGTCCCACTCCTAAATCTGATGGAATATGAATTGTTTTGGTTTATGCGAGGCTAGCACAGTTTGAAGTTACCGTAAACAAGGGCAAAGCCTAAAAGCAGTCCATGGGAATGAACTTTCAAAAAATACTCTTTATGATTAATATGATCGCATATTTTTTTTTGTTAGGTTATAGTGGAGGCTATATTTAAAATACTAGTCAAATTATTTTATGCCTTTTGAGAAAGACATTAGTATTTATTGTAATAGTACAACTAATTCGTATTTCTCATATTGCTTTCGAAAGAATTTTGTTTAGTTTCCCTCGATAATCGTTTTTTGAAGCTGTTAATGAACCATGCTTTTTCTTTGCAGGTGACTACCACCATTGGCTACGGTTCACCTAACAAGGCCAACTCATATAGTGTGCATGGGAGCGCACTGGGTGCCAAGGAAGTCGATGCAACAAGGAAGAACCTTGGTTGGCCATATGAACCTTTCCATGTGCCTGAGGATGTCAAAGCGTAAGTAAAATCTAGAGAACCATCCATCTCTCTGCCATGTGATGGAGACAAATTTGATATCGAAATTTAGTTACTGATGAATATCTGTGGCTCTCTCTAGGCACTGGAGTCGCCATGTCCCTGCTGGTGCTGCTATTGAAGCTGAATGGAATGCCAAGTTTGCCGAGTATGCGAAGAAGTACAAGGAAGAAGCTGCAGAACTGAAGTCCATTTTCAAGGGTGAACTGCCTGCTGGTTGGGAAAAAGCACTTCCGGTAAGAAAATTACAGTGTACTTGTAGCCTTTTAGCGTAGAATTCCACTTGTGCTATATGAGGTTTATGGAGCTTTTAAAAGAAGAAAAGGGATTTAATACTTAGGAAAGACATTTGGGCAATGGCATGCTGACTGTTCTTAGTTGTATTCCTCATCCAATCATTACTTCTACTTGTGGTAATCTCCCAAGCTTTATTTTCACAACCTTCTAAATGCTTCTAGCTTCTAATCCTTATAATTATTCCCTATGGGGGTCAAAGTCTGGCAGTATCATAATTATCTTGTCGATGTCTATAATCTGAGATTTTACACACATTGTGAATTCTGTTAAACAATTGGTATTTGGTGGACTTCAGCGATGTGTTAATTGTTTGCTGCATTTTACAGACGTATACTCCTGAGAGTCCTGCTGATGCCACCAGGAATCTCTCTCAGCAATGCCTGAATGCCCTCGCTAAAGTGCTGCCTGGTCTTCTTGGTGGCAGTGCTGATCTTGCTTCTTCCAACATGACACTGCTTAAGATGTTCGGTGATTTCCAAAAGGGCACCCCGGAGGAACGCAATGTCAGGTTCGGTGTTAGAGAGCATGGAATGGGAGCTATTTGCAACGGGATTGCCCTGCACAGCCCTGGTCTCATTCCATACTGCGCCACGTTCTTTGTCTTCACTGACTACATGAGGGCTGCGATGAGGATCTCTGCCCTTTGTGAAGCTGGAGTTATCTACGTGATGACCCATGATTCAATTGGTCTTGGAGAGGATGGGCCGACCCATCAACCTATTGAGCACTTGGCCAGCTTCCGTGCTATGCCCAATATTTTGATGCTTCGACCAGCTGATGGGAATGAAACCGCAGGTGCGTACAAGGTTGCTGTCCTCAACAGGAAGAGACCTTCTGTCCTTGCTCTCTCCAGGCAGAAGCTGCCCCAGCTTTCCGGAACTTCCATTGAAGGAGTCGAAAAAGGTGGTTACATCATTTCGGACAACTCTTCAGGCAATAAGCCCGACGTCATCTTGATTGGAACTGGTTCTGAGTTGGAAATTGCTGTGAAAGCAGCAGATGAACTGAGAAAGGAAGGGAAGGCTGTGAGAGTTGTATCATTTGTTTCATGGGAGCTCTTTGACGATCAATCTGCTGAGTATAAAGAAAGCGTTTTGCCAGCTGCCGTATCCGCTAGGGTCAGCATTGAAGCTGGGTCAACCTTTGGATGGTCGAAAATCGTCGGAAGCGGAGGGAAGGCTATTGGAATCGACCGCTTCGGGGCCAGTGCTCCGGCAGGTATAATTTACAAGGAGTTTGGCATCACTGCCGAGGCCGTCGTTGCGGCAGCTAAAGAGCTTTGCTAGGTTCTGGTAAGTACACAATGCGGTTACTTGGGTGGCATTTGGGTTCCGGCGCAGAGCTCCCCTGGAAAGCCTGCTGGAGAGATTTATATTTATTCAATGTCTCTTGTGCTATAAACAAAAATAATGACAGAAAATTTTTCCTTCTAGTGCTTGAAGTTTCTCAATGAGGCAGAAATGGATCACAAGAGAGCTGTAGTGAATGATCTTGCACTAGTAAAACTCTAGCAGCTGTTCTCTTGAGATTTGTAACTGTGGGTGGATGAAGTCAATGCGGCAAAATTTCCTCCATCCTGTCGAAATGTTACAAACCCTATGTTCATTTAACAGTTGCTATTCAGATCTCTGTATTCACGATTTGCCTCTTTATGTTCTGGTATTCTATTCTTGCTTCTGATGGGTGTCTACTATTCTCATTATTCAATAATTCTAGGATAGCAAAGCAAGTAGAGGAGCAAATGATAAACTTTTTTATTTGGAAATTCTGTGTCTTTTGGGTGGTTGGAAAGTGGTCTAGACTGAGCTCAAAATCTCTTTAGCTAACTTTTACAAGGCATTGAAGAAGGGTAGGCCTATCTTCTTCTCTCGGTGCAGGGCCCACTAATTTTGTTTGGAACTACAGTTTTTGAATGGGGGAGGAGAAGATTGACCTATTGTTAAATTCGTGGTGGTGGTTGAAGCTACTTCTTTTAGCTATCCTATCCTTGTTGTCTTGTATCACTGGTGGTGACAAAATGAGGACTTTTATATACGGACTGCATTGCTGATGTTGCATTAGAGATGCTCGCAATTCACAGGTGATGTAAACCTCGAGCTTAGTTTTTGAAAACTGTCGTTTTTGTCGGTTTGTCTGTGCCACGAGGTATGCTGTCAACGGTTGACCGACCATTCAGAATTAACCATTTCCAAAACTACATTGTAGTCCTTGTAATTGAACGACAGCCGATTACAACCTACAAACCAGTTGTGATTCCACTTTGCTCGCCACCGCAGTTCTTGGTTGTAATCATCCATTGATTGTTACGAGGGCTGTGGCGAGGTTTTGGAAATCGTCAGTTCTGGGTCGTCGATCAACCCTTTCCCCCATTGGCGATTGGAATCGCCAATTATGGTTCGCCACCGCTTCTTGACTCAACATCGACTTGATTGACCTCGATTCGGTTATTGTTAATAGATAAATATTCCTGGATAATTTGCTTGTTTGATATACTTAATTTAATTGGCTTCTCACAGTCAACACTGGTATTTCTTTGTTGACTACGTCAACAATCAGTATCATATCGTGTGTATCGGTCAACATACCATTTACCCCGTCCCTTGAAGACACCCAACAAGTTCTCTTACTCAATCAGTGCTCACTAATCTTAGAGCTTCTCAATGGTCTGACTCCATATCACATTCAAAGCCCTGATCGATATGTAGTCAATGTCATCAATTGCGTATCGACTTTAATTCTTTAACATGAAGCTGATATCTTTAGGGTACCGACAGATTTTGATTTTGCTTTTTCTTGCCTTTCGTTGAACGGATCACTGTAATTTCCAAACCGGGAAAATTGAATTGAATTCAATTATTGAAAAGCATCAAGGTACGAACTGTTACACTCGATTCATGAGAACATGCATATGAGCTTTGGTCCCATGTGAAACTAGGATTCATATGATCCAGTGATTCTTGTGTGTTGGCCTCGCTCATCCAAGTTCATAGAATGATTGTTCGAAAAACAGTGGAAGGAGAACCATGTCTACCGAAATCACAACTGACGCATCGTCTCTATTAGGCCATTCAAGAAAAGCAGCAAAGTTAATTACATGGCTCAAGACTCAAGATTTAACTTATTTTCTTTTGTCTTTAAACAAGAATAAAGATTCCATTAGTCAAGACTAGTTCCATGAAGTAACATACTGAGAAGGCCAAGAGGAGGTTTCGCCTCCTTGACAGCACGGTGGCAATGGGAGGTCCCAAGGTGCTTCAGTGCATCATGTTACGCTCTGATGCTCTTCATGTTCGAGTACCGAGGTTCGAAGATGCTCATCTCCGAGCAGTTCCTGGACACAGCAAGGTCGCTACTCTCGATCCGTGTCGACTGTGACGCATGTCGTTGATTGGAAGACAATGCTTGGAGACAGACGGAGGCCGATGTCAAGGGAGATGGGAAGCTCCATGTGACAGTGACGAGGTCCAATGGTTCATGGTCAATCATCTTCTCAAGGAGATCACAAGGCCTATCTCGATCACCCCTAGGCCATGGAACCTAAACAATATACAGATTTACTTGCTACAGTCGTCAAGGAACTTCACCCCAGGAGGGTGCACCTTCAACCACACAGACTTCCGTTTCATGATGGCCGGTGGGCGGAGCTCCGACTTTGGCTCGGCTGACATCTACAGGCTCTCAGCATTGCATGGCCCCTCGCTAAGGGCCATAAAATTGTGAGGAAGACAATGGAAAAACCGAGGTTTCATGGTGGAGCTCGACTTTGATATAGTTAAATATGCAACCAAGAGGGAGTAAATAAGTTGATAATTGAAACTTGATAGGATTTGTGGAATTGTTAAAATTAAGTTCAATATATGTAAGAATTATTTGTTATATGTAAGAGTAAACTGATGATATTAAATATAATGTGCCTCTATTAAACAAATATGTAAATAAGTAGAGAGAAAAGAATTGCATCCAGAACTTATAGGGGTTCAACTTAGACCAAGCCTAATCTACTCCCCCGAACTAACAGCCACAAACAGACTGGATTCCAATAGTAATTCTTTGAGTTATTATAATGTAGTTTGTTTTGGCTTTGCCCAAATCCAAAGTTGGTAGATCACACTAGCAATCCTAAACAGTATTGCAACACTTGTACACTTACTCAAAAGTGATAACAATCAATGAAACACTCTCAATAAATGAAGTTCTCGCTCAATAACAAGAGTATAAGTGTATCAAGGAATAAGGCTTCTCCATTTGTAATTGTTCTAGCAATTGGTGGATTCTTCAGCAGGCGTTGATCCTTTTATATAGTCTTCAAGATCCAAGCTAACCATTAAATATTCTTCAAGAGAATTAATTTAGCCATTGAAAATAAACGACAAAATTAGGAGATCCGATTGCTCATACAATCAAATTTTCCTAGCGATAGTGTGGTTTTCATAAATAAGATTATCTATACGTAAATTCTCCTCTATGTATCATTTTCCTTAGTTCCAGGCCTACAACTTGCTGTAAAAAATTCTTGAGAAATAGATTGACAGTCAACAAAATATTGGTCTTCAAATCATAATTGAAATTATTTAACATGAATGTTCTTTTCGGATGATAAAAGAAGCCACTTCTATTAGCAATGTGTCATAGGCCGATCGATTGGGATCGTGACCGCGCGGCGACTCGGGCAACTTTGGATCACCCAAGCCAAGCTTTGCTCGATTGAACGCCTACCCGCTCGCTTACCTGGATCGTTGAGAGAGAAAGTTAGAGAGAGGAGCTCTGAAAGGAAAGGAAAGCTTTGATATTTTTTGAAATGGATTGGATTCGATGATTACAAATGAAGAATGACGCCCCTTTTATAGTTGAGGGCCTTGGTTACAACCGTTGATCTACTTTTCATCCAGCGGGCGAGATCGCACTGCCTCAACTACCGACATAATGTCAACTACCGTCTACTGACATAAATAATGGAACGGAAATCTAGAATATGACTCAATGACGGTATCGCCCGCCCTTGGAACCTTCGGGGAGAAGACTTGGTGGGAATCCGAGTGAGAGCAGGAGGTCCATGGGTGAGTTGGGGTCGACTCTGGGGAACCTTGCGGGTTGACTCTCTTTAGGCCCGTGACATTCTCCCCCACTCAATCGAGCGACGTCCTCGTCGCTCTCAGCTTCACGGGCAGCCTTGCGGGCTTTGGCACGAGCTTTCCTGTTCTTGTTGCGTTTTGCTCGGACGCTTATGAATGAAGGCCCGCATCCTTCGATGATGAAGTCGGACTTGGCACGTGGCTCGGTCTTCGGCTTGGACGGAGCACGCGGCGCACACTCAACCTCGGGGAAGAGCGCTTGGATGGGCATGTCGTGTGTTGGAGTAGGATCCAACTCGACCTTCGGCTTCACCTCGGACAGCTTGTTGATGCGCATGATGGCCTTCAAGCTCTTGTCGAGGCGTCGGATTGACGCGATGGTCTTGGTGTCGACTACCCCTTTGATCATGGGGATCATCGACGGGCACTTTTGGTCGAGGATCATCATGCACTTAGTCCTCATGTCGATCATCGCTCCCACACTTTCAAAGAATTGCATGCCAAGAATGAGATCGTAATCGTCAAGAGGGATTATCTCAAACGCCATCTTGCCCTTCCATCCGCCAATCTTGACATCCACGTCGGGTGTTGCTCCTATGACATGGAAGTCGCCCGAATTGATGGGCTTGTACGACTTCCCGGATGGTTCCACGTGAAGTCCCAAGGCTTTTGCAACCTCGGTTGACATGAACATATTGGATGCGCTGGTGTCGACCAAAGCGTAAAGCGTTCGGCTGCCCACTTCGACCTCCACAAAGAACATGTCCGTGTTTGGTGCGATTCCTTCTTCTTTGGTCCGCGATCGGGCTTGGACCAAGTTGATCATCCTCACAGCTCCAATCCGAATCTGCTGCTTATCTTCTTTGGACTCCTCATTTTCTTCCTCGATGGCAAGGAGGGCGTTGATTTGACCCTTCTTCGGGCATTTTTGGGTCCAGTGTGGACCTTGGCAAATGAAGCAAGGAGAAGGCGGGGGTTGATCGAACCTACTCGCGTAGTCCGTTGGTGGTCGACCCCTTTGGAAGGATGGCTTGGAAGTTCCTTCTCCCCATGCTTTGGCTCGGCTGCCTTGATCATGCGCCCCTCGGGGAGTGCTTCGTGCTTCATCCTCGCAAGGTCGATCCGACCTCCAATCCCTTGATCGACTCCTTGGTTCGGTCTTGGTGAGGTCGACGATGTTGGAGGTTTGTTTGTTAAAACAAACAGAGAGTTTTCTTTGTCCCACATAGGAAAAGTGGGAGGGAGTGGACTAATTTAAAAGTGCGGGTTTTTCTTTTTGTAGTTAAAGGAGTGATTGGGTGGGGTTAGACCCCACCATACCCGCGTGCGGGTGCGCGATTATTTGGCGTGATTAGCACTTTGCACGCCTGCGCACCCGCGGTTTAATTAACACTAATCCCTTTGTTATTTATTCTAATTTTTTATTTCTTTGTTATTAATTTTTTAGTAAACTCAAAGGTTGTCTTTTATTTTGAGAATTTCGGAAATAAAATATATAAAATGAAAATTCGAAATTAAATAAAAAATTAATTAATTAATTATTCTGAATTTTGTTTGTGTCTTTTCAAGACAACCTTTGGAAAATTACTTATTCGGTTTTAACTTTCCCGAAGGGTTGCAATTGTTCGTTTTTCGACTTCTTTCGAAGAGTCGCATTTGTTTATCCGAATAATTTTCTAAAGACGTGTTTGTTCGCAATTTTCACGAAGAGTTGCAAGACTGTTTCATATATATACTTGTCATTTTCGGAAAGAAAAAAGGTGGTCATTTTCGAGTCTTCTTTCTGAAAAACAGCAGTCAATTTTTCGATTGTTTCTTAGAGAGACCCTGGAGAAATACTTGAATTGCCATCTAGTATTCTCATCTGAGACTTTATTGTATCATGGAGGATTTTGGCCGGTGACCATTAGCAACGTTGTGGGGCAAATAAATCCTTAAAGAAAATGATATCACGCCTCAAAGTCCGAGTTGTTTTACTCGATCCGATTTCATTGTACTACCCAATTTCGGAGCCATATTTTTACAACAATTTTAAGGATTTATTTTGCTACAATGGAGTCGGAGACAATCAAAGTTATGAATCAAGATATGGTCAAACTAGACCGGTTCGATGGGAACAATTTTGCTCGCTAGAGGGACAAGATGATATTCTTACTCACTGCTCGAAGATCTCCTACACATCTTGGATCCTAACTTTGCGCCTATAGAAGATCCTAAGCCTACTTTCGATGGAGGACAGCCAAGTGCGGAAGCCATTGAGAGGGTTAATAAGGAAAAGAAGAAACGTGTGAAGGATGAATTACTTTGTCGAGGACACATTCTGAACACACTCTTCGATCGTCTGTACGACTTATTCATTGAAATGAAGTCGGCCAGAGAAATTTGGAATGCACTGGAATTCAAGTACAAAGCGGAGGAGCAAGGTACCAACAAATATCTAATTGCAAAGTATTTTGATTTCAAGTTTATTGATACTAAGCCCTTGCTGGAACAAGTCCATGAATTACAAGTGATTGTGAATAAGATTCGTGCTGTCAAGATTGATATTCCAGAAGCTTTTCAAGTTGGAGCAATTATTGCAAAATTGCCTCAAAGTTGGAAAGACTATGGAAAAAGGCTGATTCACAAGTCGGAGGACTTTCTTTGGAGCAAATATAGAAACATCTTCGCATTGAGGAAGAGTCACGTTTACGTGATAATTCTGTTTTGTACAATTCCAAGGTGAATTTTGTGGATAAAAAACGGAAACTCGGCCAGAACTTCAAAGTAAAAAGCGGGGGGCATAAATTCAAGAGAACACAAAAGAAGCAAAAAGGTTGCTGTTTTGTTTGTGGCAAACAGGGACACTATGCCAATGATTGCATTCACTGCAAGAGCATTTCAAAGGACAAGAACATTCCGGTGGTGAAAGCGGATGCAAATCTGGTTGAAGAAAATTATGTAGCCATGATTTCGAACATGTTTTCGAACATGGAAATTTCTGAAATCAATGATGCGATGGCTATGGTTTCTGAAATTAATTCTACCACTGTCCAATCCGGTTGGTAGATAGATTCTGGAGCAACAGTTCATGTGTGCAAGGACAAGTACATGTTCAAGCAATTTGAAGAGATTATTGACTCAAATGTTCAAGAGGTCCTGATGGCGAATAATGCTCTTGCAAAGGTTGTTGGAAAAGGCACGGTGGAGATAGACTTCACTTATGGAAAGAAGATAACTCTTCTTAATGTGTTATTTATACCCGAAATTAGGAAGAACCTAGTTTCTATTGATTTACTTTGTAAAAGGGGGTTTCGGGTTTTGTTTGAATCCGACAAGGTTATCTTGTCGAAAAATGGGCTGTTTGTTGGGAAGGGTTATGCCAATGATGTCATGTATCAATTGAGTATCAATAATAATATTTCTAGTTCTGCTTATATTGTCGAGTTTTTAATTTTATGGCATAGTAGGTTGACACATATAAATTTTCGTTATTTGAAGAATATGAAAAAATTAGACTTGCTAAATTTTAATGGCGAATTTGATAAATGTGAAATATGTGCTAAGTCAAAACTTACTAAGAAGCCATTTCCTAGTGTTAAAAGAAATTTGAATTTATTGGATTTGGTTCATAGTGATATATGTGAATTTAATGGTATGCTAACGCGTGGAGGTAAAATGTATTTTATTACCTTTGTGGATGATTGTAGTAGGTTCTTATATGTTTATCTCATGAGATCGAAGGATGAAACATTTACCATGTTTAAGAAATATAAAGCTGAAGTAGAGAATCAATTAGAAAAGAAAATCAAAGTTCTACAATCAGATAGAGGTGGAGAATATTTCTTAAATGAATTCTCTTCATTTTGTGAAGAACATGGTATTATTCATCAAGCTTCAGCACCATATACTCCACAACAAAATAGTTTAGCTGAAAGGAAAAATCGATCTCTTGGAGAAATGGTTAATTGTATGCTTTCAAATTCAAATCTACCAATTAATCTTTGGGGAGAAGCATTACTTACTGCATGCTATATTCATAATAGAATACCTTCCAAGAAAAATGACATAACCCCTTATGAAATATGGAAAGGTAGAAAGCCAAATTTGTCATATCTTAAAGTGTGGGGGTGTTTAGCATACTACCGAGCTCTAGATCCTAAGAGAACAAAGCTTGGTCCTAGAGCTATCAAAAGTGTTTTCGTAGGGTATGCTGAAAATAGTAAAGCTTATAGGCTTCTTGATTTAGAGTCTAATGTCATAGTAGAATCGAGAGACGTCGAATTCTTTGAGAATAAATGTTTTACAAGTTCTGAAATGATTGAAAATAATTCAAGATCTATGGAAACTTAAAGTGATTTTCAAGAGAAAGAAATGAATGATTCTAAAGACATGATTGAACTAAGGAGAAGTACTAGAGCTAGGAAAATAAAAGACTTAGGTCCTGATTTTATTACTCATGTTTTTCTTGTTGAAGGAGATGTAGATAATAATGTGGTAAATAAATACCCTTTAGTGTTAAATTTAGAAGATGATCCTAGAAGCTTTGATGATGCTATGTCTTCTAGAGATACTTCTTTTTGGAAAGAAGCTGTGAATAATGAAATAGACTCAATTATGTTCAATAATACTTGGGTATTAGTAGATTTACCGAAAGAATCAAAACCTATTGGATGCAAATGGGTTTTTAGAAGAAAATATCATTCTGATGGTTCTATTCAAGCTTTTAAAGCTAGGCTTGTAGTTAAGGGATATAGACAAAAAGAACGAATAGATTATTTTGATACATATGCTCCTGTTGTACGTACAACTTCCATTCGAGTTCTTTTTGCTCTAGCTTCCATTTATGATCTTTATGTTCATCAAATGGATGTTAAAACTACTTTCTTAAATGGAGACTTAAATGAGGAGATTTAAATGGAACAACCGGAGGGTTTTGTTCTTCCTGGAAATGAAATAAAAGTATGTAAATTGATTAAGTCTCTTTATGGACTTAAGCAAGTTCCTAAGCAGTGGCATGAAAAGTTTAATTCGGTCATATTGTCAAATTGTTTCATCAATAATAGTGCCGATAGGTGTATATACTCTAAATTCACTAAAGACTATGGTGTCTTAGTGTGCTTGTATGTTGATGAGATGCTTATCTTTGGAACGAATATGACTGGAGTTAATGAGACTAAGAAGTATCTAACTTCCATGTTTAAAATGAAGGATTTGGGTGAAGTAGATACTATCTTAGGTATTAAAGTTAAGAAAAATAGTGGGGGTTACTCTTTAAGCCAATGTAGTTATGTTGAAAATTATTAAATAAATTTCAACATCTTGGTTTTAAAGAAATAAGTACTCCATTTGATTCCAGTATTAAATTAAATTATAATACTGGTAGAGCGGTGGCACAACTAAAATATGCAAGTGCTATAGGGTCTTTAATGTATGCGATGCATTTTACTAGACCCGATATTGCTTATTCTGTATGCAAGTTGAGTAGGTATACTAGTAATCCAAGTACAGAACATTGGAGAGCTATTACTAGAATTTTTGGTTATCTTAAGAGAACTAAAAATTTAGGATTGTTCTACGATAATTATCCGGCTATATTAGAAGGATACACTGATGCTAGTTGGATTACAAATGTGGGAGATGAGCGTTCCACTTCTGGATGGATCTTCACACTAGCTAGAGGTACTGTATCTTGAGCGAGTAAGAAACATACATGTATAACTCACTCAACAATGGAATTTGAATTTATTACTTTGGCAGCAGTTGGGAAAGAGGCTGAATGGATTAGAAATTTGTTGTTGGATATCAAATTATGGCCTAATCCTATGCCTCCTATTTCTATCCACTGTGATAGTCAGGCCACTTTGGCAAGAGCCTATAGTAGCACCTATAATGGTAAGTTTAGACACATTAGTCTAAGACATGAATATGTGAGACAATTGATTAAAGATGGTACCATAATAATTGTCTATGTGAGGTCAAGTAAAAATCTTGCCGATCCTTTGACAAAGGCTTTACCAAGACATATGATAATAACGACCTCACAAGAAATGGGGCTGAAACCCTTTAATTGAAATCACCAATAATGGTAACCCGACCTTTTTCTAGAACATCACTAGTTACAAGGTTTAATGGGTAAGAACAAGTTATTGAATGTGATTGTTTGATACTGACATAGCCCTGATATGAGAAGTCGGTATTGTCTGCATTACGTTTGTAGGCTGAATTGAATTCTTAATGAAGTATGATACAAGTTTGTAGTGTGTTGATAGTAACAGAAACACATGGTAGATACTTCACCTATATGAGCTTAGAAGTGGTGCCGCTTCTTACGAAAGTGAGGGTTGCTTTCTAGAGAACTCATGAAACTGGATCAAGCACAAGGCCATAATAGTGCGGAGTAATATAGAACTTCTCACTAAAACAAAAGGTTAGTGTATGTGTGATATGTCCGGTTCTATTACATAAAAGTACAAATTTAAAGCCGAGCTACTTGTCACTTTGATAGAGCTTTGATATACTTGCACTAAGTAAAGATTTAACTCGAAAGAGACCTTTATGTATGTATATTAATCTTACTGAAATTTTGGCTGTATGGTTTTTAAAAACTTTAATTTTGAAATCCTTGTTTTACAAACAAAGTGGGGGATTGTTGGAGGTTTGTTTGTTAAAACAAACATAGAGTTTTCTTTGTCCCACATAGGAAAAGTGGGAGGGAGTGGACTAATTTAAAAGTGCAGGTTTTTCTTTTTGTAGTTAAAGGAGTGATTGGGTGGGGTTAGACCCCACCATACCCGCGTGCGGGTGTGCGATTAGCACTTTGCACGCCTGCGCACCCGTGGTTTAATTAACACTAATCCCTTTGTTATTTATTCTAATTTTTTATTTCTTTGTTATTAATTTTTTAGTAAACTCAAAGGTTGTCTTATATTTTGAGAATTTCGGAAATAAAATATATAAAATGAAAATTCGAAATTAAATAAAAAAATTAATTAATTAATTATTCCGAATTTTGTTTGTGTCTTTTCAAGACAACATTTGGAAAATTACTTATTCGGTTTTAACTTTCCCGAAGGGTTGCAATTGTTCGTTTTTCGACTTCTTTCGAAGAGTCGCATTTGTTTATCATAATAATTTTCTAAAGACGTGTTTGTTCGCAATTTTCATGAAGAGTTGCAAGACTGTTTCATATATATACTTGTCATTTTCAGAAAGAAAAAATGTGGTCATTTTCGAGTCTTCTTTCTGAAAAACAGTGGCCAATTTTTCGATTGTTTCTTAGAAAGACTCTGGAGAAATACTTGAATTGCTATCTAGTATTCTCATCCGAGACTTTATTGTATCCTAGAGGATTTTTGCCGGTGACCATTAACAACGTTGTGGAGCAAATAAATCCTTAAAGAAAGTGATATCACGCCTCAAAGTCCGAGTTGTTTTACTAATCCGATTTCATTGTACTACCCAATTTCGGAGCCATATTTTTACAACAGACGAGTGACTTGGCCACGCTTAGAGCTCGCGTAAGACTACTCATGTCCCGTCTCTTGAGCTCGAGAAGTGCCAATGGCTTCAATCCATCCATGAACGCTCCGAGAGCCTCCTCTTCGCTTAGGTTGCGAATCTGGAGTTTGAGCTTGGTGAATTCCTTCACGTACTCTCGGATCGCGCCTCTTTGCTCGAGGCGATGGAGCTTGCTACGGGCTTCTTGTTGAGCGAACTCGGGGAAAAAGTAGTCCCGGAACTCTCTCACGAAGTCGTCCCATGTGCACACGGGATCGGCGCCGCGTCTAACCTCATCACACCTATTGCACCACCAAAGCATCGCCGTATCAGACAAGAACATGGAAGCGGTTCATACCTTGGTCGACTCGTCGTGTATGTTGACGGCGCCGAAGTATTGCTCCATGCTCCAGACGAAGTTGTCCACCTCCTTGGCGGATCGTTCGCCTTTGAACTCTTTCGGCTTTGGCACCTCAATTTTGGGCACCGCTTGGGTAGGCACAGCACCGTTGGTGATGCTCAGTTTGCACAGGGCGAGCTCGGTCTTGAGCTCTTGGATCTCCGCCTTCATGGCTTCGATCTCGTCCCTACGTGGAGCTTCTTCCTCAACCACTTGGACACGCTCCTTCAACACATCGATCGATGCTTCGAGGGCTTCGTCCTTGTCGTGTAAGGGCGTGGTAGCTTCGTTGAGGCCGGTCGTAAAGTCTTCACGGAGTGAACTCTCAACCTCCATGATCCGGTCTCGCACATCGTCAAGACCTTCCATGAGTTCGAGCACGGCGCTCCGGACCTTCCCGATCTTCTCATCGAACGCAGCTACGACATCCATCGAGGCATCTCTTTTCTTTGCTCGGCCACGGGTCTCCTTGACTTGCGCGGCCTCTCCATCCATGACAGCTTCTTGGCTCGACATTCCTTCGAACAGTTGGTGCTCCTTGGTCTCTCGAACGGATCTCTCTTTTGCTCTGATACCACTTGTCACGGGCCGATCGATTGGGATCGTGACCGCGCGGCGACTCGAGCAACTTTGGATCACCCAAGCCAAGCCTTGCTCGATCGAATGCCTACCCGCTCACTTACCCGAATCGTTGAGAGAGAAAGTTAGAGAGAGGAGCTCTGAAAGGAAAGGAAAGCTTTGATATTTCTGAAATGGATTGGATTTGATGATTACAAATGAAGGAGGACACCTCTTTTATAGTTGAGGGCCTCGGCTTACAACCGTTGATCTACTTTTCATCTAGCGGGCGAGATCGCACCGCCTCAACTACCGACATAATGTCAACTACCGTCTACCGACATAAATAATGGAATAGAAATCTAGAATATTACTCAATGACGGTATCACCCGCCCTTGGAACCTTCGGGGAGAAGACTTGGTGGGAATCCGAGTGAGAGCAGGAGGTTCACGGGCGAGTTGGGGTCAACTCTGGGGAACCTCGCGGGTCGACTCTCTTTAGGCCCGTGACATTCGTGGGTCTATCGAAGCTTCTAACCACTAGTTAACTTGCGCATTGTCTTCCATTTTATCTCCACGAGTATGACCGAGACTATATGAACTATTCACCTTCTCATGGTACCTTTAAGTCCTCATGAACTTCCTATCCTCTAACTTGTTCACCTCCATGAAGGTCTATCCAGACATCATTAGTCTTTCACTTCACACTTCATGTTCTATCGGTCGTGATAAATCGTTCCTTACATTTATTCAACCTGAGATAAGACAACATATGTAGTTATTTACGATTGATACAGATATATGATTTTGTCAACTTCAAAATATAATAGGAGGTTTTCCTAACATACATGACCTTAGCCATGGAGGAGCTCCATGGCCCGATATAGGGCTCTTCCATGGCTAAGCTCAACTTGACAGCCATGGAGCTTAATAGCAATGAGATTAAAACTGTAATGTGTTGTGGTTAGTGATATAATCTAGAGGGGGTTGAATAGGTTATGCAACAAAATTGACAACCATTTGCAAAAATAAGTAGAAATGAGTTTTTATGTCTGGAACCAAACTGGATACGAGCATAAACTTTTTGGGCATTACTTCTATCAAATAAAAAAACAACAGATAATGAGAAATAGAAAAAAAGTTGTGTGCAGATTTATAATGGTTCGACTTGGGATAAATTCATGTCCACTCTCTCAGACTAACAGCCACCAACAAGCTGGATTCCGCTAGTAATCCTTGAGTAGATACAAGAATAGTTTGCTTCTATTTCTACCTAGGGATGATTGGTTTGAGGGTGGATGGTTCCCAACCTAGAATTAGGAAACTCCCATTAAGAACCGGTTCCGAAATTGGAATTAAAAACCACTCGTTAGTTACATGGACTCACGCGAACCGGTCTAATTTCCGAGTGGGTCTATAGAATGGATTGAAATGCCCCCAACAAATTCATGCAGTTATCTATCCAAAGCGGAGTAGTTTACCTTCCTTTTCCGTGATCTATTCCACCACCATACTTGACCCCCTTAGATCATCAAAGACAAGGATTGATTTGGGAAAAATATTTGGATTGTGGGAATGTGGTTAGATGGTGCTCCTGTTAATAATGGCAAAGAAGTAAAACTCAATAGCAAGATTGTCCCTTTGAGAAAAGGTAAAAAAAAAAAATTGGAGAAGCCAACGAAAGGAAAGTGCCATGGAATGTTGGTAGAAAACACAGAGAAGGTAACTCTCTTTTTTAGAAATCCCAAACCTTCTTATAATGGAGTCTTAGGAGTTTAGCACCTCCTACACTGTGCAAAGACTCAAAAGCGAATTAAGCAGAGGACATTACTTGATATATGCAAACACTAAACATAACTAAGGAGATCAAAGCTTAGCCCTTAAAGTTGGAAATCCCTATTTCTTTCGGAAGAGGTGTGAGACTTGAGAGCGAGCAATGAGGTCAGAGGCAAAATGCGATTGAAAGCGAGAGTGACAAAAAGGAGCGATGAGAGTGAAGGCGATCTAGAGCGAGAGTGAGAAAGGGATCAATGAGACTGGAGGTCACTAAGAGCAAGAGAGAGAGAGAGAGAGAGAGAGAGAGAGAGAGAGAGAGAGAGAGAGAGAGAGAGAGAGAGAGAGAGAGAGAGAGAGAGAGGGGCAAGGTCGTGAGATGAGTTAGGTGAGAGATAGAGAGAGACAAAGAGGAAACTAGGTTTTGGTTTGAAAAGTTAAAACATAAAAAATTAAAAAAATGTGTGTGCGTGTGCGTATGGGGTGTGTGTGTGTGTGTGTGAATCTTATCCAAGTGAGCAGTTCTACACTTGTAATTGGGAATTGGGTCGGTACTCACTAGTTCTAGTAAATTAGAACCGGAAACCAGACCAATCCCCATAGAAACCATTGATTTGGGCCGATTCGATTTTGTTTTGGGCGGTCCGGATGGTTCTTGGTTCTTTTGTACATCTCTACTTCTACCTGAAGCTTAGTAGATCACACCAACTAAGGGTGAGCATGGTCCGGGTTGGGCCGGTCCGCCCTCTAGCCCTAGGACCAACCCGCATAGTGCTGGTCCTCAATTTTTGGGATCGAGGACCGGACCAACCCAATGGGTTCGGTCCGGTCCAGTTCCAAGATCAACTTAGGACTAATCGATAATTTTTTATTTCATTTTTTATACTCCTTAAAAAAAAGATTGAGGACCAAACCGACCCAATGGGTTCAGTCCAATTTCAAGGTTAACCTATGACCAATCAATCATTTTTTATTTCATTTTTTGTACTCCTTAAAAAGTGATTGAGGACCGAATTGACCCAATGGATTCGGTTCGATTTCAGGGTCAACCCAGGACCAACCAATAATTTTTTATTTCATTTTTTGTACTCCTTAAAAGGGCAACCGAGGACTATACCGATCTAATGGGTTCAATGATGAGTGAGGTCAGCTAAGAAAGGCAAGTGGTGAGAGTCAAGTGGGGTGAGCATCAATGTCGAGTGGGAAGCAACAAGCCAAGCAAGCATTGAGCATCGAGCGTCACAAGTGACCCAAAACGAGTGAGGCGAGTGTTAAGTGGTGAGCAGAGAAGTTGTTTATTTCGATTTTGGGAAATTGAAGACCAAGAGGACAAATAAGACAGAAGTGAACGAATACTAGAGGATGATGCCATAAAGAGCTGTTAATGCCTTTTTGGACGCCGTGAGGACTCCTCACAAAAACATTTTCCTTCTCGGTAAATTATGTCTATTGACACTGTAAAATACATTAAAAATCTAAGTTATTAAAGAATAATGTAAAATTACTTGAACTCCTCACTAAAGAGTTATTTAATACTGTTGACGCCGTTTATTTTAAGGTTTTCTCAGGACCAAGAACCAACCCACACAGTGCTGGTCTAGGAATTCTGGGACCAAGGACCAACCTAATTTCCCTGGAAACCGAACTAGGACCGACAGGGTTGGGCTGATCCAGGGTTGGTTCAGGGTTGACCCTAGACCGATGCTCACCCCTAACACCAACAATCTTAAGCACTACTACAATATTCGTACCCTTCTCAAAAGAGATTACAATCAATGTAAACACTCTTTGAAACTTGCTCATAATATGTAACAAAAGATAAAGTTGTTCTTATTTTATAGTTCTTGAGTATTTACATTGGCTTGTGTTTGATCTTATCATAGTCTTCAATCTCCAAAGTAGTCGTTGGATAATCTTTAAGATGATCAATTTAGCCGTTGAAGATAAACAATCAGATCACCAGAGATCTAATTATCCATACAATCAAATAGAATTCCTATATAATTTAAGTGACACAATAAAAGCATACAACTCTTAAGTGAAAGAACTCCAAGAATATCGTTTCTATGAATATAGTGGCCGTATTAGGAAATAATCATTTTTGCCAATTGATTGATAATTGGTTGGATTCTTCTTCAAGCAATCCTCTAGATTTCCAATCTTGTGCTTGCTGTTAAATCTTTTGACCTACAAGTTAAGTCAAAGGAATAGCTGGGTCTTTTTTAGGGGTGTGCAACCAAATCGGATTACCCGAGAACAAGACCTATAGGTCCAGTAACCGATTTCCATCTGAGAACAGGTTCCAAGTCAATACTCACCTTGGAACTAGACCGGACCATCCTGTTTTGGAACCCGTTTCAAAATTAGTTTTGTAAGCTAAAAATCAAAGATCCTAATTTCTTTTTCCTCTAAATTCTAATCTTAGCACTCTTTCATCCTTTGTCATTCCTCAAAACTCCTTGCTACTCCTTGTAAAAAAAATGAATCAAACAAAGGAACAAAAAAATAAAACAAGTTCTTGGATAGACCTTAGAACCAGACCGAAAAAATAGGATGGGTTCCAGAACTAGTTTCAGGAAAACAGGATAGGTTTCAGGTCCAAAAATTGAGAGTTGGTTATAATAAGGTAGGTTCTAGGTTCCAACTCTAGAACCTACTCACTCTAGAACGGATCATCCCTAGTCTTTTTATCCACATCATATAAACATGTTATCAACATGTTATTTGCACGAGCCACTTCTTTCAGCAATTCATGGTTACGTCCAAGCTGCTTGCTTCTAAATAACTTACAAATTGCCATCTATTAGTCTTCCTTAGTATCTCAGTGATCCAAGACTATATAAACAATTCACCTTGTTTGGATTCTCCAAGTCTGCCTGAACTTTCTTCTTGACTTGTTCACCTCCATCAAGACCCATCCAATTGTCATTTGCCTTTCACTTCATACTTTGGATTCCTTTGATATCGGTAAAGGATATCAACTTCACTCTACCTTCTATCTTTTGGTTTGCAATAATGGCTCTACCTCGTCATTCACCTATCAATGGTACATTCAAGTTTTACCAAACTCCTCATCCTAGACTTTTTTACCTTCTACTCAAGTACCTTCAACTTGCAGATAACTCTATGCCTAGTGCCTTGTTCACCATTGATAGAGAACTCAAAACCTTTAGACATCTTGTTAGGATACAATCCGCATAATGTTTGTATGTCCTTCACCTAGTTACTAAATCATTAAATACATTAATAGCCTTTAATTATATTGTCATTTTCAAAACATCATAAAGGATTTTTTTAACAGTCTCCCTCATTTTTATGTAGAAAAATAATATTTGAATATACATATATGCAATCACACTTTTAGAAATATTAAATTTTGTGTGCATGAAACATAGAAGAAATTTGCTTATTTTGCCAAAAATAAGAGCTCAGATAATGGCATAATAAGCACATAATGCAATTTTCAAATTTTAAGATTTTCAATGCATATTAATAGGAAATAATAAATAAGTTGAGCATAACAATATATTAAAATATAACTAGAGTTCAATATTATGCACCCAAAAAATGTGGAAATATAATCAACCAATAAAGATAGATGCATATATATTCTCCCCCCTTTTGTCATAATCAAAAAGTGATAATAATGGAAAGGGATAACATAAAGAATATGCATTTTAGCTCATGTTCACACAATATCACCAAAAAAATATTAGGTATAAAACACAATTTCCAGAAATATCATCTTCTACATGCTTTGGTGAACATGAAAGATATTTAATATAACTCAAGTTTTGTAGAATCAAACATCATGTGTGCGCGCACGTGTCAATTAGAAACCTTTGAATAAAGCATTTAAATGGATTAGGTTTCCAATTCCAAACAAAAAGAATTTACTTAATCAACTTCATAACTCAAAATTATTTTCCAAGTTGGATATGAAATCTGGATTTTGGCAAATTCAAATAAATGAATTAGATAGATATAAAACAGTGTTTACAGTACTATTTGGACAATATGAATGGAATGTAATGCCCTTTGGATTGAAAAACGCTCCTTCTGAATTTCAAAAAATAATGAATGATATTTTTAATCCTCACTCTAAATATATTTTAGTCTATGTAGATGATGTTTTAATTTTTTCTTCTAGTATAGATCAACACTTTAAACATATTTTAGTATTCATAAGTATTCTTAAGAAAAATGGCTTAGTAGTTTCTCTTACCAAAATATCACTCTTTCAAACAAGAATTAGATGTTTAGGACATTACATTTTTCAAGGAAGTATCATCCCAATTGAAAGATCAATAATTTTTGCAGAAAAATTTCCTAATGAAATTAAAGATAAAACCATTTACAAAGATTTCTAAGAAGTCTCAATTACATTGTAGATTTTTTCCCAAATATGAATATATTATGTAAACCTTTACATCAAAGATTACAAAAAAACCATCCACCATGGACATCAACTCACTTTCATATTGTTAAACAAATCAAAACCTATGTTAAAGAAATACCTTGCCTCCATTTTGTCGATCTTTTTACTTTCAAAATAATAGAAATAGATGTTTTAGATATAGGTTATGGATGTATTCTAAAAGAAGTAAAAAATATTAAAAAACAAATAGCACAATTTGTTTCTAAACATTGGAACCGAACTCAATAAAATTACTCTACCATCAAAGAAGATATTAGCCATTGTTTTAACAATATTTAAATTCCAAGGTAATCTTTTAAATCAAAAGTTCTTATTACGTATTTGTTGTAAATCATCAAAAGAAGTATTATAAAATGATGCATTAAATATTGCTTCAAAAATAAAATTTTGCCCGATGGTAAGCCATACTTTGTCTCGTCTTTGATTTTGATATTGAATTTATTAAAAGATCATCAAATTATTTATCTGATTTTTTGACTAGCAAATTTTTTCAGGAAAAATAATGCCAAAATCCAAAAAAGATAAAGGCAAAGCAATTGTCGAAACCTCATAATCACAACCCCAATCGCCAGATTAATCATCAAATTACCATATCTTCCCACTTTCACTTACTAGGATTATCAAAAAGCCTAGTGGAATGCATTTTTTCGCCAAAATGAAGATGACCGTCATACTTAGCTTTTTTATTTCAAAATAGATTTCAACACTGAACAATAACTTTCTGGTTCCAAAAATGGTGGAGTCACTTTGGCCTTGTCTTTGAAATATTACCTCCACACTTTAAAACCAACCTGAAAATCTTTCACACCTATTTCAAACCAATTAAGCATGAATCAAAATTTTCAAATCTTGTGCATTTTTTCATTAATTTTCTGGTTTCTTGGGTCACGACCTAGGAATTTGATTATAATTAGCCCTGTCATCCTTCCCATCCCCTGCACCCACTTAGGAGATTCAAAGCTGAGTGGTGAGACAATTTTATATTTACAGAAAACCTTTTGAGGAAGCAGTTCTGAATTGGTTAAATCGGGGAAATCACAAATCAACTGATCACAAAATTACTAAATTTCTTTAACAAAAATCACTAGCTCAAGCCCATTTGGCTGCCATGTAGTCACTAAAGGAATATCGCTTTGCATTGTCAAAACTCATGTTAGAATTTCCAATTACTAAGCCACCTCCAAAATCTCTAAGTTCCTCTGAAGATGATCAATCCCATCATAGTGTTAATACAAATGAAGATGATTGCTATGGGATCAACCTGTCAGATGAGGATGGAAATGAGTAGAGGAAATTATCAATCACCAATTAGCAAAAGAAACAAAAGTCGAAAAAGACAAAAAAAAAAGGTTTTTTTTTAAAGAACACCATCATTTTCCATTTGAAGAAAAGAATTCGAAGACGTCGCTGATGGATTGAAGATGCTCTTATAGATTCGTCCAAGACCAAAAAAAAAAAAAATCGTCTGATCTTTGCCTATAAAGTATAAAGGGAGTGCAGAAGAAGAATGAGACTATCACTTGCCTTTAACTCACTTGTGTTGTTGTGCTCTTGCCATCTTGCGTCCTAAAAGCCTCCTTTAATCACAACATTTTACTTTCATCTATCCATCACTTGTCTTTACTTGTAATCAATTTCCAAACACTTGTAATCACCCCAATCACTTACAATCATTTCTTCAAAATATCTCCGATCACTTGTAATCATCTCCAATCACTTATATCAATCACCCGTATGTTTTCTTATCACTCAATAATATAACCAATCAAGTTTTTGTTGGCATTATCACTTCATATTATTAGCCTTCTTTTACTTTCATTTTAAGTGGGGGGCGCGAAGTACCACTCTTGTCGAATGTCACCTTTTTTTTTTTTTTTTTTTTTTTTTTATCACGCATATAAGTGGGATCTCTATTTGAGTGCGGACTACCATTCCTGTGTGAGATCACATTGTTAATTACTATTTATAAATATCAGTGGGATCTCTGCTCGAGAGTAGACTATCGCCCCTATGTGAGATCACATTGTTATTTTAATTACTTTCAATTACGTTTCATATCATTTTATGATTGAAATCATAATTGACTTAATCTTCATCTATATTTCATTTCTTCACCTGATTCGTCTCTTATTTATTATTATTATTATCACTCTTGAATTATTATACCTCATATTAGATAAATTCACAGAATTAGTAGTTTTACGATTACATTATAGATATAGAACTTACATAATTTTTCCACATAATAAACAATCCAAACAAACGTAGACATTTGGATTAAATCACTAATCACTTAACAACAATTCTTTCTCTCTCTCTCTCTTTATATATATATTGAAATCACTCTACATTCATTTCTTATACTTTACATAGTACCCTTATATATATATCAAGGACCACGAATGCATTTTATAAATTTCACTATCTTTTTGTCATAATAAAATGACAATTTAAATAAGAAAAAGGAAATGACGAAAGTCTCCCTATTTATTAATGATGAAAAATAGGGAAAATAGAAAATGGACTAGCCAGTTATGTAGAACTTAGCAAGTTTTAACACACATGTACCCAATCTTACATCGTCAAAATAGTAATTAAGATTGGACACAAATTAACTCAACTTTGTCAAGATTTTCCTACACTTTACTTATGCCCCTCAATTTGTTGCTTCTTTATGATGATTCGCTCCCCTTCTTTTGCATTTTTCCACTTTTTCCTCTTCACCTTTTTTTTTCCTCCTCCTTATGATAGTTTTTACAAATTTTGTTATTGTGGCGGCAACATCCTCATCATTCATTTGTGTTTTAAAATTCAAAAAAGAAGTTTGTTTTCTTAAATTGAGCTTCTTTTGAATTCAATCTACAAAAACTCAACAGATTATAGTAATTTGTGATTTGGATGCGTGGAGGAGACTTTCTTGTCCTTAGTGCATAGTCTTTTTCAAATTTTCGAATCAAACTTTTCAAACTTTATATAAAGAAATTCTTCTTTTAGTTACCAATTTCTTGTAGAAGAGATAATGATCTATGCAAAATGAGGAGTATATGAAATCCAAACCTTCTTTTGATTTGCGGAACAAAGTGAAAAAGGTTAGATATTCAAATTAAATGTCCTTTATTAAGGTTCTTTCTTCGCACGTTGTGTTAGCGTGACCAAGGCTATGCCTTTATCAATACATAACTCCAACGTATAATAACCCTCCGACGGTTGCCCAAGTCATTTCCATGGTTTTTCACTTTAGAGGGCACGGGACTTGGCTTATTCATCATACTCCAATTCAATTCCAGGTCTTCATCTGGCAAGCTTCAAGGCCTCATTTGATTCACCACTGGATTGGATTCCTAAGGAATTAGAACCCTAAGATGAGAATATTTCATATTGTGATAAAGACTTCATCTTGATAAAAAAAGAGAGAGTAGGAATACGATTCTCATTCCTTGAGTAATCCGATTGAGAGTCTGAATCAAGTGATGCCCAACGAGTGGAAACTGGTCCATTTATTCTATAAATATTTCGTGTATGGATAAATATGCAGAATTAATAATTTTATTTTATCTCTCACACATTTCCATATTAAAATTTGAATCTTTTAATCCTACAACAGATCTTAAAATATTATTTTCTTATGATATATGTTTATACAACTTCTTTATAATAATATTTTTATTGGCAGTCTGTTTCTATCAATTACATTTAAGGGATCTTAATACTTTCCCCAAAATATCTCCAATTGTTTATGTATATTTCATCTCTCATATGATCCTATCATACTTTCAACATTTAAATTTGTAACAACCTTCTTAAACTTTTAAATCTTAAAATCTTTCTCTTTCACATATATTTGTATATTATTATTATTTTTTATATCGTTTATGCCATCAACCATTTCTTTCCTTAAAAGAGGTAAGTGCTGTAGAAGATCTAAAAGTAATTACGAAAGTATAATTGTATAGAAGATCTAAAAGTGATTACGAAAGTATAATTGTATAGAATGTACTGGAAGTTTTAAAGCTATGGTGATTAATGGTGGTGGTGAGGTCAGCCAGTGGTAGTGGTGATGCGACTGCGGGAGTGGTGAAGGCGGGGTTGCCGAGTCTTCTAGCGGTGGTTTTAGCTTTTTAGCTTTTTATTTTTTAATTGTTATCCCTTTTTTCTGTTTTCTTTTTGCATTTTCAAGTGTTTTTTTTTTTTTTTTTTACTAATGTGTTGCTTGGTGAACGCCACATTGGCATTATGTATCTTTAGATTAGCCAAATCAAATGGATTAACAATGGAATTCATTTCGCTAAATTGAAAAGTTTTAGGATTTAATTGTACTATTTGAAAATTTATTATTTGATCGAACTATTGTAATATATTTTAAAATTTATAGTGCACTTATTTAAGGTGGTTCCTCGTAATTTTCAAATGTTAAACTTATGCATGCATGTATGCATCAATAATCGCATTTTTAGTGCCTAAAATTAAAAGAGATTATTTGGGATAAGAACAATAAGAGTGTCGTAGATTTCGTATGGTGCTTATTTAAGGGTCATAACTTTTTTTTCTCACTGAAATACCACAAATTTCAAAAAAATCAATTATTTAAGTGTCTTTGGCGATTTGCCTTTCTAAAAAATCCGATTAAATACCAGTTGTCCTACGTGATTTATTGGTACAAATTTGAATAATTTTTTAATTTGTTTTTGAATTTTCTGTTCCTTATTTTTGCTTTTTCTTTTCCAATGCTAGTGAGGATCATTGTGCAATCCTCACTAGTTGCAAAGGTCTTGCCCAAATTGGGCGAGGGCCACCTTGCCCTAAGCTGAAGTGCAAAAGCTCTTGTCAAATTTGAGTAGTCGCACTCACTCAGATCTAACAAGGTCGTGAAGGCCTAGGGTCTTAGTGAGGATGTGAAGCCCGTCGACAATTATGGGCAAGACCACCTTTTTCAGGGCCTTTATGGCCATGCCAACAGAAGGTGAGGCAACCCTTGCCATTGATGAGAGTTGTTGATGACTCTTACCGACACAAGAAAAAAATAATAATAATAAAATAATAAAATTCAAATTTTTTTACATAAATTCACATTGAAATGAAATATTAATTATAAAAATCCACATAGAATGAATGATATATTAAAAATTATACTTAAATGATTGACTTTATTTCAATGTGATATTTCAATATGTTGTTCTTGAGATTATCCTTATTTTAGAGAAATCCCCCATCTTCTTTATTGTCTAAGGGTGCGTTTGTTTGTGTTTTTTTTTTCTTGTAATGAACACAATTTCTATTTTTTTTTTTTGTTCCCGAGGAATAAAAAAGAACATAAATGCTTTTGTTTACGTTTTTGTTCTCAGGATTTGTTTATGTTCCATGAACAATAACGTAAAACAAACAGAAACAAGAAGTTCCGGAACATTTCGAGAAACAAATTTTCTCTCTTCTATTTTTTCATTCATTTTTTTTTCTTTAGCCGATCACCGGCCTTGATTATTGTCGGCAGTCGGCCGTTGAGGGCCGACGACGCGACGACGCCCGCCAAGGTGAGGCCGACCTTGCGCCCCGCCGCCGAGGCTTAGCCACGCCGACCCCTAGCGAGGCCGTTGGCCCTTGTCGGCCGCTTCTCGGCCATGGTCGAGGCCGGTGATTGGCAAAAGGAAAAAAAGAAAAAAATTAAAAAAATTAAAAATTAAAAATTATACAAGTTTATCAAACGTGTTTTATTTATTTATTTATTTATTTATTTATTTTAAGAATAGAAATTTTATGCGATTATCAAATGCTTTTTCTATTAAAAAATTATCTTCCAGAACAGTAATAGCTCCTTAAAATAATTTTTAAAAGGAAACTTATCAAACGCACCTAAGATTCCAATGAGAACTCACCTTTTTTTTTTCTCGAGCATTCGAACGAAGGAAGCCATGGAAGAATCCACAAGGAGCCGAAGGCAAAGGCAGGAGGGAGACAGGCTCTAGAAAATGTCACAGCTCCACTTCTCCTTCCTCTCCTCTGAACCGCCCTCCCCTCCGCCACCTCCGCCGCCGGCCCGCCATGTCCTTCTCCTCCTCCTCCTCCTCCTCCTCCTCCTCTTCTCCTTCACCTTCGCCTTCGACCTCGACGGCCGACCCCAAGGCCGACCTCGGAGCCTCCCGCAGGTCCTCACGTACCACGACCAGACCAAGCACTCCTTCTCCAACTACGCCCGCGGCCCCCGCGGCCTCGACTGGGCGAACCAGCCCAACCGTTCCGCCGCTACGCCGCCGCCCTCTCCTCTCCCTCCTCCACCTCCCCGCCGGCGACCGGCCCCAGGGCCAGCCGTCAAGCCTCGTCGACGCCCCCGCCCCCGCCCCGCCCCCTCCTTCGTACTCCTCCCTGTTCCGTTCGCTCCCTCCTCCGCAACCCATCTCCAACACCGCCGTGTCGCAGCTGTTCTACGACTCGCTCGCCCTGTCCGCCTGGAAGACCGCGGGATCCTCCACCTGGTCGCTCCGGGTTAACCCCAGCAGCGGCAATTTGCACCCGACCGAGGCTTACTTGATCGCCCCGGGCGTCGAGTCCCTGTCTGGTTCGGGTTTCGTCGCGCATTACGCGCCCAAGGAGCATTCCCTGGAGGTAAGAGCCGAATTGCCATCTGGGTTCTTGCCCAAGTTCTTTCCGCCAATTCTTTCCTCGTCGGCCTGAGTTCCATCTTTTGGCGAGAGGCTTGGAAGTATGGAGAGCGAGCCTTTAGGTATTGTAATCATGACGTGGGCCATGCAATTGCTGCGGTTGCGATGGCGGCCGCAGGGCTTGGGTGGGACGTGAAGCTTCTCGATGGGTTGAGTCATGAGGATTTGAAGAGGCTGATGGGACTTCATATTTTCCCCGAATTTGAGATCCCGCCTAGGCCTGTTAAGGGGAAGATGGTAGACATTGAATTTGAGCATCCAGATTGTGTATTGGTTGTTTTTCCTAGGGGAATTGGTGAATTCAATGTGAATTATAGGGAATTGAGCTCAGCTTTGTCAGAGTTTCCGGGATTGGAATGGAAGGGGAAGCCTAATGTGCTTAGCAAGGAGCATATTTGTTGGGATATTATACATAGAACGGCTGAGGCTGCGAAGAAGCCCTTGACGGCGGGAGATAGATTTTCCATTGATCCATTTTGTGAGAGTGAGAGTCATAGCGAAAATTCGTACAAGGGATTTAGTATTAGGGAAGTTGTAAGGAAGCGTAGAAGTGCAGTGGACATGGATGGAGTGACTGCAATTGATAGAGCCACGTTTTATCAGATACTGTTGCATTGTGTTCCTTCGGGTTCTGGGAATGGAGGAAAGCAGAAAAACAGCTGGCCTTGCCATATCGAGTTCTTTCATGGGATGCTGAGGTGCATGCTGCCTTGTTTGTTCACAGAGTGACTGGGTTACCAAAGGGTTTGTATTTCTTGGTGAGGAACGAAGATCATTTTGAAAAGCTCAAGAAAGCTACAAGGCCTGACTTTGAGTGGCTGAAGCCAGAGGGATGCCCTTCTAGTCTTCCCTTGTATCGACTTGCTAGAGGTGACTGTCAGGAGCTAGCAAAGCAACTATCATGTCATCAGGCAAGTCAATCTTCCTAATATTTTGCTAGCAATTAGTTTGAGCTATGTGATCAATGTTCGGCTCTCGAAGATCATAGGCAAAAAATATTGTAACAATGTAGATGCTAAGACTGGAGGAAGCTGATGCAGCTGAACTTTGGCTTATTTTCCTTTTCCCGTTGGCCCAAACAATATATGGGAAGGACTTTCTTTTGCAAAGAATAGTTTGACAAACTTGTCTGTCAGTAATATCAAACATCATGTGCCCAGAGAAGTTCATTTATCGCCTCTCCGAAGCACCGTGTTTTTTCTCATGATGTTCCTTAATTCAATGTGATTTAGTCAATCATCAAATGGCTTTTTGTTATTCTGCTGAATCCAGTTTTGGATGGCCCTTTTGGTCATTTCCTGTGCAAGATATTTTGTGACCAGCATCTTTCAATCACTTGTTCCCATATATTGGCATGTAGGATATTGCCAGCGATGGCTGCTTCAGTCTTGGAATGGTGGCTCATTTTCAGCCTGTGTTGAGTGACAAGGGTCCTTGGATGTATCCTCGGCTGTTTTGGGAAACAGGAGTGCTTGGCCAGATTTTGTATCTGGAAGCACATGCAGTTGGCATATCTGCTACTGGAATCGGCTGCTTTTTCGATGATCCAGGTAAGCTATGCACCCCAACCTGCGTGTTATATTATTATGATAGTATTAGGATGTATTGTGCTTCCAGCGTTTCTTGGTTCCCAAATCAAAGAATGTGATTTTGTAGACTGAGTTGCTATTATAATCCTCAACTAGAGAGTATCTGGAAAATATTTTTGAAGGATTATCAGTATGATCAGATTGAGGCCAGACTTATAAGATATGTCTTACTTAATATTACGCTATAGTTATGCCTGTGCTTCATCGTAGAGAATAGATTATAGTGACGGATGTTGCTGGCAATGTTTTTAATAGCTGTTAAAGGACGAGGAGCTTGTTTGGGGTTGCTTATTCCCTGCCCATGTTCTTCTGTAGCTTGGCATCTAGATTATTTACTATTTAGGAAGAATTAAAAGAGGAGAGAACTAATTGCAAAAGTAAACAGCTAGTGTATAATGAGGTGCTTCTGAATTGTGTTTATTGAAGGTTCAATGGAACATATTTTGAAAAACTGGAATTGACGGTACTCAGAATATTTCCCCTGCCTAAGAATAGTAACCCTGAAAGATTTTAGGCATATTTTATGCATGGCACAGCTGATATCTTTGGGTCAAATCCCCCAAAAATATCATGTACACTTGACGGACAAAAAGGGCCTGACGCTTAAATGTCCAAAAAAGAAGAAGAAAAAAGCAAGAACTTTCTTTCGGTGGATGAGAAATGGCGCTGTCATATTTTCTTTCAAACGATCTGATGTGGTTAATGACACTGAGGTGGCGCAATGACGTGACACTTTCTTTTGAAAAATTTAAAATTAGTGATCTTAAAATCTAAGAAAATGATTTTCATTAAGAAAAAAAGGAAAAAAGTGGAGTAGATCTCATAAACAAATTGGGCTTTGCTCTCGGGGACGCATGGTGGCCTCCATGAGTGTCACCATCACGATTGTGCATGACTGTGGCCGACCTTGATCTAGATCAGAGTGGAGGGGTGACCATCGCTGATCTGCAAACCTCGGATTTGAGGTCGGCAACAGTTGTGATGGGGTGCACGCAGAGGCTGCCGTGCATCTCTGAGAACAAAGCCCAATCTGTTTATGGGGTTCACTTAGCTTTTTCCTTTATATCGTAATAAACATCATTTTGTCTTGATTTTAAACTTGCCGTGTTTATCTTTTTAACAACAAAAAGTGTCACGTGGTCGTTGGTCACATTAGGTGCCACGTACTATCGTGTGGATGGAAATATATGATGATGACCATTTTTGTCCCTGATGTGAAAGTTTATGCCTTCTTTTTTTTTTTTTTGGGGGGGGGGGGATTTGGCCGATGTCTTTGCACGCCAAGAGTCTTCTACAAATAAAGTGTAGAAGATATAGCATGATAAAACTGGTGATGTAGGAGTATCACCCAAAGTTTATACATTGTCTGTGGGAGATGCGGTTTAGATAACAGACAGGCACGTACAGTGGAACACCATGGGCATCTGATCATGTATATTTTGCTTCGCTAATCCTGTATCGGAGCCTTGTATTTAAATTTCTTTTATTGCTTAAAAGAGGGAGGCTGCTTCAGTTAGGTCACGTGTAATATTCTGGAATAAATTCTAATTCCACATTCTTCTTCTGGGTAATAGCCCAATATGGTACAACTAGAAACAGTGCATCTCATAGGGCCATTATGAGTGGGGCTAACGAGCCACAGAAGATTTATCTCATTGGAGTGTAGGAAATTTTTTTAACTCCTCTTGTACTTGGGTGTTTTGACTTAGGATCAAATTTTATCAGTCTGCTTTTAATAAGATCCTATTAGGTTCAACGCCTTGTTTGGACAGAGAGTGAACCCCAGATATTTTCATAGGCAAGAGTTTCAAAAGATGGACCGTTGCTGCATTGGGGCACAAAATAAGATGGGGCCTGTCTCCCACAATCTATCTGTAACCAAAACTGTATGCGGGGATAAATTGATGCCAGACATCAATTGAAACAGTTTGTTTTGGATGATATACAGAACTTTATTCATTGTTTTATTGAACTGGGGACGAACAATTATGAGCCTCCTCCCTACCAAAATTTTCAGAGTCAAATTATTTGTTTTCTTTTCATCGAACCTATGTTCTTTCTGGCATCTTAGCTATTCCAATCGGGTAACAATGTATTTGCAACTGTCTCTGCAGTGCACGAACTTCTTGGTCTTAGAGGGTCGACCTTCCAAAGTTTGTACCATTTCACAGTGGGAGGCCCAGTTCTTGACAAGAGAATAATGAGCTTACCAGCTTATCCTGGACCCAAGATTGATGCATAATTGTGTCTCCGTGAGATTCCAAGGATCCACCTGGACGAGTTTTATTGATGTCCAAGGTATTTGCAAATTTTTGTCATTTGTAATTACCATATTCTAGACTAGGCTTACACTGAGTCCTTTCATGTACATAGGCATCTCGATGAGCACAGTTATTTGTATGTAATTGGATTAGCTAAGAGACAGCTATTAAATCCAGCTAAAGGGGAATTAAAGACATTGATGGAAAGATACATAGTCAGAGGTACATAGTCATTGTCATATTTTATGTGCAGCTACTCATCTGTTGCTGGTGTCGTGACCTGGTTTCTCAGGCTACTTGCTAATTTGATATCAAGCCTCTTGTTTCTCATGTAAGTCCAGTTGCCCCAAAAGCCACCAAGGATGATTTGTGGAGTCTACTGGTGGAATCTCTGTTTCCTCTTAATCTATTATAGATAGATCTCAGCTTCTTAAGCTCTTCGCATGTTCTT
The DNA here is from genome assembly GCF_016545825.1 of Eucalyptus grandis. Lineage (NCBI taxonomy): Eukaryota > Viridiplantae > Streptophyta > Magnoliopsida > Myrtales > Myrtaceae > Eucalyptus > Eucalyptus grandis. The sequence continues at coordinate 36,804,711 of NC_052615.1, forward strand.
TTTTTGTAATCCCTGACCTTTCCCTCACCTGTGGTGGCTCACGTGAACCAAAGTTGACTTCACACAGATGTAATCCTTTTTTCAATCCCCAGTCCCTATTTTCACTTTTATTATTGATTTGGGTTTCCTCTAATAGTTTAATGAGGGGAGGAAGAAAAGGCAGACTTTGAACTTACTGTTCATTTCTGTGATCCAATGGGTTACAGAACCTGAAGAGGAGAAACAGCATATATACTAAAGAACGCTCAAAGCTGGCACGGGCGGCAACTTGATTCCCCTGGCAACAGAACCGCACCCGTGGCTCTCCGAAACATTGCCGATCAAGAGAAATGGAAAAAATATAAAATATAAAAGAAAGGAAGGAATAAACCTCGAAGCCATGGTTACGTAACTTGCTGGATGCTTTCATGAGCCCTTGCGTGGAAACGAACTTGGACTCTGGAATTGTAGTGGTCTTTTACAATCTTATTAAGGATTGAGAAATTTTTATTCTAGGGTCGTTGGGTCGAGTTGAATTGTCTCTGGTAAGACCAAGAGTTGCGTCAAAGCTTGTTTGGAGTTGCTACACGAGTCTTTTGATTCCTGGAATAGGGCTCAAACACAATAAACCTGTTGGACCGGAACATGTCACACGTGATAACGCTGGATTCAACGTCCTATGAGGCCATAATCGATTCATTTACTATAAACTATAACGTCTATCTGTCTTATTTGTATATTATTACACACTGTAATGTGGATCTGTCTCTGAGCTTTTTGCTGTATACGGCCATGGGATTATTGCTAAGATCCAGATCTGATGATTCTAGAGGGAGGGATCGCTGTCTCCTTTGGAGAATTATTTATTGCGTAAATCTGCGGAATATACTCAGGAGTTCATTGTGGGACCCAAAGAGAGCCACCTCATTAAACTAAATAAAATGAAGTGAAAGAATTCAACCCTTTGTCCCGTAACTAAAGGAGCCATGTAATACCATGTCATATGCACTCATGAAGTACATGATAATTGAGATTATTGGTATTGCTTAGATTAAGTCTACTAGATCAAGCCAATCGTATTTCACATGCACACGATCTTGTTTAAGAAAAACACAAATTTCCATATGTTTTGCAGTAGTGTTATCTGGTCTATTTGTGATAGAATCCTTAATGTTCATTTGAGATATGTTCCATGTGTGGGGTCAAACAAGCAGCAACAACTCTAGAAGCCCATTGGGGGAGAAAAAACCATCATGAATACAAGACAGTTGTCATTCGCCACATATTCCACGAAATTTCTAGGTGGCGGGCATGGCTCGAGGTTGGAAGGATCTTTATGATTTGGATATCAATATGGGATCTAACTTGTTCAAACCAAGTACACGATTACTTAATTTACCCTTTTACCCTCACGTTACACATTGAGTGCAAATTACAAACTCCCGATAAACCCGTCTCGAATTTTAGTACATCTTACTCAAAAACATCACATGAGGGAGGTATCTCAACTTGCAGACAAACCTTCTTTGTATATTCAAATCCCCTTCAATAATTGTGCCTAATGTTGGCCAGTGCAAATCCGGAAGCCACATCCCAATCCGGGGGACAAAGCAACCGCATGCATCGCCGGGGCCCCTCCTCCATCACCACCGTCCATCTTCCATCCGACGGCCGAGGATGTTCCTCTCTCAATATTCTAATCAAAGTCAACATTCCTGGATCGTATCTGAAAGTTATTCGGTTCCTTGATCCGATCCGTTAGGCAACATGGAGAAGAAAAAGTAAGCTCATCGGGCGGTCGCTGTTGTCTGATCTGGTCAAAGGTGAATTCGAATACCAATACCTATGAAGCGTAAGATCCCTGGAAAGTTGACCAATCATACTGCACGTGGTCTTTGCCCTGAAAAATACTGATAATTCTGCTCAAAACCCGCTCAACTTTGACGCCTTTGAGTAGTAGCCCCCGAACTTTAAGAAATTGTAAACTATCCCCCGGATGCTTCGAGAAGTTATAAATTACCCCTCAAACTTCGATCTTTGTTGCGACCCTTAGTTTTTCCGTCTATGTAACCATTAAGTGTTACCTGAAATGAACTGGCTCTCATTTTATGTATCAAAATAGTCTCTATTACATGATTAACAAAGCCAAGAAAGTAGAGAGCGGTGCGTGGTGTATGAAGTTAAGGAAATCTAATAGAGGTCGTTTCGATCGAGAAAAATGAATTAGTCTGTCTTTAGTTAACCTCTTGATGGCTATACATACGGAAAAACTAGTAACCGCAACAATAATAAGAATCTAGAGCATAATTAATGCGACTTTTCAGAGCATGTGGGTTGATACGCAAAGGTGCCAAAGTTCAGGGCTAATGTGCAGCTTTTCAAAAATTTTGGGGATTATTGTCCATCTTTGCTAAAGTAGGGGGAGTCTTAAGCAATTATCCCCCCCTAAATCTCTCGCGATGATTTTTACATATTGAATCTATTCCGTGTGAGGTTGAGTGTGGGGAAACAAGAGAGCAACTAGCATCCAGCTATCTGAATTTTTGCAGTGCAGTGAAGTATGGGACTTCTTTGCGAGATTCCCACTTCATGCTGGAATTTAAAAAATTGCATCTAGGGTTGGACCGACGTGGTCTCTATTGAATAGTGATTGACCAAAGATATTTACAACGTAGGATATACATATTAACACTCAATGGAAAGCAGAAATTTCCGAAAATGCTATTGTCTTTTCTATCGAAGACTATAAAATAATTATAATGTTGAGCGTTCTTTAGTTGAACCGCCTTGATTGAGTGCCTGATCGATTGAATAAAAGGGATCCCATCAAATTACTCACAAGTGCAAAGACATGTGTCACGAGTTTAAAATGGTTCGTGAGAATGAATTTTCTTGCATGTTGATGTAGAAAAGATTCTCAATTTCTATGTATCATGCAAACCCTAGATCGTAAAGATAAATGATATAGGAAAAGCAATTCTTGCCTTTCGTGTGGCTTAACTTTGCCATTAATTTAATTGGCTAAGAAAATAAAACTGACCACCCTATTGTCGGACCTATCTTTCCCACGAGGGCAGGCAGAAATCTAAATTTAATCTCCAATCTGAGATTGCACGTAAATTGCACGTTGAAATCAATGCCAGGAAGACCACCTCTCGAAATTCTTCTATATAAACTCCCCTGGTCCCATGAAAGTTTCAGCAAATCAAAACAAGTTTAGCAGCATCAGCTCCTTAGCCTTCCGCCAATTCCTGCTCCTGCAAAATCAAGGCTTCTCGACCGTCAGAAACCATGGCCAAGCTGAGCCTTCCGCTCCTACTGTTTTCCTCATTTGTGTTTCAGCCTCGGTTGCGCCGGCCCGCGAGGCGCTCACGCTCCCGTACCTACATAGAGATGTCATGCCGCGCAACCAGGTACCCCACGCTGTGCGTCCAGTGCCCTCTCTGGCTACGCCAACGGCTCCCTCAAGAGTCCACAGCAGCTCGCCCAGGCCGCCCTCACCGTGAGCCTCTATAAGGCCAGGTATACGAAGGCCTACATGGTCAAAATAGCCGGGGACCTCAAGGTGATGAAGGCCCACGACTACCAGCCCGTCCAGGACTGCATGGACCAGATTGACAACAGCATCGACCAGCTCATGCAGTCAATCAAGGAGCTGCGGCAGTTCGGCCAGGAGACCGTGGGTGACAACTTCTACTGGCACATCAGCAACGTGGACTCCTGGGTGAGCGCCGCCCAGACTGATGCCATGACCTGCCTTGACGAGTTCCCGAAATCGGATGGGCAAGACCAAGGCCGTGCTCAAGGGGAAGGTCCTGAACGTGGCCATGACCACCAGCAATGCCCTGGTCTTGTTCCACAGGTTCGCGGCCAAGTACGGGGCTCGAGCCACGACAAAGCCGTGAGGGCTAACTGAAGAAAGCTGAAGAATGTTTTTAACATGAAGGGTTCGTCTATTTTTTCAATCTTTTTTTACTCATCATACGTTGTTGGGTTATCTCTTTGTAATCAAAAAAATTGTATATCAAACAGATCATATAAACTCTCATGCAAGGCATGTGAATATATGTCGGTTTTGTCCTCTTTGCATGAAATGTAAAGTGTGGATATATTGAAATAGAAGTCAAATCCATAGTTTCTGTTTACAACCATTTTTTACATGGCTTCCATGCTCTTTCCTAGAAAAAAAGAAAATTAAGAAAATTCCATGCCCGTACCTCTACATTATAAAAAAAATCAGGAAGGAGGAGATCTGTCGTCGGTCATTCACGAGGTTTTGAAATACTTAGGTCGGACGAGCTAGGGTTTTTCTTCGGTCATTTTCTGAGATTTAGAAATACTTAGGGTTAGATGAGTTTGATGAACGCCCTAATCATAAGAATAACCCATTACCCTTACAAACGGGCGAAATGTGAGCAGAAAACTCAGGTGGATCGGGTGAATGACTTGATCACTAGACCGGTTGTTTTCAAGAGTGTGTGAAATCGAATTTGTGTCGTGCGTCTAATCCACTCATACAAAAGTTCATTTAAATCAGTAAGCTGGGCCCAATTTATGCAAAGCCTCAGTTTATGTTTTCATTTATGTACGAACCATTGTATTTTACCTAGATGGCTTCTAATAAAAGTGGCTTGCAAGATTACAATTTAGAGAAAACTACGTTTCGCTTATCCCCGCTTCATAGGCTTTCGAGCTTTCTATATTCTGATGGCGAAAGACTTCCTTTTTCTTCTGACTTTTCCCTCGCCTTGCGTATTCTAGTTGCGAACATGTGACACAGCTTGCTAGCTAGGGCAACTGGCACATGACGTAAAGCATATATTAGGGCAAGTGCAACAAGCTTCTCCCACATTTCAAGCAGAAAAGAAGAATAGCCGAGCTCAACCAGTGAAAGCAGTGCGTTGGCCTAATTATGAATTTGAGAAAATCGCATAGTTGTCGTAGTATTGCCACTATTCAATTTTGGTCACGGTACTTCGTCTCAAGATTGGAGAAAAGTACAGAGGTAATATGCATTGCTGCATGAACTGAGATAATTTGTTCACAGGAAGGGCAGCGTCAGTTCTTGCTAGAGATAAGTACTGAAGAGAACTGATAACTTGGCCATGATTTGTAGCATCAGTAACAGGCGAACGGTCATGAAGAGATAATCCGCTACTGGAAGATAAACGGGGTGGCAGCTTCCTTAGGACCAACCAATAAGCACGTTGATTTGAGCGAGAATGGCCCTGATGTACTTGTGGCGGATCAGAAAAGACCTCCGGAAGTTGGTATAAATAAGACACCCAGAAAATAGTGCAGAACGCCAAGGTCCTTAAGGGAGAATGACCTGAAAGAACTTGAACGTAGACAGGAAAATATGCAGTGAAAGATCAGATTTCAGTTGATTAAATCCAAATGGGGAGGAATTTTTGCTGCCTGCGAAAGATCAGATATCCAACATAGACAGGAAAATATGCAGTGATGCTGTTCTGGGAATATATGAAGAGTGATGGATCAGATTTCAGTTGATTAAATCCAAATGAGATCACAAAAGGGCTAAGGATCTGTATTAAGGTGCAGTTTGGTAACACTTGTATTCCCCCCTTTTTTTCTCCCCGAAACAGAAAAAGAATGAAAATCCATTTGTGTACATTTTTGCTCTTGAGAATAAATTTGTTTCCGAACATAAATTTGAAACAAAAAATCAAGAAGTAAAAAACAATGCTTTTTTGTTTTCGGGAACAACTCAATTATAAAACTCAAACCATTTTTTTTTTTTCGTCTTTTCTTTTCTTTCTTTTTCTCTTCCTCTTTTCTTCTCTAGCTAGTTGCCAGCCTTGGTGATGGCTAGCAACCGGCCAAATGAGGTCTGGCAACCTTGTTGGCTCAAGCCTTGCCTAGACACTAGTAAGACTCAACGTCACCCAAACATCGTGAGGCTCCCTTGAGGTTGGTGACCTCGTCGGCTCTCATCTAGCCGGTTGTCGGCCATGGCTAAGGTAGGTGACTAGCTAGAGGAAGAAAAAAAGAAGAAAGGAAAAAAAAAGAAGAAGAGAAAAATGTAATAAATATATCCAAAAGTAAAAGAAATCTTAACTCATAAAAATTTGAGAATAATACCAAATGTATTTCTATTTTAGGAATAAAAACTTTGTGCAGTTAGCAAAGATATTCTTCTATTCAAAACTTGTTTCGGGAACTTAAATAGAAAAGATTATTTTTAAACAAAATCTATTATGGGGAACAATTATGTTACTATATGCATCCTAAGCCCAATGACCCCCTTTGATACCATGGATAGCCACATATGTGATCTCGATGAGCCTTGTCAACAAAGCTAGGATTGTGGCATGTAAACTTCCTCTTCAAGATTGTGGTAAAGAAATGGATTGTTCACGTCCAATTAAGGAAGAGACCACCCATATGTGATAGCAAGAGAAAGGACAATTCTGAAGGTGTTGCAATCAAGGTTTAATCGTAGAACTGAATTTGTCGTGGTGGTTAATGCTAGGCTATGATGAAATTAGGATAAGCATGGTTCGAGTGATGCCGGTTCACCCTCTAACTCTAGGACCAATCTACACAGTGCTAGTTCTCATTTTGGGATCAATGGCCCGACCCTATTGAGCTTGGGACCGAGGATCGGACTGACTCAAAGTGGGTTTGGTCGGTTCCAAGGTCAACCGGGACCAACTAGTATTTTTTTTTTTCATTTTTGTACTCCTTGAAAAGACTACTAAGGATCGGATCGACCAAATGGGTTTGGTTCGGTTCTAGGTCAACCCAAAACTAATTGATAATTTTTATTTTATTTTTGTACTCCCTAAAATGCAACCGAGGACTAGACCGAACCCAATGGGTTTGGTGACGAGCAAAGTTAGCTAAGAGAGGCGAGCGACGAGGGTTGAGCATCAAGTAGAGTGAGCATCAAGTGTTGAACGAGGAGCAACAAGCCGTGCAAGCATCGAGTGGTGAGCGACATGAGTGACCCAAAGTGAGCGAGGTGAGTGTCGAGTGGCGAGCGGAGAAGTTGTGTCTTTCAATTTTGAAAAATTGAAGACAACGAGGACAAATAAGACAGAAAGGAACGAGTAATAGAGGAGGATGCCGTGATGAGCTGTTTATGCCTTTTTAGACATTGTAAGGACTCTTCACAAAAACATTTTCTTCTTTTGTAAATTATGGCTATTGACGCCGTAAAAGATATTAAAAATCTAAGTTATTAAAGAATAGTGTAAAATTATTTGAACTCCTCACTAATGAGTTGTTTTATGTTGTTGATGCTGTTTATTTTAGGGTTTTTCTATATAAAGAAATTATAAATAATACATTAGATATATAATATATATAGAGTTAGGGTTGGTTTAGGTTGGACCGACCCTGAACTCTCAAGATTGAGAATCAACCCGCACAATATTGGTTCAGGATTCCCAAAACTAATGACCGACTCAATCTCCTTGGAAATTGGACCAAGATCGACAGATTGACCCTAGACCGATACTCACCCTTAGATGAAATTCTTTAGCAAAAGTCTCCCTTTTTAGCAATCGATGGGTATGTCTGGACATTTTTTTGACACAAAAATACCGATTTGCACCGATTATATTGTGATATGATGGATGAGGGACTAGTTCCCTGTTCCATCATTGAATAGAGCAATGAATTTGTCATGGCAGCTTGCCAATGCAGGTATTTGAGAGCTTGAAAAACATATGTTGGTAATAATGGAATTTGCAACAGGATGTTTTGTGATTGCACATATTTTGGTGTAAAACTTCAAGATAGTATATACCATTGATTTGGTATACTCTTGGGGTGATTTTATTTTATTTTATTTATACCCAAAACTTTTTGTGGGATCTCATCAAAACTAATGAGTCATTTTAACCTATCTTCCAAAAAAAAAAATTAATTTGCATGATAACTTGGAAAAAACAAGTTGGTACAGTGAAATCTGTAACAAGATGTTTTGTTGCTCCATAGATTTGTTTAGGCTTTCAAATGTAACTTGCCAAAATATTGTCCCGAACTTCTACTTTATCATTGATCACCCCCAAAAGGATGTTAGACCGATGATTTACACTATCTTGAAACTTTACCTTATCATATATCTAAGTTTAGTCATAAAGTAATATTTATTGCATTATAGTTATTGTGAATGCTTCTTGCCACGTTGGTGATATTGACAATCTAGACATTTGTGATAAAAAAAACTAAGCAAGGAATTTCCCACCCTAATGGAGACACTTGTTCACGAGCGAGATCAGTGAATATTCTCTTTATGTCTCAGCGTTTCGTAGAATAGATCTTTCTTTGTCGAAGATGACACCAGAGTCGTGAATGTGTTGCCTTCCATTTTTCATTTTGTAGTTTTTTCACATTCAATTGATTGTCTTACTGTGCGTGGAAGCACAAGCTCCATATGAACTTTAAGTAGATGCCGATGGTTTAGATTCTAGAAGATTTTTATTTCGTGGTTAGCTATTGTGACTTGTAATGTTAGCCCATCCGCGACTCGATACTTAGCGTCACGACCATTCTTTGCCACAATTCATCATCCTATTTGTTGAAATATAATACACGAGACGACGAGATCTTATAATTTACATCAATGAGAGATCACCGAGAAATAAATGAGAAATAATAAGGATATTAAAGATTTACGTGGTTCGGTCAAAGTATTGGTACCTACGTTCATGGAGAGAGCCGGCGCCAAATAATCTACTATAATATGAGAATTAGAGTTTACAATCACTCACACGCTTAAGTGTTTCTTAAACCTAAATTTAAGTCTAATTCTAAAGTGTTTCTAAATAAACTAAATAAACAACTCACTTGGACGTAAATTCACGACACAAAATCAACACGAGTTCAAACTCAAAGAAAAAAACTCTATGTATGCTGAAACTGAGAACTCATATGTTTGTTCTCTTCTTTCCATACAGGTTTGTCTTCTTCTTTCTTCGTGAGCGGTTCTCTTTTGGATGTGCTACTTCCTCCTCTCTCTTTTTCACCTTTTACACTGTGCCTAGGAATCAACAATTTCACTCTGGGTCTCATCACGAACGACTTCAATAAGGATAAATCTTTTGCAGGTACAAAAAGATAGAAACCCTTATCTTTTATTTTATTTCCTCTTTTGTGCATCTATAAGGAGTCCAAATCTTTTGTCTTCTAGTGAGCAATATTTCACCTCCAGCAAAAGACAACTTCCATGCGTGAGATTTAACTCTGGCCAGGAAAATCTTTCTCAACAAATTCGGTTAACAAATCAATATCCGAATTCAAACTCAAGACATTAATTTAACAATTCTTCACCTAGGCTCGACTTTGAAGTCAAGTTATATTGCCCATCATTCATGCTACTCTCCCAACATCACGATGGACATTCATTCTCCTCAGACACCAATTAAGTTTAAGCAGAACTTGAGCTTCGCCAAAGAAATAGACTTAGTCATCATGTTTACTGTTATTTACTGTAATAATCTTTTTTACAATAATATTACCCTTAGATAAGACATCTCGGATAAAATGGTACTTGATATTGATATGTTTCGTTCACCCGTGATAAACTAGATTATATGCTAAATATATCGCATCTTGGTTATCCCAATGTATATCAACACTTTCTAATATAATTGAAAGTTCGAGAGTAAACTTTGTAAGCATATTGTCTCATTCGCTAAAAATGTCAATGACATGTACTCTACCACAGTCAAAGCAAGGTAATGTAATCCCATAAGGACACTTTCCAACTAATTACACCAACCACTAGCATACATACATACCCTGCTAAAGACCAGCAATTATCCAAGTCATTGATATGATCCGAATTCACAAAACCAGTGGTCTCATTGCCATTGTTGTCTCTTTCTATATTATACCCACGTCTGTTGCCCTCTTCAAATATTTGAGGATATACTTCACAGCTTCCCAATGAGTTTTACTAGGACGCTTCATACAACAACTAACCGCACTCATAGCTTGTGAAATGTAAGGCTTAGTGCATACTATAGAATACATAATACTACCCACGACATTAGAATAAGGAACACGAGACATATGCTTCTCCTCCTCGTCAATCTACGGTGATAATCTATTTGAAAGTTTAAAGTGCTTCATTAAAAGTGTATTTATAGATTTTGCCAACTACATATTAAAACATGCCACACTCTTTTCAATATATTTCTTTTGAGATAGACATAAAACTCTTGTAACCGTCTGTGCAAAATCTCCATACCAAATATTTTTTTGTAGTACTCAAATTTTTATCTCAAATTCAACATTTAACTAACTCTTCAACACATCAATATCAGACATTTTTTCAGCTACTATCAACATATCATCAATATAAAATAATAAATAATCAAAGAACTATTCTCCAATCTCCTAAAATAAGCACACTTATCCATCGACTTTTGAGTAGTCTTGACTAGCCATGAAAACATAAAAACGCTTATATCACTACCCAGAGGCTATTTCAACCCATATGAAGGGATAAGTACACTAATGGTGCCATAAGTTGTGTACGGCGCTCACTTTGGTGCCAAAAGTTTCCGTCGGATCACTTAAGTGCCAAATCGGAGGAAAAACGATCACTTTGGTGCCATTAGCGAAAGATTCGGCCAATATGATTACATGGCTTTTAAAAAAAAAAAAATTGACAAGGCCTTCAAACAACGTCGTTTCGGTCCTCCTTAAGAAAACGACGTCATTTTGCTATCCTACATGGATGGCCTCACAAAAATGGCACCGTTTAACTCATTTGGAGATTTTTCCGACCTAGCTCGCTCGGCCTCCGCCGTCACTAGGCAACCGTCGCTCGCTTAGCTGCCATTGCTCAGCGCTGTTCGGACGCCCTCGACGACACACGAGGGAGCACTAGCCCTAGTCGTCGAAGCCTAGGTACTTTGGAAGACGCAGCCGTGCACTCGTCGGCGGCCTCCCGAGCACCGGCTAGATCATGGCCTTTGACTTGGCCGCCGAGTGGCTGTTGTCGGGTTTGGGGTCGAGGTCGAGGTCGAGGTCGAGTCGGGGTCAAGGCTGCGGCCGCTGAGTGACCATCGTCGGAGTTGGGGTCGAGGTTGGAGCTGCGGCCGCCGAGCACGGGGGCCGTCGAGATTTAGGGTTTGAATTGGGGGAGACACCAAACGGCGTCGTTTTGGTGTTAGGACGCTAAAACGACGTCGTTTGAAGGCCTAAGTGATCCAAGAAAACTTCGGCGAGCCACATCAGCATAAGAAATTAATAAAAAAAGGCAACGTCGGATTTCCGGCCGATTAGATCGGCGTTGGCACAAAGTGAGCGTTTTTCAAATTTTTGGCACTTAAGTGATCCGACGGAAACTTTTGGCACCAAAGTGAGCGTTGTATACTACTTATGGTACTAATAGTGTACTTCTCCCGTAAACATGATATTCCTTACCTAGAATAGCAAATCCCTTTGGCTGCCTCATGTAAATCCGCTTCTCCAACTCACCACGAAAAAAAACTTAGTTTTTATATCTAGCTGTTCTAACTAGAGATCCAGCGAGGCAATTAAGGCAAGTAAAACACTAATAAAAGTATATCTTACCACATGAGAGAACACCTTATTGTAGTCAATGCTCTCCTGTTGTGTATATCATTTTGCCACGAGTCTCATCTTATATCTCGCCGTCTCGATATCAGGAATGCCCTCTTTCTGTTGAAAGACCCATTTACTTCTGAGAATCTTTTGGGTCTTGGGTACTTTGACTAGCTCTCATGTCTGATTTTGATGAAATGATTCCATTTCTTCAATCATAACCCCTAGCTACTACGATGATTCCGAACTAGCTATTGCCTCAAAATAAAACAAAAGCTCATCTGTCTCTACATTATCACCTACAGTCAATGCATAAACAATATATGTATAATCATAATGTACTGGTAATTTAATTGCAGTTATTTTTATTCTTTGTCTATCTACGGCTATAGTGTACTATGGCCGTATTGGTTGTCCACTATCACCAACTTCAAGCACTGCGTCCTCATATGTAGTCTCAACTTATGTTACCTTCGATATCTCTGAAGTCTCCACATGAAGCTCCACCTCACTAATGACACAATAATTTGTCTGATCTGCTGGTTGTGTCTCCAAACTCATTTGTTGAAGCATTGCAATCTCGTCAAAGATCACGTCTCTACTAATTAGAAAGTTGGGTGATTTGAGATCGATGCACCACAGCTAATAGCCTTTCACCTCATGTGCATAACCCAAAATATGCACTTTTTCGCATTTGGCTCAAGCTTACCTTTTCCATGAGC